>NC_091951.1:235630447-235987114 GCF_031021105.1 Erythrolamprus reginae | reverse complement strand
AAAGAAAAAGAGAAAGAACGAAAGAGAAAGAAAGAGAGAGAGAGAATGAAAGAAAGAAAGAAAGAAAAAAGAGAGAAAAAGAAAGAACGAAAGAAAGAAAAAGAGAAAGAACAAAAGAGAGAGAGAGAGAGAGAAAGAATGAAAGAAAGAGAGAGAAAGAGAAAGAAAGAATGAAAGAAAGAAAGAAAAAGAGAAAGAACGAAAGAGAAAGAAAGAGAGAAAGAGAGAGAAAGAATGAAAGAAAGAAAAAGAGAAAGAACAAAAGAGAAAGAAAGAGAGAAAGAGAGAGAGAGAGAATGAATGAAAGAAAGAAAGAAAGAAAAAAGAGAGAAAAAGAAAGAACGAAAGAAAGAAAAAGAGAAAGAACGAAAGAGAAAGAGAAAGAAAGAAAGAAAGAAAGACAGAAAGAAAGAAAGAAAGAATCCTGAAAGGGAGATGGAGGTGGATGGAAAAGAATAGCGTGTGCGGGTATATACTATATTTATTCCACCAGCCTCACCAATTTAGCTTTCTTCAAGTTGCTTCATAAAACAGAAGAGACGGGGTGAGGGGAAAGAAAACGTTTGCTCGGTTTAGTAGAAAAAACTCTGTAACCAAGACGGGCTGCAAAATGTATTAAATTGTTGTGAAAGTTTTGAGAGCTGGCCAGGCTGGGTTTCAAAAATAATAATAAAAATAAAAATAAAACCGAGCCATAAATAATTCTTCGGCCGGAGGAAGTCGTTTTACTGGGGGAAATCTGACGGAACAATTCGGGTTTAATTTTGATATACTGCACTTTCGTGAAAAGGAGGCCCAAAGGATTGGTTGTTTTATCATTGGAACCGCTGAATGAATGTCTTTGCAGTTGAATCCAATAAGAGGAGGAGGAGGAGGAGGAGGAGGAGGAGGAGGAGGAGGAGGAGGAGGAGGAGGAGGAGGAGGAGGAGGAGGAGGAGGAGGAGGAGGAGGAGGAGGAGGAGGAGGAGGAATCGGGTGTGGTGTGGTGTGTAACCTGGAAATTCAAATAAACTTTTTCACGGGAAAATGTTTCGGTTCCTTTACAAAAAATATTGCTGAAACCAAAGACTGGTTTTTATTTTATTTTGTTTGTTGTTTGTTTTGTCAAGTTCGTATTGGTGGTATATAAAGATATAGTAATATTTATATACATGGTACTAGTAAGAGAGAAACATTATATATTCAATTAAATTCCTTGTGTGTCCAACCATACTTGGCCAATAAAGAATTCTATTCTATTCTCGTCTTAGTTTTCCAGTCCCTTATTCGTGCATTAATACATATAAACGTTACTAACGCCAGCCTGTAAGGATAAGGGATTGAACATAATTCCCAGCTATAAAATGATGTTTAGCAAAACATACATTTATCGCATTTTTAAGCCGGGAGAGGGTGTGTGTGTGTGTGTTGGGGCGGGACACACAACCCCAAAGCGTTCCTGGCACTTATTCTTCTACCAGTTTGAGATGCCCTGTCTTTTATTTCCCAGATAAAGTGTTTGACCCTTACAAAGGCTGTAAGAAAAGCACAACTAGACAGGCTTCCGGTTGTAATAAAGGGTGTGATTTTTTTAAAGAGAAAAATAAATACCAGCTGCCATCCGTGGGGTAAAACGGCGGGGGGGGGGGGTGTTTGACAAATGCCTTTTTTCGCTTTAGTTCCCTTCCCTGTAAATAGCCGGCTTGGTTAAGTTTGAAATATTCATCATGTCTGTCTAAAAAACGAATCTACTTATTCTATTGGACTGCTAAGCCACTGAACTTTTCACCGCCTGTCTTCTCCTCTTCCTCTTCCTCCTCTTCTTCTTCTTGTTTTTCTCCTCCTCTCCTCCTCTTCTTTTTTCTTTTTCTTCTCCTTTTTTTCTCCTCCTTCTCTTTCTCCTCAGTCCAATTCTCCTCGGAAACTGTCTGGACAAATTTCTATAGTTTTCTTGGCGAAATTTTTTGGGAAGGGATTTGCTGGACTTCTTCCTAGGGCTTGAGAGAAAGTGACTGGCACAAAGTCACTAAGTTTCCAGTTTCTAGCCCAGTGTCTTAACCACCACACCAAACTGGCTCTAAAACCTGCCCCGAATTCTATACCAAATGTTGTCTGGATTTAGAGTTTTCTTAAATAAACACACACATATCCATCCCTGAATTCTAGAATAAGGGGACAGGAATGGGCTCCTTCAGCTCAAAAGGTTTTGGGGTGGGTGGGGGAGGAGGTGAGCACAGACAGACCCAGTGCTGTGGGTTGCAATACAAGTACAGTACTGGGCAATATCCAGTGCCTGCTGGACAGTTAGTAATGCAATCCTGCTAGTAATTCTAAGGTGCAGCTAGTTCCTGTTTCATTGGGAATTAACCAGCGGTGAAATCCATTTTACTACCTGTTCTGTGGGCGTGGCTTGGTGGGTGTGATGTGGCTTGGTGGGCGTGGCAGGGGAAAGATATTGCAAAATCTCCATTCCCACCCCACTCTGGGGCCAACCAGAAGTGGTATGGAGGTGGATGGAGTTCTCCAGAGCCTGCTGGATTTCACCTCTGGAATTAACCTTCTACCTGGCTCTGTTTCAGCTTGGGAAGCAGAATGTGAATCTTCAATTAAATGTGAAGCAAATTGTCTTTGGGCCTGGTTTGAAAGAAGAAAGTGGAAGAAAAACTTTGGAAAGCACTCCATCTAAATAACCACAAAAAGTCCCGGGATCCCTAAGATTGTCAAGTATGGTTTCAAGGCAGAGATTATCTACAAGTCTGACAGACCCCACATAGGAATTATTTCATTAGGTGGCCAAAGTATTTGAGTTTCATCTTCAGGATCTGGCCTTCTAAAGAGCAGTCAGGGTTGATCTCCTCTAGGACTGACGGGTTTGATCACCTTGCAATCCAAGGGACTGGCAGGAGTCTTCTCCAGCACTGTAGTTCAAAGACCTCAATCCTTTGGCACTCAGGCTTCCTTGTGGTCCTCCTTTCACAGCCATACTTTGCAACTGGGAAAACCGTAGCCTTGACTATACATATTTTTTTTGGCAGGGTGATGTCTCTGCTTTTTAATGTGCTCTCTAGATTTGCCATAGCTTTCCTCCCCAGGAGCAAGCATCTTTTAATTTCTTGGCTGCCTTCCCCATCTGCTGTGATCTTGGAGCCTAGGAAAATAAAATATGTCACTTCCTCCATTTCTTTTACCCCGACTGCTCTTTAAACTGGTCAGTTCTAGAGGAGATCAACCCTGGCTGCTCTTTAGAAGGCCAGACCCTGAAGATGAAATTCAAATACTGTACTTAGGTCACCTAATGAGAAGGAAGCACTCACTGGAGAAGAGCCTAATGCTGGGAACACGTTTGAGGGCAAAAGAAGACGGGGGGAAGGGACGATAGAGAACGGGATGGCTGGATGGAGTCACTGAAGCAGTTGACTTGAGTTTAAATGGACTCCTGGTGATGGTAGAGGACAGGAAGGCCTGGACGAATGTTGTCCATGGGGTCGGAAACTAACACAGAGAGGTGAAGGGTTGTGCTGAATGTGTGGGGCAGAGAACTGCAACTTTACAGCAGAATCACAGGCCTTTTTCCCCCTTCCCAGGGGATGCAATAGAGTTGCTTCCCCAACCTGAATAAAAATTAGATATTCTTAGGCAATGAATCCTAAAAGAGAGCTTGTGCACATGCTTTCTCCTTCTTAAAACAGGGCAGATTTTATCACAATTCTTCCTCCCCCCTAGACAGCCAATTGCTAGAATTTTACATAAATTAATTTATTATTATTATTATTATTATTATTATTATTATTATTATTATTATTTATTAGATTTGTATGCCGCCCCTCTCCGTAGACTCAGGGCGGCCCTCTATCCTAAGGATAAAAGAATTTTCAGGAACTTTTGCCTGGTCCTAAGCTCAGAATGTCACAAAGCAAAGGCTGGGACTTGTCCAAACCAGGCCTGTTTGAAATCAAAATTCCATGTAAATTGGGGTGGGGCTGCGTTGTCCCATACAAAAACATTTCCCTCCTTCTATGATGGCTCTTCCTGCGCCTTCAAGTTGTGTTTTCATTCAAAGATCTAGGCCCTTTATCACTCTAAATATTAGATTTAGATTCTAAAAGATGCCTTGTAAAGACAGCCCAATGTATAAGGGTAGGTACAAGCGGCAGCCAGGCAGGCTAGAAAGGGAAGGGAAGAGGGAGGGAGAGATGGAAGAAAAAGGGTGAGGAATAAATTAAAAAGGTGAAAGGGAGGGACAACTGAAAGGTGGCAAGGGAAGGCAAGAAGGAAAAAGGAAAGGAGGGAGAGAGGGAAGGAGAAAAAGGAGTGAGAAAAAAATAAAAAGAAACAGAAGGGAGGGAGGGAGGGAGGGAGGGAGGGAGATCGCTCTAGCACTATTTTAGATAAAGACCTCTGCCTTGTAATCACATAAATGTTTAGAGTAAACTCATTGAAACCCTTACATCCATGCCCGGAGTAACCAGGCACAAGGTTAGGAAGATCCAAAAAGTAATATGGGGGGGGGGGGGGCGCGACAAAAGAGCCTTGAAGGAGACTCAATAATTTCAATTTTCACACAAACACACAAACCCATTACTTGTTGGATCTTCCTAACCTTGTATATATGTAAAAATTGAAATTATTGCGTCTCCTTCAAGGCTTCCCCCCCCCCCAATACACACACCCATTACTTATTGGATCTTCCTAACCTTCTGTGTGTGTGTGTGTCTAAAAATTGAAATTATTGCGTCTCCTTCAAGGCTCTTTTGTCGTCGTCGTCCCCCGCCCCCAATACACACACCCATTAAGTTTAAGTGTGTAAAAATTGAAATTATTGCGTCTCCTTCCAGGCTATTCCCACACACACACACACCCCATACACACACCCATTACTTGTAGGATCTTCCTAGCCTTTTGTGTGTTTGTTTGTGTGTGTGTGTGTGCGTGTCTGTAAAAATTGAAATTATTGCGTCTCCTTCAAGGCTCTTTTGTCGTCGTCGTCCCCCTCCCTCATACACACACCCATTAAGTTTAAGTTTAAGTGTGTAAACATTGAAATTATTGAGTCTCCTTCCAGGCTCTTTTGTGCCCCCCACCTCTCGCCCTCCTTTATTGGGACTGAGGTGGCATTTTCTTCTGAACAGTCTTTGAAGCGGCGTTAACACTTCCGAAACCCCTCAGCTTGGGCATCAATGTAGGCTCTTCCCGAGGGAGGGGCGTAAGAGCTGGCCACGACGTTCTCCTGCGCAGGCGCGGCGGGGTCTCCCTGACTCCTCCCACAACCGAGCTGCTAAGCTTGCGCAGGACGCTTGTTCCGGAGCAGGACGCCAAGGCAGGGCGGCCCGACAACCAACCTTGCGAGCTGCGGCAGCTATTTGCGTGCTTTTAACGCCCCAACTGGCTCTTCGCTTACTGTGGCTTCTCTCTCAGCTGCCTTACTTCTCCTTTTTCCTAACGTCTCGAAGGGCTGATTTGTTTATATATAAATAGCACGGGGGTAAACACCATTTCCAAGCTACCAACGCTTTTTGTAACACACCGTCCACCTCACCTTTCTGAAGCAAACTAACCAATGTTTTTTCTCCCCGATGTCTCAAGAGCAAAAAAAAAAAAAGATGCTCAATGGGGAAACAGAAGAGGTTGGTGGGTTTCCAAAAAAGATCTTTAGTTTTTGACTGATTATTGGTTTGTTTATTTGTCTGTCTGTTTGGACTCTGGGCGGTTCACAACAAGTACATATAAATGTAATATAAAACTCCTTAAAAACAGAACAACTGAAAAACCAACAATTAACAATAACAACCAGTTAAAAAACCATGCATATCATGACTGGAGATTAAGGGAACTAGTAATTCAGAGTAGTATGAGATTTGGAACAATTGGTAAAAATGTGAAAGTATGTACTAAATGGAATATATAAACGTGCAATGTAACATATGTACACTGCTCAAAAAAATAAAGGGAACACTTAAACAACAGAATATAACTCCAAGTAAATCAAACTTCTGTGAAGTCAAACTGTCCACTTAGGAAGCAACACTGACAATCAATTTCACATGCTGTTGTGCAAATGGAATAGTTGTGAAAATGAAATATTCAACGAGAATATTTCATTCATTCAGATCTAGGATGTGTTATTTGAGTGTTCCCTTTATTTTTTTTGAACAGTATATATACAAAGAAGTGATATAAGAAATGTAACAAACATAAGAAATCGGGTATAGAACTGTACTAAACTATTGAAATGTTTTTTAAATTTGAAAAAACTAAATAAATATATTTTTTAAAAAATAAAAACCCCAAAAACTATGCATATCTTTACTGGTCAGATCCCAATGGTATGCCATCTGATCAACCACCCCAGGCCTGCCAGAAAAGCCAGATTTTTGCGGCTTTTTGGAAGGCCAGTAGGGTGGGGACCATTCTGATCTCGAGGGGTAGCTGATTCCAAAGAGTCAGAGCGGCAACAGAGAAGGCCTCCCCCATGGGTCCACCACATTGTTTAGCTGAAGGGACAGGGAGAAGATTAACCCTGTGGGCCCTTATGGTAGCTGGGAGCTATGCAGCAGAAGGAATGTTGGTTAATTAGGGATGTGTGATGTGAGCAGGTACATTTCACTCGAGTATACCAAGAAAATGTGTCTATACTATTTACTTGAGAGTTAAGTCCCATTGGGCTCCAAATAACTTACTTCCAAGTAATTATGCCTGCCTCACCTTTGTATGGCTAGAGTTCATTATATAATCAGCCCTGTGGTCACTGTCAAGGAAAAGTGTTTCAGGTTGGCAAGAAGGCTGATGTTTCAGCATCCTGACACCAAAGCATCTCAAAACACATCTGCAATATCCTTAAAGCTCAGCATTTTATGCACTTTATATGTAGGTCTTTAGGGGAAAAGAAATGCCAGTAAAACCCAAGTTAACTGCTGAATAATTATTAAGATCCTACTGAAGACAGAAAAGGGAAAACACCACTTATTTATATGAATATGTTGATATGTAGTTGAAACTGGATACAAACTTGCACAGTTTGATTCATTGAATGATTATGGGACATCAGATTGATGTCAAATCTTAGTGACTATATAGACCATTTTTCACTATGATAATTTGTCCCTAACCTGGTCCTTTAGATCTTTGCAGCTTTGTTAATGTGGATATTAATTGGATGAACAAAAAGAGACTATTCACTATGTAAACAAATGCAGTAGTATTATATATAAGGAATGCATGTGCTAAATATTCCCAGATATCCTTTTTTTCAGTGATATAGGTAGATGTGTGAACCCACTGTCACAGTACCCATGAAATATATTTTTGTGTGTGCATGTGTGTGTGCAATTTCCCTCATTGGTAGAAATGTATATATGTGCCTATTTACTCATTAAAAGGCTATGGAAGCATAACCAAGCACCTTCATTAATTACTTATAACCTGTCTTTTGTACAGGAATTCTACGGAGTCTACGGAGAGGGGCGGCATACAAATCTAATAAATAAATATTAAATAAATTCATGAGGGAGTATATAATTATCCGTCATCCAACTTTTGTTGTGGGGTAACAGAAGGTTCCATCTTAGGCCCAGTATTCTTCAATATCTTCATAATGACTTAGATGAGGAAATAGAAGGGGAACTCACTAAATTTGCAGATGACACTAAGCTGGCAAAATAGCCAAGACTCCAGAAGACAAGCTCGGGATCCAAAAAGATCTCAACAGACTTGAACAATGGTCCCTTCTCCAACAAAATGAAATTTCATGTGGAGAAAAGCAAGGTTTTACACCTAGGCAGGAAAAACCAAATGAACAAGGACAATTTAGACAGAACATGGCTCAAAAACAGTAACTGTGAGAAGGTCCATGAGGTTCTAGTGGAAGATCACAGTACAGTATGTAGCAGAAACCAAAAAAGCTAACAAAATTCTTGGTTGTATAAAGAAAGGCATAGAATGAAAATTATGTGAAGTATGAGTACCACTTTATAAAGCTTTAGTAAGACCGTACCTGGAATACTGCATCCAGTTTGGGTCACCACATTACAAAAAAGATGTTGAGACTTTGGGAAAAGTGCAGAGAAGAGCAACTAAGATGATTAAAGGCCTGGAGATAAAAACATACGAAGAACTATGCAGGAATTGGGTATGGATAGCCTAGAAAAAAGGACTAGGGGTGACATGATAGCAGTATTCGAGTATTTGCCACAAAGAAGTTTCCAAAACACCAGAAAGCAAGAGAAGAAACAATGGATGGAAACTAATCAAGGAGAGAAACAACCTGGAACTAAGGAGAAACTTCTTAACATTGAGGATAATTAACTAGTGGAACAGTTTGTCTTCAGAAGTTTGGGTGCTTCATCACTGGAGGTTTTTAAGAAAAGACTGGACAGCCATTGTCTGAAATGATATGAGGTCCCCTGCTTGAACAAGATCCCTTCAGATCTATTCTGATTGATAGTTTGCTCTAAGATTGATGATGCTGAGGGGAATGATTGGCCCAGACATCCAACAAACAAAATGGCGTGCATAAGTGCACCAGCGCACCTACCTAACCATCCCTGTCCTAGTGCCCTCATTTATCTGTATTTACTTTATGTTTATGTTTATACCAATGCCTGCTATCTTGTATATGTTCTGACAAATATACTTCTTTTGCGGCTGACCAAGTGGAGCCGATAGGTCAACATTCTATTTGAGAGTAACTATACACTGAGAGCATATGCACCAAGACAAATTCCTTGTGTGTCCAATCACACTTGGCCAATAAAGAATTCTATTCTATTTGCTTTATTTCCTCTATATAGAGTCAACAGTGGATTCAATCACTGAATCAATAAAGAATCAGACTGTTTACATTTTCATTTGGGGGGGCTTCCAGTACTTTAGCTAGATCCTTAACTTATGCCCTTTTCTAGCTAAGAAAGGCAGTCCACACGGATTTGTATGAAATTTGTATAGAAACGGTTGGGCTGGACAAGGGTTATAACAGTGGTGGGCTAATAATTCCATGCAGAGTGAGCAAATCCATGGAAAATCAAAATCAGCTGAAGACAAAAAGAAATGTTAGTTAAATCAAGGCACCCAGAATTTCAGAAGTGGCTTCTCTGGAAGAATTTCTAGCACCATCTGCATTTCAAGTGTGTAACTCATGCACTCTTCCTGTTGCAGAACAGAACATGTCCGAGCATAAGCCCTCCACAAGTTGTCTTGTGGAGTGACCAATAATGAAAGATCCAAGAGATCTTTTTAATGGTCAGCAAGGTGATTTGAATTGGGTTCCCTCCCATTCTGATCCTGAAAGAGGCCTCCTCTTCAAGTATCTTTTGCAACCAAGGAGACTGTTGTGATTAACTCTGGCCCTGCTCCTGCCCCAAGGACTGTGGTCTGTGGATGTGGGGGAGATATCCACATGCTGCAGGCCTGTTTCCCCCCACCCCGTGGAATCTGCTGATGAAGGCTCCTCTGACCAAGAAGACATGATTGACAGGGAGGAGGAGAGTGTGGCAGACAGCTCAGAAGGAGATCAATTATGTAGCTCCTCCTTGGATTCAGAACAAGAGTTAATGATACAGCCACGCATGCGGAGAGCGATGCATAGGCAACAACAACTGAGAGATTATTATCAAAGAAAATGAGGCCACCTGTGGTTGGGTGGGGTTGTGGTAATTAGTGAGGCTGCTATAAATAGCAGCCTGTGGGTTTGGCCATTGTGGAGGATTATCTGATCATTGTGTGTCCTGACTGCTTTACTGACTTTGACCTTTTGTGTGCTGATTTTTCCCCAGCTTTGAAACTAAACCAGGGCAAAGTGTGTTTCACTTTGTGAAAGAAGAACTGTGAATTGCCTCACAGCTGCAAGCTAAGTATCACAGAACTGATAAGGGACTTGTACAAATTACCAGTTTGTTTGGAGAGGAGTGCTCTTTGCTATACCAAAAGAGGGCTTGGTTTAAGTGATTTTTCATTATAAAGAACATTGTTTTGAATTTTCAAACGTGTGTGTGTGTGTGTGTGTGTGTCTGAAATTTGTACCTGTGAATTTTTGGGAGGATTCTACCAGAGAGCCCAACAGAACAGAGACTGACAAGCATGCACTTGTGGGGGAAAGAACGTCAACAGAAAAATATTATGATGATAAATCATAAAATAATGATGGAACCAACAAAGCAATTCCAAGTCAGTGTGGACCTTGAAACCCCATTAAAAGCAGAGGTCGTATTCTGATCTGCTGGAAACAATCTGCCTCAGACAACATCCCTCAAGCAGATAAGGTTGGACTACAGCTTTCATCATCCCTAAAAAAAACCTCTGGGCATTGGTATTCTAGTTGCTTTAGTCTTCCTTTATGAGAGAATGGTGGGTGTGGTACTGGGGGAGGGGAGCTGGGAGGAGAAGCCTGCTTCAATAGTACACTTTCAGATGACAAGATGCTTGTAATGAAGTGGGCAGTGGCAGCTGTAATTCCAGGCTAAGGGAAACCTGAGTTTTTTGGTGGCTAACACCATCACCTTCTGCTTTCAGTCTTCCCAAACACACAGTCTGCTTAGTATTATTTTTTAATACTAATTTTTAAATACTAAATACTATAATATTACATTTTAATACTAAAATACTTAATTTTTAATACTAAAATATTGAATTTTTAATACTAAATACTTTAATACTATTTTAACACTAAAAATACTTTTTTTAAGGGAAGCCAGATTAGTAATGCAAGGTAGCGGGTTGGGCCTTGTTTGCTTTCCCTCCCTCCCAAAGTCTTTTGACAACACAAAGACCAAAACCTCCAGGCTCCAGTAGTGGAACTAACTCTTTGAAGGAGTGTGTGTGTGTGAGGGGGGGGGGATCAATTTATGAATGGCCTTTGGCACTCTGGATTTTGTTAAGTGCTGTTCCAAGACGCACTTTTTTTTCCTTCCCAGCGAATCCATTCCAGTGAATTCAAGCTGCCGTCCTCCAGATACAATCACAAGTGTGGTGGTTGTAACAAAGAATTCCCAAGCAATGGAGGCGGAGGGGTGGAGTGGGCAGGTTAAAGAAATTGGACCCTTTCGCCTCCTGCCAAGAACAATAATTCTGGCATAATTCAGGGCCCGGCTGGTGGCTCCCATTCTTCGCACTCAATTGCTTTCTCGCAGGCAGTCGGGATGTCACTGAACTTTGCCAACTGCTCTGAGGGTTTTGGGAAAACAGTGGCTGACCTGGTCCAAAGGAGGCAAGGCTGGAGAGCTACTCTGGGAGAGAAGGTGTTTTATTTTATTTTATTTTATTTATTCTTTGTCCAATATACAATACATATGGAAGAGAATAGACATTAAGTAATATATATAGAAGATAGAAAGTAAAAAAGAAGAGAAGTAGATGGGAGGGAGAGAATATATATGATATAAGAGATAGGGAGAGAATATATATGGAGAATCTAAGGGAGAAATGTTGGGGGTTGGGAGTTGACACTATTGAGTCCGGTAATGAGTTCCACGCTTCGACAACTCGATTGTTAAAGTCATATTTTTTACAGTCAAGTTTGGAGCGGTTAATATTAAGTTTGAATCTGTTGTGTGCTCTTGTGTTGTTGCGGTTGAAGCTGAAGTAGTCGTTGACCGGAAGGACGTTGCAGCATATGATCTTGTGGGCAATACTTAGATTGTGTTTTAGGCGCCGCAGTTCTAAGCTTTCAAGATCCAGGATAGTTAGTCTATTTTCGTAGGGTATTCTGTTTCGAGTGGAGGAGTGAAGGGCTCTTCTGGTGAAATATCTTTTGACGTTTTCGAGAGTGTTGATGTCTGAGATGTGGTGTGGGTTCCAGACAGATGAGCTGTATTCGAGAATGGGTCTGGCATAGGTTTTGTAGGCTCTAGTCTAGACAGTAGTGTGAGATTGCCAGAGCAGAAGCTACGTAGGATCAGGTTAACGACTCTGGAAGCCTTTTTGGCGATATTGTGGGCGCAGGTAGGAAAGAGAATGTCTTATACATGAGTTAGAGGGGAGAGAGAGAGAGCATTCCACGTCTCCCCCCAGGAATCCCCTGCGATGGACGATATCGATTGATTTAGCCAGTGAAAGGCTGCAAAAAAATTTACTACCACACTGTGGGTGTGGCTTATTATGTGGGTGTGGCTTGCCAGCTATGTGACCAGGTGGAAGTGGTTTCACAATCATGACTAGGGGGTGGCTTAAAGGCCATGTGACTGGGTGGGAGTGGCTTACCAATCAAGATAAGTTTTCAGATAGGTGCTTGGACTCTTTTTCAGTTGATTAAGTGACATTATTTGAATAGCCACAAAAAGGAGAAATGATAGACAGCGTTATTTGTAGAGGAGCACAGTAACATTTTAAGATTCAGTATGATAACAGATTAGGCAAGTAGCTATAAAAGTTCCCTTCTAGATAATGATTAAAACATTTATGGGTAAAAACATACTCTTTAATTATTTCCTATTTTAAAAGTAATTAGGGATCATACTAAGGTACTAGAGAAGGAAGGATAATAAAAAAACTATTAAGCATAGTGCAAAAACATACTACTCCCACTGCGTTCCCCCACACCCCTGGAGGCAGCAGCCCACCACTGGATTTAGCCATGGGAGGAAGGAATGTCCCAACACCAAAGAGTGGAGAACGATCCCTCTGGGTTTTTAAAAAATATATATTTTATTAATCGAATTTATATGACGCCCAACTCCCAAAGGACTCAGGGCGGCATATAAATAAATAAAGAATAAATAAAGGATGTGACTTTTTAAAGGGTTCTTAGTTTCCATAAATTAATAAATTTACAGAGATTATAAAAAGGATAAATAAGCAGATAGGAGTAGAAAAAGACGAGCCAGACTTTTTTTTTTAAAGGCTCTGTCGAATCGAAAGCGGACTTTTTCCCAGCTCTCTTTATTGATTGATTGATTGATTGAGTGATTGATTGATTGATTGATTGATTGATTGATTGATTTTGTCCAATACACAATGAGGGTTTTAGTGGGTATACACATAGTAAAATACATAATGAAGGTTTCTCCTTGGATGCAAATCGGAAAGTCCTCTTAGGCAGGTGGGGGAACGGGTTTCCTAGCCCAGTTACCTGGGTTGATTCTAAGATCAAATTAAGGAAAATTGCACGTTGGCTGAGCTTATCGCGGAACTCAGTCAATTGTGGCTTATTGGGGTAAAATTGACGCCTTACAAATCAGGCCTCTGAAATAGGTCTGGTTACGTGGATCTCCCTAAATCCGATGGAGGGAGGGAAGGAGAGAGAGAGACAGAAAGACAGACAGACAGACCTCTGCCCTGGAATTCCAGGCCAATATAGGAACAACCAGTCATAAATTGATTGCAGTGACCCGAACTCAGCTACCAAAAAGGGCGAATAGAAAGTGAACGTACCATTCAAAGGTAACGGTTCGGGTTAGTCAACGTTATTCAGCGGCTGATGCGGAAAATTTGGATTTTCCAAACTCGTTTTCTCACCAGAAGGGACATGCAGCTGTTGCTGGCTACGTAGCAAATATTTATTTATAGCGGATATTTATTTTTTCCCCTCCTCCCACAGGCAATGAACCAATTCGACGAATAAATGAACTCAACCCTGTGGATTAAAAAAAAAAATCTGCCCGCCGAAGTTTCCAAGAACCGAAGTCGTCGGCCGGGGCGCCCCGCGGAGTTTGTTATTCCTGGGGAAATGGGGCAAGTCTTAAAGAATAAAAGCGATCGGGGCGATGGGGGAGGGAGAGATGGAGGAGGTGGGCCGGTGAACGGAAGGCAAAGGCCCCCAAAGCCGCCTGCTTGGTTTCTTGAGGGAGGGCTGCCACATCTGGGTGAATGGGGGAAATGAGAGAGAGAGAGAAAGGAAGAAAGGAAGAGAAAAAAGAGAAAGAGAGAAAAAGAGAAAGAAGGAAAGAAAAGGAGAGAGAAAGGAAGAGAGAGAGAAAGAATAAGAGAGATAGAGAGAGAGAAAGAAAGAAAAGAGAGAGAAAGAAAGAAAAAGAGAGAGAGAAAGACAGACAGAAAGAAAGAAAGAAAGAAAGAAAGAAAGGGAGAAAGAGAGGAGAGAGAGAAAGAGAGACAGAAAGAGAGAGAAAGAAAGAAAATAAGAAAGAGAGAGAAAGAGAGAGAGAAAAGAGAGAAAGAGAGAGGAAGAAAGTGAAATGAGAAAATAAGAAAGAGAGAGAGAGAAAAGAGAGGAAGAGAGAGGAAGAAAGAGAGAGAAAGAGAGAGAGAGAAAATAATAAAGAGAGAGAGAGAGAAAGAGAGAGAGAGAGAGAAAATAGAGAAAGAGAAGGAAGAGGGAGAGAGAAAGAAAGAGAGACAGAGAGAAAGAGAGAGAGAGAGAGCGTCCAAGGGGCGGAGGAAGGGAAACTGCGGGAGCCCAGCCGAGAAGGAACGGCGACTTTGTGACTTTAATTAAAACGACTCTGCGGGGCAGGAGAAGGGGTCGGAGGGGAGGTAGGGGAAAGCCGGCGCAGCTCGGCTGGCAGCCGAAAACTCTCCTTCAGCTTGAAGGATCGCCGGTAGCCACCGGCTTGACACGGGCAGGCTTCCCTGCAGGGATCTCCGAAATCGGAGGGGGCCGGGGGGGGGATTCCTTAGCGGATTACAACCCACCCCCAGCCCTCATTTTGCGTGAGAATAGCTCACCCTCCGCTTACTTAATTGACCAAAGGGGGGGGGGAATACCACGGCTAGGATGGGGAGGCCTGGGGACGCTTTGGAGGCAGCGCCGCCCGTCCGGTTTTGCGAGGACGCCACACGATTAAAACAACAATAACAACCACCATCCGGGCTGCGCATCCAGTCTGGGATCCTTTGAGGCTGCATTAAGCAGCGCAAGCCGCAGCCCAAGAAACTCCCGGTTGGAGGGTGGAGTTGGCGGGGGGGGGGGTGTCAAGGCACAAACTGGACGCCCAAAGCCCGAGTCTTTGGAGAGGGGCGGCATACAAATCTTAATAATAATAATAATAATAATAATAATAATAATAATAATAATAATAATAATAATAATAATATAATGATGATGATGATGATGATGATGATGATGATGATGATGATAATAGCAGCAGCAGCAGCAGCAACAACAACCACAACAACAATAATAATGGCTCCTCTTTAGCACAAAAGAGCGCCTTGGCGGATTAGGAAATGGGGAAAAACTCTTCCCCACGTTTGGGGGATCCATCCTGGCTTCTTCAATATAAACTGGTGGAAAGTCATTTTATACCCAGACTGATGGAAAGCTATTCTCCAAGCTGGTAGAAAGCTACTCTATATACCCAGACTAATTAAAAGGATTATAATCCAGGATGCATGGGGAAAGTGGGAAAATGACCTATAAATTCCTGGAAGTTCTCTGCCCACCCCACTCCAACATACACACACGTCCTGCCAAATCCAATCTTCCTGTCAGGGTGGCATCCCACCAGTAAATATGGGAGGACAGTAAGAACAGAGAAGAATGTCCCAAGAGAAGAATGTAGAAGAAATGCCCCAAGCTGCTGGACTCCATGGTCCCTAGACTAGTTCTTCAAGGTAGTTCGGACACATCCTGAAGGGGTCCCAGAAATATCTTCCTTGCTTTTGAAAGAGGTGCAGGGACTGAAGGGAGGCAGCATCAGGTTGAGGGAACAAAGAAGACCACCTTGGTGGGAATGCCGATAATCCTGCAGCTCCAATTTTGCAAATTTAGACAATGGGAGGGATTTGGGAATCAGTTGCATTAAAGCAAAGGAACCAAATCTCTACATTAGTTTCCCTTCCATGTAGACTAATCTACAAAGTTGTGAAGGGCGGCCAAACCCTATTTTGGTGTTAATTTTACAGTAACAGAATCTTGCAAGACACACAATCTTCCTTCCTTCCTTCCTTCCTTCCTTCCTTCCTTCCTTCCTTCCTTCCTTCCTTCCTTCCTTCCTTCCTTCCTTTGCCTGAAAGAAGAACTGGGGAGGGCTAAGCCTGAAAACACTTATTCAAATTACATTTCTGCCTCCCACTCCAATTTCTTTTGTCCAAATTTTGTCTTGGTTGAGGCTCTTCCTTCTGTTCCTCTGGGTTATTGCTACTGCCCATTGCAGTGGGACTTCATCTTTAGTACCACTAAAGTTTAGTTAGGCAGGGGGCACAGAGGGTACTCCCACCCCCAGAGAAAATTCTAGGGCCAATAGGGTCATCCTGGGTCTTCCCCCTCCTTCTCAAGGTCTATACCAGGTCAATATCAATGTTCTCAGAGGCACTTCAAGCACGGATAATGGTGACCTCACCAAGGGTCAGCGTCCACAAACACAACAAAGCAATAGGATACTGGAAAGCCCTGGTATTCTTTACCCATCTCCCCATCAGAAATATTTTGACTGCATTCATATAATTTGAATGAACCTCTTTTCTGGTTCACGATATACTGTACACTACATATAACAAAGGGCTTTTGTTTGCACAGCCTGCCAAAATACGAAAACAAAGTACTAACCAGCTTACTCTGCAAAGAATGGAATGACACAAGTTTCTCTGGTTTGTACAAATGCAGCCATTAAATATTTAACTGACCTGCTGAAATGGATTTTGGAATGGATTTTCTGGAGAGAAGGAAAGAGGCTGATATCCGGAGAAGGGCAATCTAGAAATTGAAATAATAAATAAATAATAATAATAAAAACAAACAAACCTCAGGGCTGATTCTGAGTGGTTTCCTTATTCCCACTACTGAACTTTTGATCTAGTAGTGGTTGTTTAACAAACAACCACTACAAGCACGGTGTCCTATTTATTTTAGTGGAAGCCCATGAGATTTCAGAATGTTCAATATTCAGAATAACTTATATATCATTTATTATATTTCAAGCCTTTAAAAAACTTCAGGACCCTGAAATAGCCTCATAGTGAGCAATATTATCTACAGTCATTTATATTGCCAGTCCTACTTTTCTGCTAGTCCATTATTCCAATTTACGAATGAAAAAGAAAAAGGTCCATTGGTATATCTGCAATATGTTAGGATTTGCACAAACACATTATTAAACAAATACAATGCTTTTGGTGGACATACTTTTGTCATAATATATATAAAATAAAGATATATTCATTCATGCAAATTAATTTCCATATGGATGGATGGATATACAGTGTATATATATATATATATATATATATATATATATATATATATATATATATATGGAAATAAATTTAATAGTAGGAACATTTCTGTATTCATGTTCAGAATTGTAAAAATTCAAATTACCCAAAATGTGATACAAATATTTATTTTAAAATATAATATATTAATAGTATACAATACATGTTCATAGATTCATGTTGTAACCAAAAACTCAAGTTCATCTAATATTGCTAGGGTGAAGTGGAATGAAAAATGTGTGTGTTTGTGAGATGCATACATAGCAAAGTAAAACACTAAGCTTTTTAATGGCAAGTATTCCTGATTATGGATAGGATTCAAGCAGGAAATACATTAGGATCAATTTTTAAATACACTCAAGTGTATTTTAATCTAATTCAGATCATTTTCCTTTCTCATGAAGCTTTCATAAAAAGCCCCTTTTCCTTTATACAATTATTTTTCTTCCTCATATTATCATTTCTTCCTTATATAAAAAGATTAAAAATGTCATGTTCAATGAAATTCTGTTTACTTCTTTTTCTGATAACTCCAGTCTAAACTTACTTGGAAGACAGTTCCATGGTTGAGACTAGGATCTAAATAAATGGTTCAGAATACCAGCTGCATAATCCAATCTTGGGAAGTTACAAACCCAAGTTTGATCAACAGAGTTTATTCACCACTATTACAAATAGAGTTTATTCTCTAGAGAGGATCTTAAAGCAATGTTTAAATCTTATTCAAGATATGTTGATTGAAAAGAAAAGTACACTATAGGAATAGATTTTTTAAAAATTGATTTAAACTTGAAACCCTGTTTGGTTTTATTCTAGAATCTAGAAAACGCTTTATTGCATTCAGGGTTATGCTATAGCAGTGTTTCCCAACCTTGGCAACTTGAAGATATTTGGACTTCAACTCCCAGAATTCCCCAGCCAGCGAATGCCATATTCCTCATATTTCTAACAGGCCTTCAAAGAGCCATTGCAATGAAAATCAAGACAATAAATGAGAGCAGGTTTGGTGTAACAGTTTAAGGCATCAGGCTAGAAACAGGGAGATTGTAAATTGTGGTCCCACCTTAGGCACAAAGCCAACAGGGTGATGTTGTGCCAGTCCCTCTCTCTCAGCCCTGAGAAGGAGGCATTGGGAAACTACTCTTGAAAATTCTTGTGAAGAAAACTGCAGGCCCTTCTCCAGCCACTTACATGGAGTCAAAGACACTAAACAAACACACACAAAACGACTTTCATTGCTGAATCAGTCAGCTCACTTATAATGCTTTCCAGAGTCATCTACCTCAGACTTTAAACACTAATGTCTGCCTGTTAACTTGCTTTGAAACCTAGAGGGAATCTCAAAGAGAGATTTAGTAAGGTTTTAATCACAAGCAAGGTGAGAAAATATTATTTTACTGAAAGAGTAGTAGATGCTTGGAACAAACTTCCAGCAGACGTGGTTGGTAGTAACTGAATTTAAACATGCCTGGGAGAAATATATATATCCATCCTAAGATAAAATAGTATAAAGGTAATAGGCAATAAGGAAATAGCATAAGGTCAGACTAGATGGACCATAAGGTCTTTTTCTGCTGCCAATCTTCTATGTTCCTATGTTTAAACTTGGGAAATCCTGGCTATATCAGAAGTTTTATTCAGAGAATTAGGGAGATGAAAATTTTGACATCAATCCACTGCACAGTATTTGGATTGTATTTTGCTTAAGCTGACTCAGCATTTAGACGTATATACCGCCTGGTAGTGCTTGTACAGCCCTCTCTAAGCGGTTTACAGAATCAGCATATCGCCCCCAACAATCTGGGTCCACATTTTACCCACCTCGGAAGGATGGAAGGCTAAGTCAACCTTGAACCGGTGGTGAGACTTGAACTGCTGAACTACAGCTAGCGGTTAGCTGAAGTCGCCTGCAGTGCTGCACTCTAACTCACAGGTTGGGGGTTAGATTGGGCTGAAGGGGAGGGTGTCCTTCAACCATCTCCCATAACTTTGAGGGCGCCTGCTCGTGGGGGGGTGGTGGTGTTAAAATGTCAGAGGCGCCTTGGCAAGTTGAGCTTGTCCCTTTGTTACCCCGGAAGTTGACTGAAATCAATGAAGCAGATCGGCCATTTTATTCAGATTTATCCCCACCGCCATTGAGACAGTTCTAAGGGGGAATCTCCAACCCGAAGGCGCCCCAGACCCAGAGGGATTTTTGCTCTGTCGCTTTTGCTCAGGAGATTCCCTGAGTTGCGCTATGTTCCAGTAAGACTTACTTCCGGGTAAGGATTGCTTAGCATGGCAGCTTCAGGCTGACCCCCTTTCGGAAGTTGCGCTGTAATTTCCTTGCTGCAGATGCTGGTGAAACATATCACACACTTGCCGATTGCTCATTCTTGTCAAGTAAGTGAATTTCGTTTGTGTCGCGAGTCCTCCTCCACTTCGGCGTGGCGACGGTTTGGTGAAAATGGGGAAAGTGGTTCTTAATCCGAACAGAAGATAAAACGCGTGTTGGCGTTTTTGCCAAGCGTTTACAGTTTTTTCCCCTGAACACCATCACTCTACTAAACAAATAATTCTCCCAACACTGTCAAACTTTTTACTAAGTCTGCACTTAGTATTTCTATTACTTTTTTTCTCATCATTCCTATCATCCTTTTCCTCCCAGTTAGGACTGTATGACTGTAACTTGTTGCTTGTATCCTAAGAGTTTTATTAATATTGATTGTTTCTTCATTGCTTATTTGATCCCTATGACAATCATTAAGGGTTCTGCCACATGATTCTTGACAAATCTATGTTTTCTTTTATGTACTGTACACTGAGAGCATATGCACCAAAGACAAGTTCCTTGTGTGTCCAATCACACTTGGCCAATAAAGAAGTCCATTTTATTCTATTCTATTCTATTATTCTCTTCTCTTCTCCTCTTCTATTATTCTCTTCTCTTCTATTATTCTCTTCTATTCTATTCTATTCTATAGGACAGCCTCCTTTGCACTCCTCTGGAGTTTACTCAAAACTGCAAAGTCCTCCTTTCTGTTCAGAAACAAACCCCAAGCATTTGTGAATAGGTTCGGTGTCATCGCACAGATTTCCTCATTTCACAGGCAAGAATGCATCCTCTGAATGAATAGGATTGCGTGTGTGTGTGTGCGTGTGTGTGTTCCAGTCAGTGTAGACTTCTTCAGGCCACCACCTGGACCAGTCTCTGCAGTTTTCTTGGTAAAACGTGGAGAGTTAGTTTGCCTTTGCCTCTTTCCCAGGGCTGAGAGCCACTAGCTCAAGGTCACCTGGCTGGTTTCGCGCCTCGGGCAAGTTTAGAACTCAGGATCTCCCGGTTTCTAGCCGGATGCCTTTGTCACTGGGATTTACAGCTTGGTAAAAATCCCATGAAATTCAATAGGTTTTACCCGCGAGTAAAAATACTGAGGATCTGGCTACACCCTATTGCAATTCAACTGCAACCAGACCTTAAATTTAAACTTGGTATTTATTGGAAATAAATAGGTTACTTTAATGGATTTGCAACCAAGATAATTATAGCTGTGGCAAGTTGCTGTTAAAACACATTGATTACAACGTAGTTGGCCCTTCCTAGGAATTTGCAACACTGCGGGGGTCTTGCGTTTAATAAAACTGCGTCCTTTCCTCCCGGAAAAAGGGTATTCTGCGCTTAAAACCACAGAAATTAATTCTAGAATTATAGCATTGCTGGTAATTTGCCTTGACCTGAAGTAGCTTTACTGGACTTCAGGAACGCGACCTTGGGTAGGAAGGCAAGGGGAGTGTTAGGTGGGAACGAATCCAGAAAAGGGGAGGAAAGAACGAACTGGGTGTATATTAGGACCTAGCGCTTAAAAAAAAAAAAAAAAAAGCACCGCGCACCTTTCTAATAATACAAACTTTTCGAGATGAATGATTTTGGAAGGTTGTGAGCACAAGAAATATTACTTGAGCTATATGAAACCCGAACCCAGCCGCTTATTTCTCGAGCCATCAAACTCGAACGAATCCAGCCAGTTCGTGTTCCAGGACTAGGTTTGCACGGAGAGCATCATCCAAGTTTTCAAGTGACTCCAGAATTCAAAAGTCAACCCCTCCGGTGAATTCCCAATGCAGCAACTTCGTACCGGGCTGCAGCTTCCATCCCAAGCTTTTGATTTCGTTAAAAAATAAAAATAAAAAATAAATAAAAACGAAACTCTTTCTCAAACTCTGCTTGTGTCACAATCGGACGCAGTTCAAACTTCCACCTTTGAAAGAACCAGGCATGTTTTATTACAGGTTCTCCTGCCTCAGCAGGGGGCTAGACTAGAAGACCTCCAAGGTCCCTTCCAGCTTACTCTGTTTTGTTCAATATGCTATTCTACACTGCTCAAAAAAAAAATAAAGGGAACGCTTAAAAAGCAGAATATAACTTCAAGTAAATCAAACTTTCCTGAAATCAAACTGTCCACTTAGGAAGCAACACTGATTGACAATCAATTTCACATGCTGTTGTGGAAATGGGATAATTGTGGAAATGAAATATTCAGTGAGAATATTTCATTCATTCAGATCTAGGATGTGTTATTTGAGGGTCCCCTTTATTTTTTTGAGCAGTATATATTCTATTCTACCAGGATTTTTTATTCTATACTGCTCAAAAAAATTAAGGGAACACTTAAACAACACAATATAAGCCCAAGTAAATCAAACTTCCATGAAATCAAACTGTCCACTCAGGAAGCAACACTGATTGACAGTCAATTTCACATGCTGTTGTGCACATTCAACTTTGTACAGAACAAAGTATTCAATGAGAATATTTAATTCATTCAGATCTAGGTTTTGTTCTTTGAGGGTTCCCTTTTTTACTTTTTTGAGCAGTATATATTCTATTCTACCGGGATTGTCTATTCTATACTGCTCAAAAAAAATAAAGGGAACACTTAACACAATATAATTCCAAGTAAATCAAACTTCTGTAAAATCAAACTTCCCATTCAGGAAGCAACACTGATGGACAGTCAATTTCAGATGTTGTCAGCACATTCAACTTTGCACAGAACAAAGTATTCAATGGGAATATTTCATTCAGATCTAGGAGGTGTTCCTTGAATGTTCCCTTTATTTTTTTGAGCAGCGTCTATTCTATTCTAATGCGCAACTGCAGCTCCTTGGCTGGGACCGAGAGGAGCCCTTCAAACACCAGCTACAAACTTTAGCCAACTCCTAGATGGGTTTGGCCGGAAAGGCTTAGGGCGGTTCATAATAGGGGGGGAGAAGGAAGGAAAGCAACCATAGAGACGGAAAGGAAGCCACCTGACGGTCTGAGAACAGCTGAGGCGTCTAAAGAGAGCCGGTGCCAATTTGCTCCCGCTGCGCGGAGGGATTCAGTAACACAAGAGCAGAGCGAAGCCAGTACAGTACAGTACAAGGAAAACGGAGTTGGCTCGGAAGGAGACCTTTCAGCTCCAGGCCACGGAATTGCGGGGGGGGGGGGGGTTACTTTCCCGCCCGTAGCAGAAAGTGGAGTCCCCCCCCCCAAAATCGTATTTATTAGAAAGCGCATTCTGCCTCCCCCCGCCCCCCAAGGCAGCCTGTATAATTGACACGGGGATCCCGAGAAGAATCTGAAATATCAAGCAGGTGATCGGATTCGGATGCACGTGGGTATGCAGCGAGTGTCGACTAATATTATTTATTGATTTGCATCCCCCACCACCACCGATTGGCCAGTTCTAAAATATGTTTCAATTTCTCTTTTCACTTGCACGACCCGCCGGTGGCAGTTTTCAGTTCTGCTTGACAAACATCTGTTGAACCAAGACCTTTACTGTAGAGATAAAGAGGGCACGTAATCAGTTATCTATTTCTGTGCCTTTAAGTCTCTGGCAAGCTAGAACAGATAAGGGTAGAGATGGGCAGCGTCCTGCCAGCTGGTGACATTGTGTATATCCACACCTCCTGCCTCACTGGACTTTTATTGCCCCCACCAAAAAAGACCTCCTTTATGTAAGTAAATAAATGGACAGATGGCATGCTACATTAAAAAAAAAAGATATTTTTTTTATTTCCAAGAAAACTATTGGGACCCATTGAGGTTTGCAGAAAATAAAAGTGGAAATAGCTGTAGTTCTGTACTTTGCTTGGAAAGGTTCCCATCTAGTGAAAGGCAAAACCGAGAAAATAAAAAAGGTAAGCAAAGGTGCTAGATAGATGATAGCTATCTCATCAGTTGGTAAAGGGGTGTTTGGAAACCAGTGCTTTTCTCATGGCAGCCCTTAGTGACAACACCCATAAAAAGCTCTCAACATTTCATGTGGATCTGATTATTTGCCATTAAGTTATTTTCAACTCCTACCAGGCAAATACAGTACATAAGATTTGCTCATGATTTAGCCTAACTGGGTCTCCCAATGGTGTATTTATCACCATTATAACTGAGTCCTTCCACCCTACTGTTTCTTTTCTTCCATTTCCCCCAGGATTAGAGCATTTTCCAGAGAGCTGGGTCTTAGCATAAAGTGTCCTAAATAGAACAATTTGACCCTGGATTAAATGTATCTACTAGTTGATAAGATTATGTACTCCTGATATATAGGATAGGATTCAGCATAACCATTTAAGTTGCAAACAAGTGATGTCCATAAAATGATTTTGATGCAACTTACTTACCTGTGCCTAACTTCAGTCCAATTTGCTGTAACACAGTGAACAATAAAATAAGCCTATCTTCATTATAGACTGAAATGGGGGTTTTCAGTTCATTGTGTTTTACATTCTGCTATTCTAATTTCCTTTTAATTGGGCAAGAGGGCTAGGAGCAGTGTTCCCTCTAATTTTTTTTTGGGGTGGGCGGAAAAGTATAGTGTCTGAGCGGCAGTCCCTTCGGGACTGGCCGGCACAGAAATAATAAATAAATAAATAAACAAACAAACAAACAAACAAATAAAAAACCCACCCTGTTTTGCCTCAGAGAATTTCAAAATAAAATACTGTACTGTGCGTCTATAACAGTGAGCTCATAATAGGGCAACTCTATCAATATCAAAATGCCACTTAAATAGTTGAGCTAGTTTCAAACTAGATTTTGATTTTCTTTCTCTCTTCCTTACTCCCATTCTTTTTCTTTCTCTTTTCCTTCCTCTCTTTTTTCTATCTGTTTCTCTCTCTCCCTCTCTTCCTCTCTCTCTCCTTCCCTCTCACTCTTTCCCTCTCGGCTTCTGGGCAGGTTTGGAAAACTCTGAGTTGATGATGATTTTTAAGTGAGCGATTGCTCACTGCTCAGCTTAGAGGGAACTATGGCTAGGAGGTTACAGGTCCTACAAATTTCAGCAGAAAAATTAAACCTGCGCACAATTAACACTCTCAGTAAGGTATTTTGTTTAGTAGTTGTGGCATAAAGCAGACTCACACATTGTTTCTAGTATTGTCAGCTACCTATTAAACCAATCGTCAGTTATGAGATCACATTAAGAAAAGTATATTATTTTGCAATTTTTACATATTTGTGATTATCATTATTATTTAATCTGCTCAGTGTTTAGGGTTATAAGCTATTTAGTAAAATTTAAACAGCTTATCAGATGAATAGCTTAAGTGTTTTAACAAAACCTAGCCAAATGTAAATGTGTGCATTCCATTTGGAAGAACTGTTAATACAATCTTCAACAAATATTGTACACATGGAAATAAGCCCCATTTTCAGCAATTCCCGTGTTTATTAGTTCAGTCTTTAGAAAGTGATTAATTCTCCCACAGACATGAATTGAACACCTCACACTATTTAGGATCAACCCTGAGTCTCTGTCATTGGACTAGAAGACTTCCAAAGTCCCTTCCAACTCTGTTGTTCTGTTATTTATGAAATGACCTTTCCCAGGCAAACCCTTGTTTATTGCATTTTCAAATACTGAACTTCAAGTAGAACTGGCAATCCCATTGGTCAATAAATCTACTTGAAATTAAAATTTCACTGATGTAAATAAGAGATGCCTCTATATAAAAAAATGTAAGCTTGGTCTGTTGAACTGAGGGATATTGGGAAATTGGAGAATAGTTACAATATTTTTTAATCTTGGTAACTTTAAGATGTGCAAAAAACCTTCCAGAATTCCTCAGCCAGCGTGCCTGGAGTCAAAAATTCACACATTTTTAAATTGCCCAAATCGGAAAAATACCAAAATACTCAAACAGAGACATATCTTCTTCAAATAGGAAAAATATGCTTGTTTGAATTTTTGAGCTAATTTTTCTTTATTTGGAAGAAAGCACAAGGGGCTAACTTCACTTGAACATCCTTAATTGAAAATATGTAGGCCAGTAACCCAAGAAATAGCAGTAATGCAGTACATTCACTTTATTTCATGTATGCATTGGTCCTGTCTTTACTATTTTATAAGTAACTCAAGATTTCTTCATAAGTACTCAGAAGCAAACCAATAGATCAGAAGTCACCAGTATGATGGTCTGATGCAGGATTACATATCTGGTTGAAAAAAAATTATTGGAATAATCCTTAACATGAAATGCACAGTGAGGATGAAAAGAATGGTTTAAAAATGAACACAAATGAACACAAATTCTTCTTTACTCCTTAGCAAGGCTCTTTGGTCCCTTTTAATGCTTTGTCTTCTGCATTTTCAAAATGGGATTTGTCATAATTCTGGCAGCGGGGGAAACATCCTATGAAGTTGCTTTTCTTTTCTGCAAACATAATTGTGTGTGTGTATGTGTGGAGGAAATGGGAATGGTGATGGGGGGAAATAGTGCTGTTTCAGGAACTGTGGAATTTGATGAGGCATATAGAAAGGAGACACTTTTCTGGAATGGAATAGAATGGAATGAAATGGAATGGAATATAATTCTTTATTGGCCAAGTGATTGGACACACAAGGAATTTGCATATGTTCAGTGTACATAAAAGAAAATGTACATTTAATCATGAGGTACAACACTTACTGTCATAGGGTACAAATAAGCAATCAGGAAACAATATTAATATAAATAGTAAGGATACAAGCAACAAGTTACAGTCATACAATCATCAGTTTTTGTGGCCTTAAGTCAGTGTTTCCCAACCTTGACCACTTGAAGGTATCTGGACTTCAACTCCCAGAATTCCCCAGCCAGCATTCGCTGGCTGGAGAATTCTGGGAGTTGAAGTCCAAATATCTTCAAGTGGCCAGGGTTGGGAAACACTGCCTTAAGTAATGGCAGCCTATTTAGAAGGTTGTTAAACCAGACTTGACCTTTTTGTCTTTTAACTTCCCATGTATGAAATTAGGTAGCAAAAGAAAACGTGGAGAAAAGGATAAAGAGACATTTGGAAAAGTACAAACCCTCTTTGTTTTGGATTCATTGTATTCAGCTTGCAGCCAAATGATACTGGCAACAACCACAATGATTTGTTTGGTTTTATTTTTCAAACATTTGACTGCCTGCTTGCTTTCATGCAGAGGAAATCTGTTATGAGGAGGGATTACTTCCCTTAAATAAATGAGCAGCGATCCTTCAGCAGTGCGTCAGTAGTCCAACAGTATTTTTAAAAGCATTTGCTTTCAGCAGATTTTCTGGGTTCTACGAGAATGTTAGTTTCTCGGCAAGAGCAATTAGATGGAGAAAGCACGTTTGTTAGATCTTCCTGAGATTGGGTGTTAAGGCTGCATTGGAGTTGTTTGATTCAGGACATCTGGTAATCACAACTCATCAGGTATAGAAGGAATTAGTCACCCAGAAATCTGCTTGACATGGGAGGGAGGGGGATAGGGGTCAAGCACAGTGTGAACAAAAGAATAATCTTTCTAAGATGAAATTAATGGTCATTCCAGTCCTGCATGTTGTCTTCATTAGAACATAGAAAGCTTCCTTATTCTGTCAGGCTTTGGATTCAGCTAAAACCCAGTTTGCTGGTGGCAGCAAACCCACTCTGGCTGCTTTAAGCCGATTTGGAACTAATTAATACTTGGATGGGAGACCTCGAGGACCACAACTGTAGACTAAACTGGGAGGTTGAAAAAGCATTCCAGAAGATGGCAGTGGGAAATTATCCATAAAATCTCCAAGAATCAAATTTATCTCAGAAGAGACTATATCATGCTTATGCACAGTGTCCTCCAAAGATTTAGAAGACATATCTTTATTACTTTCCATGGAGATATCAAGGAGGCTGGCTACTAGTGTACATTGAAATCATACTTTGTTTTCTGTCTCTTCTTTACCTGTTAAATTAAAAACTATTCAATAGTTTTCACTCTTACAGTATGTCTCAGTTACTAATTCAGATTTAGGGAAACAGAAGCATAGCTCGTTCCTAATTTTTAGTATAACAAAGAAATTACAAATAGCATGTAGACTACATTGTTCCTGCACGATACTGAGGTTACAGTGCTCCTCTGAAGTTTAAAAGAGATTAATCCATTTAGGCTGATGGATAATCTTGGTGTAACCTGAATACCTACAGACTGGGAGGCTGCGGACCAGTCTTCGCTAATGTTCCCCTTTCAGAAACCTTGAACTCATGGTCCTGTAATATAGGCCAATGCCTGTTTTTGGCTGATGACCGCAGGCGCTTCAGAGATACTGGATTGGGTAAAGAAATCAAAATAACATAAACCAGCCAGTCACTCAGGTGAGATGCTTAGTGTATAAATTAAATCAATAAAGCAAACCCAGAAACAAGCAATTTCAGAGGCATGTCATCTCAAACTTCCTTGAGTCTCATTTGTAAACTCTTTAAATTCATATTCCCATTGCTCTGTTATTGTTATTTTGTTAATTACCCAATTAAAAGAATCCATTAAGAAGTTCAGTTAATGAGTTGATTGAAAATTGGTGTAAACTTTTGAGTGTTGCACCAAATCTCCACTGGGCCTCCTTTTTATTAAATTCTATGACGTAGTGGTGATATATTTTTAGTGTGGCAAACAACCTGAGTACTGTAATTCCAATTCTAAGTTAGGCATTTGGTTGTATGTTCCTGCAGGTCAATTTCAGTGATGTGGGCCACCACAAAAAAAGCATATAGGCCATGCTGCAGAGGGCTTGCTTGGCAAAACACTCTGGCAAAATTAGTTTTTGACATTACTGTGAGAAGGGAATGCAAGACCTCATTTCACTGAACTAGAAGATCTGGAAAAGAATATAATTATTTTATAGCGATGGCAGAGGTTTTGTAATTGAAATCTTGTCTAAATATGATTCACAAAAAGGCACCTTTTTAATAATGTGCTATTATTTCTTAATGTGTAGCGGATTAATTCTTATAGATCAATATATCATCTCAAGTGATACTGTCCAGATACAAGTATGTAGTATTAGTTAACATTGTCTCATGGAGTATTTCAAACACACAATTTCTTTTTTAGCGGTTGGTTAAGAAACAATAGAGTGCTATAAAAGCCCCCAAGGATCTGTATTGGGATGGATGAATGGAGGTTGTTTGTTTTTAAACCTGTTCTTTCATTGTCTGGAGTTAAGCATGAGCAGTGAAGTAACCAACTTTATGGCTGACTTCAAATTATTTAGAAGGGTTAAAGTGAAAAGAGATATTGAAGACTTGGAATCTCTATAATCTCTTCTAAACCTTCAATTGAATGATTTTGGGCATTAAAATAGCAAATATGATTCAATGCAAACCATATGTACATTGGTGGTGTCTGATCTGGTGGCATATGTATGACAAAAGAACAGAAAAGACCACATTGGATTATTTAGTGAAAATAGTAACTCAATGTATGTTAGATGCAAAACAAATTACAGTAGTTCATGTCAAAATGTTATGTCAGTATGGAAAAAATTGGAAGTAAAATTGTTATTACTTTTAAAGTCTCCCTAACAAATATATGATGTGACTACATTTACAATGAAAGAGACAGTTTTATAACATTAAACAAAGTTACAGAAAATGCCAGGCTGAATGTTTCAGGGCTAAAGCAATTCATCTCCAAAAAGAGACTATAAGATTCTAAGAGTTAGTTTACTTGGAGGTGGTGAATTGCTTTTGTGTTTTTTTCATTTTAGGAAAGGGAAAGGGAAATGGAATATGAGACCTCTGAAAATCAATGAAATGCAGAAAGTGGCTACCAAGATGCAACATCCAACCAGAAATGCTGCCATTTCTGAGAGCCAGCTAGACTAGTGGTGACCTCAGGTGCCAGCCCTTTTTGGCTGGGGTGCCCACTTCAACTCCATGGTAGCACATGGCAGGTGGTCTTCATCGGAGCTTCAACACAATATCAACTGATCATATGATTGGACCATGGTTCATGGATTCAGCTATGAATTGACACCATTTGCTTCGGACTTCTTGTAACAACTGAGGAACATCCGCAGGGAGGTGGATCCTCAAAAAATTCAACCAAGTCCATAGAGCTACACCCCATCCTGGACTCTTCCTTCAATTCTCAGAAAATGGGCGTATCAGGTAAGAACCAATGCCCTTTTTCTGTATTTGTTCTTGGGTATTCATTTAAGGAGGATTACAGAACAAAAATCGGTATGTAATCTATTATTTTAGATTACATATAGGTTTTCATATAGGTTTTGGGGTTCAACTCTAATGAATTAATTTTCCATTGTTTTCTTCCGGGAATTTTTTTTTTAAACAGTTTCCCAGTCTAGCTTACTGCTTGGCATTTCTTGATGTTTTCCTGTCTGAATACTGCTGTGAGTGGTCAACGTCCAGCTCAGCTGGTCATAAATTTTGAGGACCAGGAGACGGAGGAATACTGGCATCACAGGCCAATTGTTCTTGCCATCTGAGACTGAGAGTCAGGGAGAATTAGGGACTGAGGAAACACCAGAGTTTAGTTTAGTTTTAGTTTAGTTTAATCAGATTTGTATGCCGCCCCTCTCCGCAGACTCGGGGCGGCTCACAGCAACAGCAATACAAGACAAATCCAATATTAAATTAATTTTAAGAACACCACAAGTTAAAAACCAATCATACACACTAGCATACCATACACAAATTTTATAAGCCTAGGGGGAAGGAACATGTCAATTCCCCCATGCCTGACGACAGAGGTGGGTTTTAAGGAGCTTACGAAAGGCTAGGAGGGTGGGGGCAACTCTGATATCTGGGGGGAGTTGATTCCAAAGGGTCGGGGCCGCCACAGAGAAGGCTCTTCCCCTGGGTCCCGCCAAACGACATTGTTTAGTTGACGGGACCCGGAGAAGGCCAACTCTGTGGGACCTAACTGGTCGCTGGGATTCGTGCGGCAGAAGGCGGTCCCGGAGATATTCTGGTCCGGTGCCATGAAGGGCTTTATAGGTCATAACCAACACTTTGAATTGTGACCGGAAACTGATCGGCAACCAATGCAGACTGCGGAGTGTTGGTGTGACATGGGCAAATTTAGGAAAGCCCATGATAGCTCTCGCAGCTGCATTCTGCACGATCTGAAGTTTCCGAACACTTTTCAAAGGTAGCCCCATGTAGAGAGCGTTACAGTAGTCGAGCCTCGAGGTGATGAGGGCATGAGTGACTGTGAGCAGTGACTCCCGGTCCAAATAGGGCCGCAACTGGTGCACCAGACGAACCTGGGCAAACGCCCCCCTCGCCACAGCTGAAAGATGTTTCTCTAATGTGAGCTGTGGATCGAGGAGGACGCCCAAGTTGCGGACCCTCTCTGAGGGGGTTAGTGACTCCCCCCCCCAGGGTGATGGATGGACAGATGGAATTGTCCTTGGGAGGCAAAACCCACAGCCACTCCGTCTTATCCGGGTTGAGTTTGAGTCTGTTGACACCCATCCAGACCCCAACAGCCTCCAAGCACCGGCACATCACTTCCACTGCTTCGCCGACTGGACAAGAGGCTGTGGAGCCCCCAGTTAGGGTATGGTCTGAGTCAGAGGGCGATGGAGACTTGGAGGATCAGGAACCCCTGTTAGATGCAAGAATAAGGAGGATGAATATCCAGGCATGAATATCTCTCTAGAAGGGGTTCTTGGCACTGATTAGATCTATGGGACATTTGGCCACTCCTTGGCAGTATATAAAGACAGGCTGATGGGAAAAAGGGATGTAGAAAGGAACGTTTTGCAATGGAGGACAGAGTCTGGGAGCTGAAAGACTTTCCTATTCCCCTGGATTTTGGGTCCCTGCTTTTGGCTTGGGCTGGAAAATGCCTCTGAACTGTGTGAGTAATTAATCAAGAAGAAGAAACATAAGTAGTGGAGATTTATGACTTTATTCTGGCCAGCATCCTGGACTCGCATTATCTATTGCTAATGAGGAAAATGTGACCAGCATCACATTCCTTGAGTTTTAGCTTGTATTTGCAGACTTTTGTTTGATAAATAGGCTTTCATGAAGGTAGCTTTTGAATCAGAGTGTAAATGGGTCTTTATTCCTAGTAATTGATCCGGCGGGACAGAACAAATACTAACCAGGTGTAACTGTCTTAAGCTTTTAAAGATCAGCAAAGGTCCACTAGTAGTACCATAACCTACATGGAGTTTCAAAGACGCAGAGAAGAAAAATCACAACCCCCTTTGGCATATTTACTCATCTTTCTTCTGTAAATGCAGAAGAGAAATTCAAGAAAAGATTTTAGAAAACATGCCCACTGTTTGATTGTTGTCTCATTTTAGAAACTAGACTCTATGAACCAAAGCCACACCATTTTAGATAAAGATAGCTTACCTCTTAGTTATATATCACCTGTGCTCCATATATACTGCTAACACGATTACCTAAATTTAAGAAACAATTATCAATTTGAAACTATTGGGCCATCCTAGTTATGAGCAATGTCATCAGTTCCAACATATTATCTTATTTCTTGATGTGCCTTTTCATTTTTTTATGTGGATGAAATCTGAGCTATGTGTAAACATTGGGCCTCTTTTCCAAGTTCTGATATAATGAGAGAGAAATCAGAAATTAAAATGTGGGCGGAGAGATTGAAGATTCAAGAATGTAGAAACATTCTTGTTCCATTTGCTACTGTCACTTTGAAACAGGGGAAAAATTATTGCGTTGTGTGCCGTTTCTGATTCCTTTCTCATTAGATCAGAACTTAAAAGAGGTTCAATGTTTACACATATCTCCAATCTTTCCAGCTTGAACAATGAAAAGGCACATCAAGAAATGGGGTAATGTATTAGAGTTGCTCATAAATAGGATGTCCCAATAGTGCAAAAGAAAAAAGAAAGAAAGATATGAAACCAAAGCATCTTAGAGTCTGCCTCAGAAAATGGCAGACGGAATAAAATAAATGATAAACTAAAAGGAGAAGTGGTTATGGAGGACTCTTATTATAGATCATGATAAAATGATACAAAAAATGCAGAAGGATGAAATACTAAATTACAGGTGGTCCTTCACTTACAACTGTTCATTTAGTGACTGTTTTTCAAAGTTACAACAGCACTGAAAAAAATGACTTGCAACCGTTTTTCAAAGTTAAGACCTTTGCAGCATCCTCAAGAAGATCATGTGCTCAAAATTCAGGTGTTTGGCAACTGGTTCATACTTATGACCATCGCTGTGTCCCAAGGTCATGTGATTTTGCAGTCTTCTGACAAGCTGAGTTGATGGGGAATCCAGATTCACTGAATCACCAGGTTTACTAACTTATCAACACTGGTGATTCACTTAACAATGGAAGCAAGAAAGGTTGTAAAACAGGGCAAAACTCACTTAACAAATGTCTCACTTAACAACAAAGTTTGGGCTCAATTGTCTAAGTCTAAGAGCTAATTATGGTAGTAAGTCGAGGACTACCTGTATTGTACAGTTGTTAGTATTTAGTATTACTATTTACCTTCTGCCACATGAATCCCAGCAGCCCATTAGATCCCACAGAGTTGGCCTTCTCCAGGTCCTGTCGACTAAACAATGTTGTCTGGCAGGACCCAGGGGAAGAGCCTTCTCTGTGGCGGCCCCGGCTCTCTGGAACCAACTCCCCCCAGAGATTAGGACTGCACCCACCCTCCTCGCCATTCGTAAGTTATTAAAAACTCATCTTTGTTGCCAGGCATGGGGACACGCACCCCAATTGTCAAGATTGGTGTATAGTTTGATTGTATTGTGTAATTATTTTATTATAAGGGTTTTAAACTGTATTTCTTAATAATTGGATTTGTACACTGTTCATGTTGTTGTGAGCCACCCCAAGTCTTCGGAGAGGGGCAGCATACAAATCTAATAAATAATAATAATAATAATAATAATAATAATAATAATAATAATGTTAGAGCTATAAGTAAGGACTTTAGATTTCGCGCTGTATGACTTTAGGCTGAAGTTGAGGACTCACATATATATATATTGCTCAAAACAATAAAGGGAACACTCAAATAACACATCCTAGATCTGAATAAATGAAATATTCTCATTGAATACTTTGTTCTGTACAAAGTTGAATGTGCACAACAGCATGTGAAATTGATTGTCAATCAGTGTTGCTTCCTAAATGGACAGTTTGATTTCACAGAAGTTTGATTCACTTGGAGTTATATTGTGTTCCCTTTATTTTTTTGAGCAGTGTATGTATATATACACTCCTGCTGGTTGATTTGGAACAGCTGTTTTTGTTCTGACAGGTTTGTTTGTTTGTTTAATTAGTTAGTTAGTTAGTTAGTTAGTTAGTTAGTTAGTTAGTTAGTTAGTTAGTTAGTTAGTCCACTACACAATGAGGGTTTTAGTGCGTACACTCTGATTTTCGGTTTAGTTAGTGTCCTTAAAATTAGCAAAATAACAAAGAGTCCTGGCTTGGGTGTCATTGTCCATTAAGCTTATAAATCTTAGGGATCGTAAAAATTAAATCTTAAGTCTTGAAAGTGAAGCACAGAATCATTCTGTGAGGAAGATGGACGGTTTCTACATGAAATAAAATAAATAAATGGGAAAGGGCCCATTATCTTGGAAAACACACGTGGTTTCAGGTAGCATAAAATGTAAATCTGTGTTTCTGTAAGGGGGGGGGGGAGAACGGTCCTCTAAAGAGATAAATCTGAAAAGAAAATAATTATTTTTATTTAAAATTATTATTTTAAATTCTACTAATTTAAAATGCTTATGGAGGCTCATATCTCTGTTTAATTGTTAGCAGAACTACTTCAGGGAGGGGGAATGAATATCGATTTAAAATTTCACTTCAGCAAGGCAGGTTTGGGCCTTTCAGTATTAAATGTTACGAAATAATGTCAGGAGGTGTTTTTGAACGCACAACTGAATACTGAGGCAAACTGTGACTGACACATTCAAATGTGTTAAATATTTATTTTTTTATTGTCAGGGAGCCAAGTGATTAACCACAGTGCTGCTAGAAAGCAAATTAGACTCTGGTTAAGAAGATGCACGGTTGGTGGTTGGCTGCTAAGCAATGGTTTCCTATGGCATTAGAGTGGTTTTGTTTTGTTTTATTTTCATGAAGTGATAGGTCCCTATGTGATTTGGAGACCATTTCTACCAAGGTGGTTTTGCTGGATTTCATTGGGTTTTGCCCTTTCAAATCCTTTTGTTTAAATTGCCGTATGTCTGGTGCCTGTATGTGAGAGCTGTGTTCTACATATAAAAATTTATAATTGCTAAATTATTTACAAAACCTCACAATAAAAATAACATGTTGTTGGTTCACTGTGGATTTTTGTGGAAGATTGGTGCGAGGTAGTAACAGTAATCAATTTCAATCATTTTAAGGATTCTTCAGCCCTATTGCGCAACAGTATGAAAATTGCTAACTATGAAATATAAAAGCGCTCCAGTCCCCATTACAGCAATGTGAAAATTATTAACTATGAAATAAAATAAGCTTATTCTTTAATTACAGTTTTGTGTTTATTTAAATTTTGAACTAAAATCCAATAGAAAACAGAGCAGTGTTCCAGCACTGGTTGTACTGGGGTAATATAGAGGCATAATTCCTGTAAAACAGCCATATTAGATCAATTTTCCAGTCAAAAGTGATTTTTAAAAAAATGCTGGTGGTATCTTAATAAACCATCACAAATCGTACTTTATTCCTCATTCAAGGATATCGGGCGAGCATTTTCATAATAGGTTATAGAAATGTGTGAAAGGAATGTCATGAAAACAGAATGGATCCTTTACTCAAAATACAAAGAGATGGCTTTTTTAGGTTCTGGGACTTGTTTAATAATTTTTATTAAAGTTTACATTTACAAAGATGAAATACTAATACAAACTAAAAAATTAAAAAAAGAATGAAAACTGGGAGGTTAATGCAGAAATTAAAATAAAAATAGAGAAGAAGGAAAAATAAGAATTAATAACAAAAGGAAAAGAAATATATAAAGAACTGACTTCACATTATATTACAATTCAGGGACTTATCTCCTACTCCAAGAAGACAAGAAACGTGTCTTCTACATGTCATCTCTTTTCTATAAACAAATTCTTAAAGTCTCAGAAGTCAGTTCTAGTAAGCAAAAGTCATTAACTTGTGCCAAAAAACAATAGATATATTTAAATTAAATTTAATTTAATTTAATTTAAATGTAATCAAATAAATCAAATTTATATTTTTTTCCTTTACTAGACTATTTATTTGTTTGTTTGTCAAGCATGTACAAGGTAGTAGGTAGGTAAACATTAGCAATGTACATACAGGTAAATTAGGCAATAGGACAGTAAGACAGGGAGAGTAGGCACAATGGTGCGCTTATACACATCCCTTACAGACCTCTTAGGAATGGGATGAGGTCGACTGTAGTTAGTCTAAGGTTAAAGTTTTTGGGATTTGGAGAAGAAACCAGGAGTCAGTTAGTGCATTCCAGGCATTGATCACTCTGTTGCTGAAGTCGTATTTTCTGCAGTCGAGTTTAGAGCAGTTTACATTAAGTTTGAATTAATTGGATGCTTGTGTATTGTTGGGGTTGAAACTGAAGAAATCATTGACAGGTAGAATATTGTGGTAAATGATTTTGTGAACTATATTTATGTCAGATCAAAGGTGACAAAGATCTAGGTTATCTAAACCCAAAATTTCAAGTCTGGCGGAATAAGGTATTCTGTTGCGGTCAGAGGAGTGGAAAACTCGTTTTGTGAAATATTTTTAGACTCTCTCGATTGTATTGATATCTGATATGCCATGCGGGTTCCAGACAGGTGAGCTGTATTGAAGAATTGGTCTAGCAAATGTTTTGTATGCTCTGGTTAGAAGATTAATATTACCAGAGAAGAAGCTACCCAAGATTAGATTAATAACTCTTAATGCCTTTTTGGCAATGTTGTTACACTGGGCTCCGGCACTTAGGTCATTAGATATGATTACTCCAAAGTCCTTGACAGAGTGAGGGTCATTTACAAGGTCGTGTCTTCCAAGTTTGTATTTTGTGTTCTGATTCTTTTTGCCAATGTGTAAGACAGAACATTTATTGGTTGAGATTTGAAGTTGCCAGTTGTCTGACCATTCTGACACATGGTCAAGGTCTTTTTGAAGAGTAGCAGTATTGTCAGTGGCATTGTCAGCAAAGAGAAAACAGTTGCTTGTAATATGATCACAGAGATTGTTTATGTAAAATGAATAGTGTTGGTCCTAGAACACTGCCTTGAAGGACACCACTGTTGACAGATGCAGGATTTGATTGGGCATTCCCTATTTTAACCACTTGTCTGTTTGACAAGAATGCAGTTATCCAATCATGAAGGGGACCAGAGATGCCATTGAATTTGAGTTTCAGAAGAAGTTTGTCATGTACCACTGAATCAAAGGCTTTACAGAAATCTATGTAAATTGTGTCTATTGTTTTACCCCGATCAAGATGTGTAGTCCATGTGCTTTTGCAGTGTAGGAGTTGCAGGTTACAGGACAATTTTTTTCAGAAACCAAACTTAACATTTTCTCTAAAAATACAACAAAAAGATGGTTGCAAGTACTATGTGTTGCCTCATTAACTGTATATATCCTAAGATATATATAATCAGCATAATCTGCAACAACCATGATGTCATCTTCACATCTGGCCCATGACAGTTAAGGCAAGTACATAAATTACAGTAGTGGGAGTAACAATATAATTTTGGTGTCATTATTTGCCCATTGTTTCCTCCCAAACAACATGATGGCTGGGGAATTGAATGATCAGTGGGCTGAAAGCTAAAACGTATGAAGAATGGTCGCAGGAATTGAGTATATCTAGTCTAGTAAAAAGGATTAGAGGTGACATGATAGCAGTGTTCCGATATTTTGCGGAGTGCCACAAAGAAGAGGGGGTAACCTATTTACCAAAGCGCCAGAAGACAAGACCAGAAACAATGGATGGAGGCTAATCAAGGAAAGAAGCAACAAAGAACTAAGGAAAAACTTCCTAACAGTGAGAACAATTAACCAGTGGAATGGCTTGCCTTTGGAAATTGTGGGTGCTCCCTCATTGGAGATTTTAAAGAAGAGACTGGACAGCCACTTGTCTGGAATGGTATAAGGCCATAATGCTGAACCTGTGTCACGGGTGCCACAGGTGGCATACGGAGCCATATCTGAGGGCATGCGAGGTGTTGCCTTACGTCAGCTCCAGCATATTTGTTCCTGCTGACCAGACAAAAAATGGCACAACGGGCCTATCAAAAGTTCAGAAATAAACTTCCGGTAGGCCCATTGGGCCCATTCTTCACCACCCATAGGTTCTGGAGGCTTCAGTGAGGTCTGCATGCATGCGGGGGGGGGGGGGGGAGCACAAGGAAGATTGTGCATGTATGCACTGGGGAGGGCATTGCGTTATGGATGTGGGCAGCGCCCCCTTTTGGCATCCTAATCCTACGTAGCTTCTGCTCTGGAAATCTCACACTGCTTACCAGAGCTTACAAAACTTTTGCCAGACCCATCCTCAAATACAGCTCATCTGTTTGGAACCCATATTGCATCTCAGACATTAATACCCTCGAAAATGTCCAAAGATACTTCACCAGAAGAGCCCTTCACTCCTCCACTCGAAACAGGGCCTAGAAAGTTTAGAACTAAGACGCCTTAAACAAGATCTAAGTATTGCCCACAAGATCATATGCTGCAACATCCTGCCTGTTGGCAACTACTTCAGCTTCAACCACAACAACACAAGAGCACACAACAGATTTAAACTTAATATTAACCGCTCCAAACTTGACTGTAAAAAATAGGACTTCAGTAACCGAGTTGTCGAAGCATGGAACTCATTACCGGACTCCATAGTGTCATCCCCAAACCCCCAACACTTTACCCTTAGATTATCCACGGTTGACCTATCCAGATTCCTAAGAGGTCAGTAAGGGGCGAGTACAAGTGCACTAGAGTACCTCCCGTCCCCTGTCCTATTGCTCTCCTATATCTCCTATACCTTTCTTCTATTCTTAGATCTCTTCTTCTATTCTTTCATTGATATGTTCTATTACTATATCTTCTTTTCTATTATTTCTTAGATATATTTTACTATGAGTATCTCCTCTATAACCTTCATCATGTATTTTACTATGTGTATATAGATATATACCCACTAAAACCCTCATTGTGTATTGAACAAAATAAATAAACAAATAAATAAATAAATAAATAAATAAATCCAAGCAGGTTTGCGATCACTGGTATAGGGTCTCCTGCTAGAGTACAGGAGTTGAATTATAAGAGCTCCAAGGTCCCCTCCCGCTCTGTTATTCCGTTATTCTGAAATTGAAGTCCACTTATTTTAAAATTGCTAAGGTTGAGATACGCTAGAGTAAACAATCTGATCAAAATAATTCCTATTCTAAAAATTGCATCCTTGCTCATCTTTGATTATTTTTACTTGTGTGTTTGTTCTTCCTCGTGGGTGTTACTGTTGCTTATTGGGTTAGGAATATTCCCATTTTTAATAATATTACAACTTGGTTCTCATCTCAAGCTAAGATACACAGATTGCTCAATTTGGGCTTAATCTCTGGTATGAACCCAACAGTTGTGGTGATGTGAGCAGTCAGTTATGATTTATTCAAGTAATTGGGGTTACATCATAATTTGGCCCAATGGATGGACACATTCTATGGTTCTTAGAAGGTAAAAGATGTTGGACTGCAGTTTTTTTTTCTTTGTGGCAGTCATAAACCATCATATGATTCAGTTTTTGCTGAAAAGTTTGGATATTTCATATTTGTATGAGATGTTGAAACAATTTAATGAAAATCTTGCTCTGGCCATAAATTTTGATTTTGAATTGAAGCCTAATTTCTCCTCCTTGAATGATAATTAATAATGATTTATTATTTATTTATTTATTATTTAGATTTGTATGCCGCCCCTCTCCACAGACTCGGGGCGGCTCACAGCAAGATACAGCAAATCATGACAAATCCAAATAAATTTAAAATATTTAAAAAGGTTTAAAAAGAACCCCATTTTACTAACAAACACACACACAAACATACCATGCATAAATTGTACATGCCCGGGGGAGGTGTTTCTGTTGTATCCTGGAATGGCTACCTTGTAACGCTGTAAATAGTTTGTTCCTCTTTTCCAGCGCTGTCTGAGCCCAAGCAGGAAGTCGCTCCTGATTGGCTCAGACGCGGCCGGCTCTCGCTTTGGCGGGAACCGCAAAAGTATAAAAGAAGCGGTTTCTCCCTGCAGAGCCAGTCGGTACTCGCTGAACTGTCACTTTACCTTGCTGAGCTGTCCCTTGTTCTCTGAGCTGAATAAAAGTACCGATTGCTCAAACCCTGTCTCTGGGTCTACTTCACTGGCGACGAACGAACGGAAGAACTTCGCGTGCAACATGGACAAAATCCAGATCGGCCAGGCTCCAGAACTCTTCGATTCCGAGAAAATGACATGGGACGAGTACATGGCCACCTTCGAGATATTCCTCGAGGCGGCGGGAATGCAGGACGCCGGAGCCGATCGCAGACGGGCTATTTTTCTCAACTACTGCGGCGCAGAGATCCGTAGACTTGCCCAAACTCTCACCGAGCCAGAACAAGCAAGAGCCACAGCGTGGGACGTCCTTCAACAGAAACTAGCGAGCCATTTTAAACCAACCAGACCAGCCATGGTTTACCGGCATCAATTTCACATGATGGCTCAGAGAGAAACCGAGTCAATCAGCCAATTCACAACGCGGCTTCGAACGGTACTTGCTCAATGCAAGTTTCAAGACCCGGAAGCTCGCCTTACCGACGCCTTGGTTTTCGGCATGAAGAGCAACTCGGTGAGAAACAAACTCCTCACCGAAGAAGAGCCGACGCTACAAACCGTAATTAAATTAGCACAAACCGCGGAAGCAGCCGACGCAGCGGCAAGAGAATTAAAGGAGCACGGAAGGCGAGAAATCATTGCCAAAATCAACGCCGAGTCTCCCAGCGCCGAGGGAACAGACGACCTCAGCCAGCCGACTAGAAACGGGGACAACTGCCTCCTCCTGCAAGACCAGCCGAGACATCCTAGAGCTACTCACCCAGCCCCCTGCGCGGGCTGCCGGGGAAATCACCAGCGCCATCGATGCCCCTTCCGAGACGCTACTTGCCACCGTTGCAACCGGAGAGGCCACATCGCCATCGCATGCAGAGCAACGGCACCAGAAGAAACGTTTGCCACACAACAATACCAGCGACCTCAAAACCAACCCCCCCAATCGCGAGAAAGGAGACCGTTCCGCAGCTCGGGTCAAAGGAACTACTCAAGCGCTAACCGCGACTACAATAGAGGTAACTCTAAATTTTCCGTGAATAACACGGCAACCAAAAAGGGGGCTAAAATTGTTATCTCATTGTTACTAAATAACCAGCCTTGCTCAATGGAGCTGGATACGGGCTCGAGATATACCATCATGCCCTGGGAAAAATTTAAACTATACATGCCTAATGTGTCTAAGGCTGACTTAACTCAAACCTCATTGGTGATCAGAGACTTCCAAGGGGGGGTAATCTCGGTCCTGGGAACAGCAAATGTACCTATTGCCTTTAAGAATGTGAAATGTACCCTTCCCATGCTTATTGTGACGGGGGCCAAACACTCCCTGCTGGGTCTAGCGTGGATGGAACCATTGGGGATCGAAATTTCGGGTGTGTGTAATGTAAACTGTGATAATATGCCTAACTTTGTGAAAGAGTTCCCTGAAGTGTTCAGCCCCACCTTGGGATTGTATAAGGGACCCCCTATATCTTTCTCTATCGACCCAAAGGTCCCACCGGTCAGACTGAAACCTCGCAGGGTTCCCCTTCCGCTTCTCCCCAAGCTGGACATGCAGCTGGACAAACTCATTAGTCAAGGTATTTTGGTCCCTGTGGAACAGGGGCCATGGGAAACTCCCATAGTGACACCATTGAAGCCAGATGGCTCTTTAAGAGTTTGCGCTGATTACAAATCAACCTTGAATAAGGCACTCCAACACCACCCCTACCCCATCCCGGTCGTGCAACAACTCTTACACTCCCTGGGGGAGGGAAAAAGGTTCGCAAAGATCGACCTGGCCCAGGCTTACCAGCAGCTTCCGGTCGATGAACAAACAGCAAACGCCCAAACGATTGTAACACACAGGGGGGCTTTCAAATGCACGAGGTTACAGTTTGGGGTAAGCATAGCCCCAGGAATATTCCAGAGCATCATGGAACGCCTATTGTCAGGGGTAAATGGGGCAATTCCATATTTTGATGACATCTTAATTGCAGGGGAAAACCAGGGGCAAGTGAACAAAAGAATAAGGGAAGTACTTAAGAGGCTACAGGACAAAGGGTTACGAATCAAGCCTGATAAATGTGTCTGGGGAACTGACAGTGTTGAATTCCTTGGGTATAAAATAGATAAGGAAGGTATCCACCCCACAACAGAGAAGCTGAGAGCAATTAGAGAAGCCCCAGAGCCACAAGATAAGAATGAGTTGCAGGCATTTTTGGGCCTCCTTAATTTTTATTCCGTTTTTTTAAAGCAGAAGGCAACAGTAGCAGAGCCTCTCCATCGTTTACTCCAGAAGGAAGCCCGCTGGACATGGGGGAAAACTGAACGTGAAGCTTTTTCTCAAATAAAAAATTTAATAACTTCTAAAAGTGTAGTAGTCCAATATAGTGCTTCACTACCCATTAGGCTCACGTGCGACGCTTCGCCGTACGGCATAGGAGGAGTCTTAGCTCACGTTCTACCGAATAAGACAGAGGCCCCAATAGCATTCTTTTCAAGAACCATGACCAGCACAGAGAGGAATTATAGCCAGTTAGACAAGGAGGCTCTAGCATTAGTGGCAGGGGTAAAGAAGTTTCACAATTACATTTTTGGGAGAAGCTTTGAGCTAGTCACTGACCACAAACCCCTACTAGGCCTGCTAGCCCCCAACAAGCCCACTCCACCTTTTATGTCTCCAAGACTAATCAGATGGGCCCTTTTCCTCTCAGGGTATCAGTATGAGCTCACCCACAAGGGGGGGAAGGAAATCAATCATGCAGACGGCCTCAGCAGATGCCCCATAGCAGACTTGGTAGAAGACCCTGTTCCTGCCACAGATGTGCTAATGATAGAACTCGAGGAAAACCCACTAACCACAGCAAAAGAGGTAGCTGCACACACGCAGCAAGACCAAATCCTTAAACAAGTGGTGAACTGTGTTCTAAAGGGATGGCAAAATGATATTGTTAAACCTGAATTGTGTGATTTTAAGAACAAAAGGCTTGAATTATCATATGTAAAAGGTTGTTTGCTGTGGGGGGATAGAGTGATCATCCCCAAACGCCTAAGGGAAAAGGTACTCAAAATGTTACACGTGGGCCATCCTGGGATTGTCAGGATGAAGAGCCTAGCAAGGGGGCATTTATGGTGGCCAGGGCTTGATGCTGATATTGAAAGTTGGGTTTCAAAGTGTGACCCGTGCCAAGAGTCTAGGCCCAGTCCCCCCAAAACAACTCCGGCTGAGTGGGAACAGCCTGCTGGCCCTTGGTCTAGGATCCACATTGATTTTGCTGGCCCAGTGGGGTCTCAGTACTTCCTAATAGTGGTTGATGCTTTCTCCAAATGGTTGGAAATAATAGCAATGAACAACATAACCACAAGTGCCACTATCAAGGTATTGAGCAGACTGTTTGCATCCCATGGTTGCCCTGATCTATTAGTGTCTGACAATGGACCACAACTAACAGCCAGGCAATTCGAATTATTCCTAGATGGCCTAGGGGTCAGACATGCCCTCATCTCGCCTTACTCGCCCTGGGCTAACGGGTTGGCAGAACGTTACGTAAGGGTGGCAAAGGAGGCATTGCACAGGTCAGGCCCTGGAGATGTGCAACAGAACTTGGACCAATTCTTATTAACCCAGCACATTACCCCTAACTCGCACACACATGTAAGCCCTGCAGAGTTATTGATGGGGAGAAAGTTGAGGTCACCATTAGACAGGTTAAACCCAAGGTTCTGTGTGAATAATAACCAAATGTGCATGAAACCAGAAAGAGAAATGTATTTGGGTCAAAATGTATATGTAAAATGCTTTGATGGAAATGTAAACTGGATGAAGGGAATTATTGTTAAGCAAAACGCACCCAAGACTTATATTGTTAAACTGGAGGATGGTCGGTTGTGGAAACGACACATAGACCACATTCGGAAACGAACTGAAAACCAATTGCAACAACCCGCTGACTCGGACTCTCCCCCTTCAACAGACTTTTGTACATTGCCCGAACTAAGAAACACGCAAAGAGACTTATCGGGCCAGGGGGAACCATCCAGCGACGCCGAGCCATCCTCGTCCTCCGAGGCCTTCGTTGGGCCCGCCAGGCCAAGTCCGCCGCACCGGGAGAGCAGCGGCGAGCCATCCTCCACAGTCAGTGGCGAAGGAGAAAATGGACTGCGCAGGTCAGCGCGAGAGCCTCGAAGGCCTCACCGATTGGACGACTTCGTCACGTGGCTTTCTTGATGGATGAGTCCAACTATGAGGGGAGGGGTGTTGTATCCTGGAATGGCTACCTTGTAACGCTGTAAATAGTTTGTTCCTCTTTTCCAGCGCTGTCTGAGCCCAAGCAGGAAGTCGCTCCTGATTGGCTCAGACGCGGCCGGCTCTCGCTTTGGCGGGAACCGCAAAAGTATAAAAGAAGCGGTTTCTCCCTGCAGAGCCAGTCGGTACTCGCTGAACTGTCACTTTACCTTGCTGAGCTGTCCCTTGTTCTCTGAGCTGAATAAAAGTACCGATTGCTCAAACCCTGTCTCTGGGTCTACTTCAGTTTCAGTTCCCCCATGCCTGACGGCAAAGGTGGGTTTTAAGGAGTTTACGGAAGGCAGGGAGAGTAGGGGCAGTTCTAATCTCTGGGGGGAGTTGATTCCAGAGAGTCGGGGCCGCCACAGAGAAGGCTGGATTGTTCATGTTGTTTTACCACTGTTGTTAGCCGCCCCGAGTCTGCGGAGAGGGGCAGCATACAAATCCAATAAATAATAGTAGTAGTAGTAGTAATAATAATAATAATAATAATAATAATAATAACAACAACAACAACAACAACAACAACAGAATCACAGAACACAGTTAGGTTTTGCCCGTTTCTCCTTTCCGTAGGCTACGTGCCTACCAGTCCCTGCGTACGGAATGAAATTTGGTGAAGGCTGCCGACAGGAAGAGAAATTAACAGAAAGGATTTTTCTCTGCATTGTAAACCAAAGAATTCATTTATTTGCTTTGATGACTGGTGTCATATTTTCAAAAATAATATCAGAAAACATTCAGTGGCATTTTCTTTAAAAGATACACAAAAGGGCATCTGTGTTTGCATTTCCATGTACATTATTATTCAATAAATTATCCTAAAATGAGGTGTTATATGTATCAGATACTGTTTGAAGTAATGGCTGTGTTTGTTTGATCTTCCCAGCCTTGAACTAACAACCCACTTCCAATATCATGCATAATTAATTTGTTTCTATATACTAATACGATTAACAACTTCAGATTTTACACGGAGTACTGAGTCATGTTCAAATAAAACAAGTTCTAATGAGAAAAATTGGATGTGGCAGCAAATCAATGTTGCAGTAAGCAATCCAGTTTCCTATGTGTTTTTTCTGTCCCTTCTGCATGTATTTTTGTTAGGGTTCCACTGTAAACAAGAATTCGTTTCATATTGGGTTAGCCAGAGTAAATACATTTGATCAACAATACTTTCATTGTAAATATTGTGATAAATTGGAAGGCTTTTCCTGAAGTTATACAATACTATGGACCTGAATGCTTTGGGAATTAATAAGCTTAAATAAGAAAAGCATTTAACATGGCTGGATCTACGAGTACCTACAAGACAGCCTTCTGCTGCAAGAATCCTAGCCGCTGATTAGGTCTCACAGATTTGGCCTTCTCCAGGTCCCACTGACAAAACAATGCCGTCTGGCGGGACCCAGGGGAGGAGCCTTCTCTGTGGCGGCCCCGGCCCTCTGGAATCAACTCCCCCCGGAGATTTGAACTGCCCCTACTGTCCTTGTTTTCCGTAAAATGTTGAAGATTCAGCTTTGCCACCAGGCGTGGGGGGATTAATCTCTCCCCTCCTTTTTTGCTGACCTTTTTTATGTTTGTGTTCAGTCGGCCTGAGTGTGTATGATTGTGTAGTGGATAGGTTTTTTTACATAACAATGTATTTTAAATTAGTTTTTTAATTTTTTAACATTAGATTTGTATTTATATTATATTGCTGTTGTGATGTGAGCCGCCCCGAGTCTTCGGAGAGGGGCGGCATACAAATCTAATAAATTTTATTATTATTATTATTATTATTATTATTATTATTATTATTATTATTATCTATGCACCAAGGCATAACTTGTTTAACAAAGCAGAATTAACTTGGTACATGCAATATAACTCATAGTTTACAAACCATAGCCAAAACCATGCAAACCATTTAGGTTGATATAATCTGTAAATCCAGAAAATGAAAATAGCTTATGATATCCAGCAATATTCTAGAATCACTAATCAATAATAACTTGGAGCCAAAAGTTTAATTTTTTACTGATACCTTTCTTCCAGTCAATGAAGCAGTGGAAGTGATGTGCCGGTGCCTGGAGGCTGTTGGGGTCTGGATGGGTGTCAACAGACACAAACTCAACCCGGATAAGACAGAGTGGCTGTGGGTTCTGCCTCCCAAAGACAATTCCATCTGTCCGTCCATAACCCTTGGGCGGGAATTATTGACCCCCTCAGAGAGGGTCCGCAACTTGGGTTTCCTCGATCCACAGCTCACATTAGAGAACCATCTTTCAGCTGTGGCGAGGGGGACGTTTGCCCAGGTTTGCCTGGTGCACCAGTTGCGGCCCTATCTGGACCAGGACTCACTGCTCACAGTCACTCATGCCCTCATCACCTCGAGATTCGACTACTGTAATGCTCTCTACATGGGGCTACCTTTGAAAAGTGTTCAGAAACTTCAGATGGTGCAGAATGCAGCGGCGAGAGCAATCATGGACTTCCCCAGGTATGCCCATGTTACACCAACACTCCGCAGGCTGCATTGGTTGCCGATTAATTTCTGGTCACAATTCAAAGTGTTGGTTATGACCTATAAAGCCCTTCATGGCACCGGAGCAGAATATCTCCAGGACCACCTTCTGCCGCACGAATCCCAGCGACCGATTAGGTCCCACAGAGTTGGCCTTCTCCGGGTCCCGTCGACTAAACAATGTCGTTTGGCGGGTCCCAGGGGAAGAGCCTTCTCTATGGCGGCCCCAACTCTCTGGAACCAGCTCCCCCCAGAGATTAGAACTGCCCCCACCCTCCTTGCCTTTCATAAACTCCTTAAAACCCACCTTTGGCGCCAGGCATGGGGGAATTGAGATATCTCCCCCGGGCCTATACAATTTATGTATGGTATGTCTGTGTGTATGTCTCCTTAATAACGTTTTTTTAAAAAAATGTTTTTAAATTATTAGATTTGTCATGAATTGTTTTATTGCTGTTGTGAGCAGCCCCGAGTCTATGGAGAGGGGCGGCATATAAATCTAATAAAATAATAATAATAATAATAATAATAATAATAATAATAATAATAATAATAATATATAGTATAGTAATACTCAATAGCGCCAGTTATCTGACCAGTTAGAGGTGCTGACAATTGTGGTTTAGAAGAACTGAAGATCATCAAGCATGTTCTGGCTTGTGCTGTCTCTATGGGCTGTTGTACAGATGGGGTCCAGTGGTGGGATTCAATTTTTTTATTATCCGTTCTGTGTGTGTAGCTTGGTGGGTATGTGAATGGGTGGGCATGGCCAATGTGAATGTCATTCCTACTCAGTCACATGACCCCTAGCCACACCTACCTAGCAGCAGCAGGTTCCACTTACCTGAAAACCTGTGCACTATGTGTGCATCCTGTTCATTTGGGCAGTCGCACATGCTTGCCCGTGCACACACACTCTCACATGATTTTGTGCATGCACAGGAAGCAAAAATGTGCCAAAATCTTGCGAGGGGATGCTCACGTGCGTGATTTTAGCGGCTTCAGCACATGCCAATTTTTTTTAAAAAAGATGGCCCCGAAGACCAGAGTGGTCGTGCACAAATTGGCAGCCGTTACCAGAATGGAGCTCCGGAGTTTACCAGTAGCAATTGCTACCCAGGTTTTGTGGCTCCTGGTATTTTCTGTTGGAAATGGGTCATGTGACTGGTTAGGCATGGCCAATTTAATTGGTCTCACCCTTAGGAAAGTTCTCCTTAGTCCATCTCACAATCAGATTATCTCAGGGACCGCCTTCTGCTGCACGAATCCCAGCAACCAGTTAGGTCCCACAGAGTGGGTCTTCTCCAGGTCCCATCAACTAAACAATGCTGCTTGGCGGGACCCAGGGGAAGAGCCTTCTCTGTGGCGGCCCCGGCCCTCTGGAACCAACTCCCCCCAGAAATTAGAATTGCCCCCACCCTCCTTGCCTTTCATAAGCTCCTTAAAACCCACCTCTGCCGCCAGGCATGGGGGAATTGAGATACTCTTTCCCCCTAGGCCTTTACAATTTTATGCATGGTATGTATGTATATATGTATGGTTTTTATATTAATGGGTTTTTAATCGTTTTTAGTATTGGATTATTATTGTACACTGTCTTGTTATAGTTGTTAGCCGCCCCGAGTCTCCGGAGAGGGCGGCATACAAATCCAATCAATCAATCAATCAATAAATAAATAAATAAATAAATAAATAAAATAGCACAATAAAATAGCGCTGTTCCAATGTTTAGAATATTTTTGAATTGAATAATCAAGTTGGAAAGGACCTTGGAAGTCTTCTAATCCAATCCCCTGCTTACACAGGACTCCCTACACTAGGGATCTCCAACCTTGGCAACTTTAAGACTTGTGGACTTCAACTCCCAGAATAAGTCTTAAAGTTGCCAAGGTTGGAGACCCCTGCCCTACACCACTTCAGATAAATGACTATCCAATCTCTTCTTAAAAACTTCCAGTGTTGGAGCATTTACAACTTCTGGAGGCAAGATGTTCCACTGATTCCGTCAGCAAATTTGAAGGATTCCTACAAAAATTAGGGAGTCAATCTATTTTCCAAAGTACCAAAAGGCACAATACGAAACAATGGGTGGAAACTAAGAGAAAAGCAACCTAGGACTAAAGAGAAATTTCCTAAGGGTGAGACCAATCAACCAATGGAATAGCTTGCCTTCAGGAGTTGTGGGTGCTCCATCAATAGAGGCTTTGCATGGAAGCAAAGAAATCGCTGAAAATCGGCGAAATGTCATATGCGGGATCATCTTCATGCGAGATTTTGCTTCCTGCACATGCGCAGAAGCAAAATTTCACGTGCATCCTGGACACACCCACACCGGTCACTGGGAGCGCACCGGGAACGCCGGGAACGGACAGCCCTTCACTGATCGGGAGGGCCACAAGTTCCCATCACTGCTTTAATGAAGTGCTTTGCATGTGTGAGTCGCAGAAATCCTTCTTCTTGCCCTTACACATAAACAAGCATATTCTGACTCTGGTCTTCTGTTAAGTCACTAGGTTAGGTAAGATTCCCAACTGAGCTAGAGGGAGAGAGTCATGCTTAAGTATTGGAATCATGCCAGGGTATAGCAGCTGAATACCTTGTACAGTATCTTTGTTTAAAATCAAAATACTTTAAAAAGCAAATAGCAAAAAGATAAGAAAAATCTGCTTTGATGTTCCTGTCGTTGAAAAGAGGAATAAGTTTGCATTAAACATGATCACGAGTGGAGGTTTTTTCACGCAGTGGCCATGCAATGGTGCAGCTGTTGCCCTTTGAGATGCCAAAACTTAATGAAGTAGGATAAACCTTGCTAAGGAGACAAACACATAAATGAGATTTATCCCAAGAAGGATTAACTTCTGTACTTGCACATTTCCAAAGACAAATAGTGAGCAAAGCTTTCCACATGTCATCAGGCTTCTGGCCTGTGAGGTGTGATTTACGATTCACACATGCTGGGAATTTCACAAATCCTCTGAAACAGGTCGCAATCAATGTTTCTTGCTGATCTAAGAATAGCTCTCTTGAGCTTCCAAGTGCAAACATGTTGTTTTTTTATAAAATAATTCTCCGTTGGGGTAATTCAAAAGGTACATTATACATGAAGGCAAGGCGGGAATGGGGAGTAAGAGAAGAATAGCAAAGCTGTTGCTGTTGAAATGTTGACTTCTCGCACAGAATGATAGAGACAGCAATCCTTTTGCATACTTTGTTGACCATAAGCCTTATACAGTGGTATCTCTATCTAAGAATGCCTCTACTTATGAACTTTTCTAGATAAGAATCAGGTGTTCAAGATTTTTTTGCTTCTTCTCAAGAACCATTTTCCACTTACAAACCCAAGCCTCCGAAACTGTAACCGGAAAAGGCAGGGAGAAGCCTCTGGGGGGCCTCTCTAGGAATCTCCTGGGAGGAAACAAGGCTGGAAAAGCCTCCATGGGGCCTCTCTAGGAATCTCCTGGGAGGAAACAAGGCTGGAAAAGCCTCCATGGGGCCTCTCTAGGAATCTCCTGGGAGGAAACAGGGCCAGAAAAGGCGGGGAGAAACCTCCATGGGGCCTCTCTAGGAATCTCCTGGGAGGAAACAGGGCCTCCACCCTCCCTGTGGTTTTCCCAATTGCACACATTATTTGCTTTTACATTGATTCCTATGGGGAAAATTGCTTCTTCTTACAAACTTTTCTACTTAAGAACCTGGTCATGGAACAAATTAAGTTTATAAGTAGAGGTACAATTGTAGAACTAAGAGAACTGACTTCAGAATGCACATACACTATTGACCTGAGATTTTTATTTCCTTTCTTCACAACCTTATGACAACCATCTCTCTTCAGCCTGTTTTGCTGTGCTGGGCCAACTGAGCTGGTCTAGTTTCTCTAACCATCAAAAAGATAATCAGGAGGGAATAAGTATCAACCCAACTTTCACCAAGCTAATTCCTGCCTGACTTCTCCTTTAGACGTGGTTCGGACAACAAGCTAAGCCTATCAGTCCTGGATCCGTTTTTGGTTAGACTTTACAGGGCTGCCACAGTGCCAAGATGGGCTTTATCTGCGAATTATTGTTTATTTATTTATTTTACCATTCTTACATGTTCTTCCAGTTTTTGAAAGTCCGAATGATGTCACACACACATAATGAGAACATCAATGACATTAGAGAACACTTCAAAGCCAGAAAGGACAATATTAACACATTTCAATTCCAATCTGGAAATAGTAAAGTTTAATGGTCTAAAAACCAACATGGGAGGAACGATTCAGATTTCTGGGGGAAATGCATTTCCATAGATAGAGGACAAGAGGGGAGGCTTAGTTCCATTACATTAAGTTTCTGGAAGTAGGTTTTCACTGTATATATTTTCTGCTGGTGCTCACAATCTTTTGCCTAATTCTCCAAAACATTTAAAATAATAACATTAAGAATAATAATAATAGACAACTGACTTTAAAAGAATGGCACTATCCATTTCAACACTAGTTACTTCTAAAAAATGATTGTTGAAAAAAATATGCAAATGTAGCTGTGTTTAATCTAAGAAAAAATGCCTTAACTTCCACTTGCAAATATTTTCTTTACAGAGATCTGATTTAATATTTCTTAGAGACTGTGATGACAGGAAAGCTCATTTCAACCATAAAATGAGCAGTTTATAGGACGGTCTTAGGACAGAACTTACATCAGGTACAAAAAATTGTGTCTGCTTTGGGTTAGCATCAGAAAACAGGAGACAAAGCAAGCAGACTAGGCAGTGCTTGCCTGATGCTAAAGAGGCTGGCTTGTGCTTTATTTCTATGATATGATGGAATTGACTTCCCTAGTAATTTTCTTCTCAGCAGTAAATCATTCGCTAATGGTGTAATTACAGTCATCACAAAAGATGCTTGAAGAGGGCGGCTCTCTATTATATCAAGTTCCCCGCTTTTGATATGGATGTGCACACGTTGGCATCACATACACAACTACATTAAGTGCACCTCTCTGTTAACTGGAAATCAACAATTTGCAATTGCTTTTACCAATTTTCCCTCTGAGGAATGAACGTATGTTCATTTACAGGTAGAACTCGTTTACTGACAACCTTACTTAGAGACTGTTCAAAGTTACAGTGGTGTAAAAAATATGTTTTGTGACCAATCCTTGCATTTATGACTATCAGAGCATCCTGTGGTTGCCATTCAGGTGTTTTGCAACAGGTGTATATTTTTGACATTGCAGCGTACCACAGTCGTGTAATTTCCATTTGCATGCTTTGCAACCGGCTTTTGACAAGCAGAGTTAATGGATAATGCAGAAATAAAATCGTAAGTCATGATTATGTGATGTTTTGCTTAATGACCACAGTGGAAGTGAGGTTGCAATCTGTCTTGGTCATGTGATTTTTTATTTTATTTATTTATTTATTTTATTTATTTATTTTGTCCAATACACAATGAGGGCTTTAGTGGGTATATATCTATATACACATAGTAAAATACATGATGAAGGTTATAGAGGAGATACTCATAGTACAATATATCTAAGAAATAATAGAAAAGAAGGTATAGTAATAGAACATATCAATGAAAGAATAGAAGAGATATAGGAATAGAAGAAAGGTATAGGAGATATAGGAGAGCAATAGGTTAGGGACGGAAGGCACTCGAGTGCACTTGTACTCACCCCTTACTGACCTCTTAGGAATCTGGATAGGTCAACCTTAGATAATCTAAGGGTAAAGTGTTGGGGGTTTGGGGATGACACTCTTTGACAACTCGGCTACTGAAGTCATATTTTTTACAGTCAAGTTTGGAGCGGTTAATATTAAGTTTAAATCTGTTGTGTGCTCTTAGCGACTGTGATGCTTAGTAACAGACTTGCCAGTTTCACTTGTGGTTGCTAAACAAGGACTACCTATGTAGGGAATAAGGTTTGATTCCACAACACAGTTGAATCAGTGTTGTTAATAAAGTATTATATTTTGTGCATTATTTTATCTCACTGCACGCACATCCCCAATGCAATTTAGCTTCTGTGCATGTGCAGAGGGACAATTTTCCTTCTGCGCATGCTCAGAGAGCCGAAAATTGTGGAAAATAAGAAAACATAGATGGCGCGCACAGAGCAGTAAAGACATACCAGAACCGTTGAGGCAATCGGCCGGCCACTACCGGAGTGGCATACTAGATCGCACCTGTAGGAACCCAGCAGTGCTACCAGTTCTATCAAACTAGGTGTGAACCAGCGTAATCCCACCACTGGCTTTAACCTTAGAAATGTTGGGCAGATGACTTAAAACTTTGAATGTTGTGGGCCAAGAAACATTTTGTGAGCAGCAGGCCCCAATCATCCAAAGAGAGCCTGTAAAGCCAGAACAGAGGAGCTTTGCCCATGATCAAAATATTCTTACATCAGCACAGAGGCTAAAGTCTTTAGATCAGTGTTTCCCAACCTTGGCAAGTTGAAGATATCTGGACTTCAACTCCCAGAATTCCCCAGCCAGCATTCGCTGGCTGGGGAATTCTGGGAGTTAAAGTCCAGATATCTTCAACTTGCCAAGGTTGGGAAACACTGCTTTAGATGAACTCAGAGAACAGACTATCCTGTAAGATGCCTGAATGCCACAAATTTAAGAAAATGGGTTATTTTGTGGCTGTACATCATAATTTAAAAAAAGGTGGAAAAGTTACAAATCATGGTGATGCCAAATGAGCATTTCTTTTAGGGATCAACTCTATGCCCTGAAGATTCTTGCCAAGTGATGAAAAATGTCATAACAAATTAATGGTTGTGCAGTACGCATTTACCCTGATATCGGAGGTAATACAACTGAATCGATCTAAGCCTGCCTCATCTGTAAGAGATTACTGCATCCCCTGGCAGCAAGAATTTACATTGCTTATGCTATTTTATAGTCATCCGTCAAGACAGGCATATTTAATGTATATGTCTTCTGTGGTCATCAAAAGAAACTTCTAGACTGACAGACGTTTAACATGCTGAATTGGGGTGGGGGAAGTGTTTCGGGAGTCTTGCATAGAAATTGAAACCTTAAAACTGTTTTCTTGAAAGAATAAAATTTAAGGGAGGAGTCATATTCTATATAGCCCAATCAGTCAGATTTCTAGCCCTTCTTCTCCAAAATAGAAGAATGAGAAATAATTATTCAGTTAGGCAGGATTGAAATTATCGTACAAAAAGTGCATAGCAATGGAAGGATTTCATAGCAGAATTCACTTATAGGTAACCTGAAACAACTGAACAAAGCCACAAATAGAGAAGGGCATTGCTTTCCAAACATATAGTGGATAATTCTCCCCAAGTTACACATGCTTAAATACTCTTCTAGTTGCAGGATTTTGACTCATTTCATCAGACTATGATTATGCCACTTGTTATATACTATTTGACCATTTTTTCTATTATTCCTGAGTTTTTCAAAGGGCAATGTCTACATTTATACAAGATCCGGAGAACGTTTCTGTATCTACTGACAATTTCTTAATCTACACTTATCTAGAATGAATGTAGGAGTTCTAGCAACTATGAAGGGAAGAGTCATATTCTATTAGTTTAGCTTAGTCTATTGTCATTGCACATGGTACAACAAAATTAAATGCCATCTTTAGTGTACATTAGTATACAACTATAAAAATAAAAACACAAACATACATCCTTTACATTCTGTATAATTGAATTTGAAAACCCGGTGCTGCATATAATTCAATATGCTTATTGCTCTGGGATAGAAGCTGTTTTTCAGCCTATTGGTCCTTTTAAAAAAATTTGCTCTTGCCGGATTCTCTGCTCCTGTCCTGACAGTGAGCTATAGCCTTCTCACATTTCAGTCCAATTTGTAGCAAGGCTTGCCAACTCTAGATGCCCCTTGCCCCACAGGGTTCAATCAAGGGAAAAATAATAATCAAATCCATGCTGAAAAAAGGAGTGCCCAGCCACAACATCCATGTGCGCAGATATCTTGAATGGCAGTTGGAACATATAAGCAGTCTAACAATGGTAGTCAGATGATGCAGAACTTAGTGGTAGCAGAAGATCCCAGTCCAAGGTCAGAAGTTCAAATTGTACAGTTGGTAAGACACAGGGCAGTTTATAAAACACGAAGAAGTTGGTTTCTGTTGCATCATATTAAAACAAAATAATTAAATTTCCTTATTACTGTTACATATGAACTAGGCCAGTTGTTAATTTGCTATTAATGCAAAAATAACCAAAGAAAATACAATCCCATAATGCACCTTTTAAGATGTAGATAAATTGGACAGTTATGAACCTGACATTCTTCAGTCCTAAGGTAACACCTTAATCTCTAGAGTTTCAGGGAAAGTGACAAAATCTCCAGTTCACATTTAAGAATCAGCATGGCCTTACTACTTGGTCATGTTGGCCAAAAAGATAAATGATTAAATAATATCTACAGTGCAACCTCCCCCCGCCCAAGAAGGCACAGTAATTAGCAAAATTTATAAATGCGCTGAGATGGACAGGCTAACAATTGACTTGCGAGGCCACAGGCTAACAATTGACTTGCGAGGCCAGAAAGACTCAAGAGTATTTTGAAATATGGAATAGATGGTACCATTGGATTGAGCATAGAAAAACAAAAGTAAAAATAAAGAGTTAAAATAGAAGCATAACATGTAAGTATGTACAGTAATACCTCGTCATACGAACTTAATTGGTTCCAGGACGAGGTTCCTAAGGTGAAAAGCTCGTAAGATGAAACAATGTTTCCCATAGGAATCAATGGAAAAGCCAATAATGCGTGCAAGCCCATTAGGAAAATCCAAAACATTAAGGCTTTTTTAAAAAAAAAGCGGGGGGGGCAGACTAAGCTGAGTGGGGGGAGGGACAGCGAGAGGTGGCAAGAGGTGGCAGTGCCAACAAAGCAAGGCAAAAAGAGCCTCTCTTGAGCTCCATGGGTTTTCCCTCCTGTTTTTGTCCACCCCGTTCTGCTCATTTTCCCCACACCTTTCTCCTCTTGAGCTCCATGGGTCCCTCCCGTTTTTGCCCACCCCGTTCTGCTCATTTTCCCCACACCTTTCTCCTCTTTCCCTCCCGTTTTTGCCCACCCCATTCTGCTCATTTCTCCCACACCTTTCTCCTCTTTCCCTCCTGTTTTTGCCCACCCCATTCTGCTCATTTCTCCCACACCTTTCTCCTCTCTTGAGCTCCATGAGTCTTTTCCCCATGCAGTTTGGAAGGGGGGAGTTTGTTGCTGGGATTCAAAGCAGCGCTGGCAAAAATGAAGGGAATCGAGGAGCCAAGGGAATCGAGGAGCCTCAGGGAAATCCAGGCGGCTGCTCCGGGTTCGTAAGGTGAAAATAGTTCGGAATAAGAGGCAAAATCTTAAACACTCGGTTCGTATCATGAAAAGTTCGTACAAAGAGGGGTTCGTAAGACGAGGTATCACTGTATATAGAAAAGTACTGTATAAGTATTTTAGCTATTGCAATAATGTAATATTATACAATATGTCCAAATATATAAAATGTGAGGTAACTCCAAAAAAAAAGATAAAATGATGTAACAATGCAGAATCACTTATTGTATTTATTGTATTATTGTTTTTGCAAAAGAGACTGGAAATTAATAAATTCTATTAATAATAATTTCTACAGTGCTATACGATATCCAAAAAATTATCAGAAACAGCAACATTCCATTGAATATGGGGGCACTACTTCACCACTATTCCTTTAAACTAATTTGGCACATTTCAAAACAAGCACTCGGTTACATCTATCTCCACCTACCACCCCCAGAAACGTCTGTGGTCACCTATGTAGAAACTAAATTCCTGTAAATAAAGATGACATTAGTGCCTAATGCCTTGTTTTTTAAAATCTTATTTAATAAAATAAAAGAATGTAACTTGGAATTAAGGAAAAGCAGTAAGGACAATTAAACAGGTAGAAGCGCTTGCCATCAGAAGCTGTTATGCTTCATCACTTGAGGTTTTTAAGAAGAGACTGGACAGTCACTTGTCTGAAATGGTAGGGTCCCCAGCTTGAGCAGGGGGTTGGATTAGAAGACCTCCAAAGTCCCTTCCAGCTCTATTCTGATTGAAACTAGAATTACATGAGTAGAAACCCTTGAAGGTATCAAAGGTCTACAGGAATATTGGAACCATTCAATATTTATATTTATTGGTGCCTGGTTTAACCTTTCAGTTTTACAATTTCTTTGTTTGTTTAGTTGTTTGCTACTTTTACAAATAACTCAAGGTAACAGACATATCCAATACACCTTCCTCTTTTTATTTTCCCATCACATCCCCATGAGGTGGATTGGGCTGAGAGTGTGACCAGTCCAAAGTTACCCAACTGACTTTTTTGGCTAAAGTGGGACAAGAAATCACAATCCAGCCTGGTACCTTTACCACTACATCAAACAGGTTTTTTTAAAGCTTTATTACCGGTATACTGTATAATTAAATATATTAGACTATAAAAGGACATACTAATGTATGTATTATGCAATTCTAGTATCAAAAATGGGATATAGAGGTACTATAAGAAATGTGATGTTGATCAATTGCTTCAACATTGACTAATCATTTAATATTTTAATTGCTGGTAAGCATTAGTATCAGTACTTCAATCTTTAATTTCTAAAGAGCTTTAGCTGGTGTCTTCCCAGAGACCAAGACCTATCTCAAATAATCAAGATTTAATGAGTGTTTATTTATATTATTTATTTATTTATTTTGTCCAATACATAATACACATTGAAGAGAATAGATATGTAATAATATAAATAAAAAAAAGAATAGAAGAAAAGATATACAAGTATAGGTGAACATAAGGAAATTCTTTTGTCAGCAGGTTCACAATTAGATTCAGAATTGGGGAAAGAAGAGTATTGATAGTGAGCCATTTATTATCACATATGGAATGTATATATATGTGTGCGTCTATGTGTACATTTTAAAAGCTTTTGTCTTTTTTGACTGATGCAGACGCATTTTGCATAAAACTTATATATTTTCCTATGACTCTCCTTATTGGAATGCATTTTTACCTCTATTAGGCAAATCAAACTTTCCTATCACACTGAAATTTTGTACATGCATAAAAATATATAGACTAAGTCAAGGTTGACTACCATCAGAAATAATTTGATATAGCAGAAATGACATTTTAACTTCACAAAAAAAATCTGTGATTAGATTCTGAAATCCTTTTTCTGGTGGATGGAGCCTGTGGATTCATTCCATAGAACTTTACGATGCCTAAGCATGGAATTTGGTCATAGTTACTTTCTCTGAACTGTGCCCAGTAGATAACTATATGAGGTTACAATCATCACTCTGATAAATAGCTGCCAGCTCACTTTCTCAAAATATTATTCATGCAAACAGTCTACTTGCATGAACTCTGTATCCCTGGAACTGTGAATTTACACATGGTTGCAGTTCTTATTCTGTAAGCTGAGAAAATTTCAGATGATCACCAAAACTGACTGTCAGGCTTTGGACTTGAAGAGACAGGTTACTCATCTGGGAGTTAAGACTTCAATAGAAAAAGACTGTAAGATTGGGAGAAAACCAATTTAGTTGATTTACATCTCTTACCAGCTTTAAAATCATATGCCTCCTTTTATGTATTATGTTCATTTATTTATTAAATTTCTACACTGCCATCTCATCCAAATGACTCTAGACAACATAATGAAATAATATAAACTCGGAATAAAACCACAAATTAAAAAAAGTTAGGAACAAGTTAGAACTTACAAGTTAAAAGTCTATGGAGATTCTAAGTCATCCAGGTCATGGTGGCCCCAAAGGGGCAAGTGTACCTTCTAGTTTTTCTTTGAAAACATTTCACTTCTCATCCAAGGGGGTTCTTCAAAGAAAAACCAGAAAGTCCACTTACCTCTTGAAAAAGCACTTTGGGGGGTTAGAAATTAAAAGTAAAAATCAAAGTTAAAAAATTCAGAAAGGTGAATGGATAACAAGGTATGGCAATGCTCTCAAGCTACCAGCAATCCAAGGGTTGCATCAGTTTTGTTATACTAAAAACATTTTTTCCAGTTTAATAAGTTAAAAAAAAACTCCCATTCCAAAACTACTAGAAGAATCTACAAAAAGTGAAGGAGCAACCAGTATTATATTTATTTTTTAAATTCAAGGCCTTTTGCATACATCTTCTAAAAAAAATGCATCGTCTTTAAAAAAAGGAATTCCCTTTCCTTTAAACTACAGACCCCAGAATTCCTAGTTATCATAATGGGAGTTGTAGTATAAAGCATCCTCAGTAACGCTTGGCAAACTGCTTGAATGTTTTCCAGAGTCCGTAGTGGTGCTCTCAGAGAGCAAAGTACAAAAAGACCCATCATCTTGGTCCAGCTGGTTTAATAAAGAAAAACTGAATTGGAAGCCATAGGCTGGACGTGTTTTTAACAAATATCCCAAATTACCTCCCAAATTATGAATAGAATTCTTGATTGGCCAAGTGTGATTGGTCACACAAGGAATTTGCCTTTGGTGCCTATGCTCTCAGTGTCCATAAAAGAAAAGATACATCTGTCAAGAATCATGAGGTACAACACAATAATACTCACAGGATACAAATAACAATCAGGAAATAATATTAATAAACATCTTAAGGATACAAGCAACAAGTTACAGTCATTAAGTGGGAGGAGATGGGTGATAGGAAGGACGAGAAAAAACTAGTAGTAACACGGTTGACCTATCCAGATTCCTAAGAGGTTAGTAAGAGGCGAGTACAAGTGCACTAGAGCAGTGATTTTCAACCTTTTTTGAGCCACGGCACATTTTTTACATTTACAAAATTCTGGGGCACACCACCAACCAAAATGACACAAAATGACACTCTAACTCAGTACATATTATACATATAGTTAATAATATCGTTTCTAAATGTATTTATACTCACTTAGTGTGAAACCTGGGCCTGTTTCAATGAACACAAAAGGGATATCCTGGCAGGAATGGTAGTTTGGGGACCCATGTTTAATTTCCCCACGGCACACCTGACCATGTCTCACGGCACACTGGTTGAAAAACACTGCACTAGAGTGCCTTCCATCCTGTCCTATTGCTCTCCTATATCTCCTATACCTTTCTTCTATTCCTATATCTCTTCTTCTATTCTTTCATTGATATGTTCTATTCCTATAACTTCTCTTCTATTCTTTCTTAGATATATTTTACTATGAGTATAACCTCTATAACCTTCATTGTGTATTGGACAAAATCAATCAATCAATAAATAAATAAATAACACTAGTGTAGACTTAGATCCGGTCACCATCTTAGGTGGCCCTGTTGATATAGGACAGTGTTTCCCAACCTTGGCAACTTGAAGATATCTAGACTTCAACTCCCAGAATTCCCCAGCCAGCAGTCTACGGAGAGGGGCGGCATACAAATCTAATAAATAAACAAACAAACAAACAAAAGTTGAAGTCCAAATATGTTCAAGTTGCCAAGTTTGAGAAACACTGACATAGGAGAGCTCCCCTCCCCGCAATTATTCCTTTCGCGATACTTAAGTTAGGAACGATACTTAAGTTAGGAACGATACTTAAGTTAGGAACGCCAGGCGCTCGAAAATCGAGCGCCCCAAGAGGGGGGTGGGACAACCAAGCGCACGTGCTCAGGCCACCCGCGTGACCTCACCGAAGCGGCAGCGGCGCGTGCTTTCGCTTGCGTCCCGGCCGCCGCGCTTCTCACGCAACCCGCCTCCTCTCCTGAAGCGCAGGCGCAATAGCGGAGTTACCTAATCCGCCGCGGCTCGCCTCCCCCCCCCCCACCTTTTGCTCAGCGGGCGGAAGCGGCAGTTCGACGTGAGAGGCGGGAGGAGGGGTCTTTGGTGGCTGTTCCGGTCTCGAGGGGTTTCCTGGTTTGCGGCAGGCAGCGCTAGTGAGTAAAACGTGGGCGAAAGGAGGCCGTGAATTCGTCCATTCGTGGCTCTTACAACCCCCCCTCCCCACCATCCCCCGTCTTAGCCTTGGCTTTTGTTCGTCTGTCCCCCCCCCCCCCCCCATTTTAGAGCAGCTACGCACCTAAAGCTCATCCTCTGGTCTGTTGCCAGGGCAGGACGCGAACCAGGAAGGAAAGACTGAAGTCAGAGCCAAGTTTTGTGTTTGGGGGGTTATTTCCGGGGTGTACAGGATGTTTCTTAGAGAAGGATCGGAGGAACATTGTCCCTAATCCCCCTCCACCCCCTGTTTTGCAGACATGCCAACATTGCATATCATGAAGCATTTGTAAATATTTTATTACATTTATATATACTTTATAATTTAGTTCTTTACAAATTTGAAAATATGATTTGTTGTCTGGGTGGCCTCTGGAGTGGGGCAGAGAGGCAAAAGGTAGCAGTGAGTTCTCTCCCATGTTTGGATCTGCCGGGTGACTTGACAGAAAAACATTTAAATTTCCCCTGGCTTAGGGGTAGGCAAAGTTGGCTCTTTTATGACTTGTGGACTTCAACTCCCAGAATTCCTGGGTGCAATCATGCTAGCTCAGGAATTCTGGGAATTGAAGTCCACATGTCATAGAAGAGTCAACTTTGCCTACCCTTGCCCTGGCTCAACTGATACAAATGAGTAGAGCCTGTGGCCTAGTGGTTAGAACCTTTCACCCAGGTTTGAATCCTATGAGGCTATAGCTAGGTGACGAGCTAAAAAGGCTCGAAATAAATCTATCCTGGCCTCCCTCTATTTCTTTATCAGTTCTTTACAAATTTGAAAATATCATTTATTACATTTATAAGCCGCCTAGGGTCCGAAAGGAGTTGGGTGGCTTATAAATGTAATTAATTAAATATTGAGTATCCCATTTATTTATCTGAAGAATTTAGCCAGGCAAGGTTTAGGTAAGATGGTTTCCTGGTCAATGCAAACGAGAGAGTGTGTGTGTGTCTTTAGGGTTACAATTTCATCAGAAGAAGACACAGCATAAGGTGCAGAAGACGAAATTGGATAAGTGTTACATTTTTATTTTGAGGAAATGTTTCTTATAATTCCATCCTAGCCAATGAGTTACTATGAGCATACAGCTTTCACTAGATATAGATTTGCTCACCTATGAAATAGGCTATTAATAAGTAGTCATGATGGCACCTTATAGTGTTTTACATTACTGAAGTAATAATATTCCACAAGGACAAAATTGGTTGGTTAAAGATGTTGACTTATTTCTTTAGTTCTTTCCATACCCTTCCCCCCCTTAAAGCTAGTGTACTTTCCAGATGTTTTAGATGACATCTCTCAGCAGCCAGCATAACAAATGAGCAAGAATTATGGGAAAGGCTATGGTTTTTCCAGTTGCAATGTATAGCTGCGAAAGTTGGACCTTAAGAAAGGCTGAGCACCAAAGAATTGAGGTCTTTGAACTATGGTGCTGGAGAAGATTCTGAGTCCCTTGGACTGCAAGGAGATCAAACTGGTCAGTCCTAGAGAAGATCAACCTTGACTGCTCTATATAGGGCCAGATTCTGAAGATGAAACTCAAATACTTTGGCCACCTAATGAGAAGAAGGAGTCACTGAAGAAGAGCCTAATGCTGGGAACGATTGAGGGCAAAAGAAGAAGGGGATGGCAGAGAATGAAGTGGCTGGTTGGAGTGTGAGCTTAAATTGTCTCCAGGGGATGGTAGAGGACAGGAAGGTCTGGAGGAAAGTTGTCCATGGGGTCGCGATGGGTTGAATACAACCTCTCAACTAACAACAACAAAACCATGGAAATGGGAAGTGAAAACTGAAAACATTGGCTATGAGGCACTGGGTTTCTTACCCCCTTTTCAGATATTTTAAAATTCTATTTAAGAAAGCAGAATTGCATTCTATTTTTTGTCAGATAATTAATAATTTTAATAACACTAATGCTTAGGTAATATGTTTGTTAATAATAATAAATAATAATTATAATAATTATTATTATTATTTATTAGATTTGTATGCTGCCCTTCTCCGAGGACTCGGAGCGGCTCACAATATCAATATACCATGTACAAATCTAATGTTAAAAAACAATTTAAAACCCTTATTATAAAAAGAAAATCACACAACCTAACAGACCATACATAAACCATAATAGCTAGGGGTGTATCAGTTTCCCCATGCCTGGCGACAAAATATATATTGTATAAAATATGTATTGTGGATTCAAACCTTGATAACAAAGTAAGTCTGAAGAGATCTTTATATAAAACTTTGTAGAGATGCTATCTATAGAGTAGACATTTGCCAACAACCTATCTTTATATAAAACAACTTCATACTTACTGTTTATTTTATTGTGTATATTTTGTATATGTATGTAGTTTCAAGTCAGTTGTTGACTTGATTGATTCGACCCGTCCCTGCAGTTTTTTGGCAAGGTTTTTCAGAAGTAGTTTTCATTGCCTTTTTCCTAAGGCTGAGAAAGAGAGGCTGGATCACTCAGCTTGTTTTGGGCCTAAGGTCCACTAGAATTCAATCTCCAAATTTCTAACCTGATAGAACCACTACTCCAAATTGTTTTTTGTGTACTGCATAGATACTTATTTTAGATGAGATGAAGAAATAAAGTGCTTTGTGTCTATACTGTGATAACCGGATTTCCTTATTCTTAAAAATGTTCTTGCAAATCTTTAATGAGGGGTGGTTTAATCTTTGCTTGATCTAGCATAGATTCACAAAAAATGCAATGTTGCATCATCGGAGAGTATGTCAATATGGGAATATGACTTGATTTGAGAACCTTGAGTTAAGAAACCATGCTTTCATCATCAGTTCTGTATAAAAGGAATTCTTGTTACAAATACCTGGATAGCCTAAGGCTATGAATTAATACAGTATGAGGAAAATTAAGTGTGAACCTTTGGACAACAAGCCACCTTCTTGCCATAGTGTTAGGTCTTGTTACATTTTCTAAACTATTAGGTAGATTATATATTAAATGACTGTCATTTTTATAATAACTTTTAATGGGGTTTTAGTTTGATATTGTTTTAGCCTTAGATAATGTTCGACTTCTTTCTACTGTTTTGTATTTATTTATATTGTACTCATATTGTAAGCCGCCCTGAGTCCTTTGGAATTGGGCGGTATAGAAGTCAAATAAATAAATAATAAATATTATATGTGACAAGTTTGTTGTGTGTGTGTGTGTTGTGCTATAATATGAAGGGTTGTCTCTATTTGCTAATTATGCTAATTATGGTGTGTTATGATTATGTCAGATTATGTTGCTTGCCAGAAGAACAAGTCTTGGCAAAGTGGACTATTGTAGGCTGAGTGTTTGTAAGCAGCAGACATGGTAGCTCTTTATCTTCTGACTGTGAGCCTTGGTTTTTTTAAAAATACAAACTTGAGATAGTGTTTACTTGGGGAAGTCATGCTTTACACAAATATATAGCTTTCAAGAATTGTCAACTAATGCCAAACCTGTACTTTATAGTACCACTGTACATTTTGTGTCGGTACTTGACCGTGTATGCTAACAGTCATGCTATTGGGATTCAAAATATAATGATGATTAAAAATTACTTTTATCCCTAATAGAACATTGGAACAATTCACTACAATCTGATGTATTATATATTAGAGTTGAATCTCTAGAGGAATTTAAACAGATGCTTACTACAGTGCCTTTGTTAGATCTTGACTGTTTTGAAGTTTGATCACATTTGTATGTAACTATCAGACTCTAAACAGAGAACATTGGAATCCTATTTTAAAGTTACATCAACAAACGTGATATACTGTTTCAGAATATCTGTGTATGCAGAAATCAGGCTTGTCAGCTAGACTCAAATTTATTTTAGGTAGTGAAAACCTGTCAATTGCTGCCGAGTGTGAAGAAATATTAAAATGCCCATTAATCCTACTTTGTAAAGAATTATGTAAGATTCTTCCAGGACTGCATTTGAACTCTGATATTTTTATAAAACTGTAGCTTTTGGAGTTGGGCTTTCCCAATATTTAAATGAATTTCATTGGTAAAAACTGTCACAAGTCATTGTTAAAAGTCCTAAAAGCACATTTAAACATTACAATTAAGTAAATGGCACAGAAGAGATTATAATTTAAGTTGTTTCCAGAAAGGAAAATGCCAATTGGTCCTTGTATTGCAGTCCTACTGTGACTTGAAAGCTTGAGTCAAGATTATACTTGATATCTATATGAAATCTCAGCTGATCAAGAATCCTTCTATGCATGTGCTGAGAGGTATCTGAAAGTACAAGTATTCTTCATAGATTATAGTTTATTGGCTGTTATTTGGTTTCTAAATCCCATAATGAATATTGAATATATTCATATTGACTATATCGACTATTTCTAAATCCCATATAGAATATTATTGAAATGGAAATTTTAAACCGGAATGTGATGTGGTCTGATCATCTGGATGACCTCAGATTGTACCATACATCCCAACTTTTTTAAATTATTATTTTGGTATGGGACTCTCATATTACCTGAACCCTTTCTCTTCTTACTTTGGTCCTGCATTACAAACTTTTATTACCAGTTAATATAGGTCATCCATTGGTTCAGGGTGAGATACCAACATGAGAGTCCAGTGACAACATATTTTGCTTTGCCAGTTTGCATAGTGGTACTATAAAGTACTAGCCTAGAAATTAGGAGACTGTGTGTTCTTGGCTTTCCTTGGGTATGAAAACCAACTGGTTGACTTAGGGCCAGTCACTATCTCTCAGTCCAGCCCATTTTATATGGTTGCTAGTTTGGGGAAAGTAGGAGGTATGAAAATTAGGTATATTGACTGCTTTGAGTTGCCCAAAATATACACTGCTCAAAAAAATAAAGCGAACACTTAAACAACACAATATAAATCCAAGTAAATCAAACTTCTGTGAAATCAAACTGTCCACTTAGGAAGCAACACTGATTGACACTCAATTTCGCATGCTGTTGTGCATATTCAACTTTGTACAGAACTAAGTATTCAGTGAGAATATTTCATTCAGATCTAGGATGTGTTGAGTGTTCTCGTTATTTTTTTGAGCAGTATATAAAATGGGTAGGATAAAAATATACCGTATATACTCGAGTATAAGCCGACCCGAGTATAAGCCGAGGCACCAATTTTTGCCACAAAAACTGGGAAAACGTATTGACCCGAGTATAAGCCGAGGTTAGAAAATGCAGTGGCTACTGGTAACTTATAAAAATGGAAAACAATAAAATTACATTAATTGAGACATGTTTTAGAATATTTATTTTAAAGAAAACCAGTAAACTAGCTCTGTAAATTTAAAAGAGGGTAAACAAATTAACAATATTAACAATAAATTAAAAAGTAAAAAAAGTAGCTCGATCAGGAACAAAGCTAAAACCTAAGAGTTAAAATCCTTCAAAACTGGATTCCTTCTCATCATTAATTGGATTTACATTATTGTTCTGTTTTTATATATGCTGTGAGCCACCCTGAGTCCTTGGAGAGGGATTGCATACAAATCCAATTAAATAAACAAACAAACAAACAAACAAACAAATAAGTGTATCCAAAGAAGAGCTTCAGCATTAGCTGCTGTGAGGTTATCAGCATAGAAAACCAAATAGATAGATAGATAGATATAGATAGAAAGATAGATAGACAGACAGACAGACAGAAAAATAGATAGATAGATAGATAGATAGAAATAGATAGATAGATAGATAGATAGATAGATAGATATAGAAAGATAGATAGACAGACAGATAGAAAAATAGATAGATAGATAGATAGAAATAGATACAGATAGATAGATAGATAGATAGATAGAAAAATAGATAGATAGAAAAATAGATAGATAGAAAGATAGACAGATAGAAAAAGAATTCCTGTCTAGCTCTGCCTCATAACACATTATTAGATCCTATCCAAGCAAGGACAGCAACTACCACAAAATACCATTTTTTAAACAGTTTAAATCCTTTCAAAGGAGGGGGAGGAGAATCTGACAACAGGGGGCCTTTTTAATCCGACTCACCATTGCAAATGGCTGCCTTCTTTGCTTGAGCTAGGGAGAGGAACTACGGCGTGCGACAGGGGACAAAAGCTGGTGCCTCCTCGCTCTGGCTCAAGCAATGTCGCCCTCGTGTGGTGACTTTGTCAATGACCCGAGTATAAGCCAAGGCTGTGTTTTTCAGCCCATTTTTGGGGCTAAAAAACTCGGCTTATACTCGAGTATATACAGTAATAACAGCATTCATATTGTTTGAATGCCGTGAATTGGAGATGCTATGGAAATCTCAAAGTGGTGTTTGGGGGTTGTTTGGAGTTGGACAAGATGAAATAGGCTCAAACAATGTGAACCCATGCAGACCTTAGTTGAAAGAGCTTATCTCCAACTAGGTGCTCCTACTTGACTTACACTACTATAGAAGTTGCAGCTGGTGGAACCTGTTCCCAATTTCGGTTGTGTGCCAATTGTGGTCTTACTTGGACTGGGAAGATTTTGTCGTAGTGATTTGTGCATATATTTATTAGGAGTTGTGGGGCTGCTCTGGTTAGAATGCAGTACCAGGCCAACTTTACCCACAGCCATGAATTTGATGGGCTAAAAGTTGACTCAGTTTCCTATCCTTCTGAGGTTGGCACACCAAGGATCCAGATTGTTGACATCTGTTCACCACTCAAAGAGTGCTATAACAAACTATGGAGTGGTATAGAACTACAGTCTAAGGGCTGTAGTTGTTGATAGTATTTAAATTACTGAAATGTTCTTTAGATGGGGCTACCTCAGAAGACTACTTACAATTGGTACAAAATATAGCATCTTGTATATTTACAAACCAAAATCACCACAATCGTATAATACCTATTTTATGGTTGTTGCATTATTAGTAGATTTCCAGGTTTAAAGTGCTGGTTTTGACCCACAAAGCCTTGCATAACTTGGCATTGGGTTATTAACAGTTATCTGCATAGAAATGTCTATGCAGAGAACTCATCGAATTTGGCCCGACATTAGCATCTTTTAGTCTTCTTTCAAGTGTGTGAGTTGAATGGAATAAGCATTTTCAGACAAAGTTTTATTTGCAGTCCCTGTATAATATGCAATAGCCTCCTTAGTTGGGCTTCCAGAAGTTATTAAAACAGATCTATTAGAAAGCCTCTTTGGGTAGTCAATGGACATTAATGCAACTATTGTATTATTGTATTATTGTAAATTTTAGGTTTTACTTTGTTTTATATTTTTGTGAATTAAACTGGGAGTCATTTTGAATTTGACAGTATAAAAATAGAACAAATAGGGAGATTTTTTTTCTTAGTTGTTTGCAAGATTACATTTGCTTAGTTGTTTGCAATATTACATTAATACAGAATTTTAACAAGACAGTTACCAAAACTCAGGAATCTTTTGAGAAATACATTGGCTGCTATTTGTTGTTTGTTTGTTTTTAAAATAAATATGTACAGTGTAACATAAAATATTTTAAAGGCTAGATTTTGGTTGATGATGTGGATTAATTGGAAGGTTATACATTTTTGATACTATTTAATGTGTTTGTTGGTTGTAAGCCACTTTAATCAGTTGGAAAAGTGGTGTGTAAATATTTAACAACATTTATAAATTGCTGAAATGCTCAGTGAGGTCAGAGCTTAGTGATCTCCAGAGAGCTTGATGAAAAGAGTTGGATTTTTTTTTCTCATTTGTTTGGCATGTATTTCTTCTATTGTTCCTTGTCTGGCCTATGTTAGTTACCATCTGAATAGATTCCAATTATGTGCCGGAACTATTACTGTCTCTCTCTCCTCTCAAGAGAACATAGGGCCTGGATTTCTTTAAGACTTCAAGGGAAATTGTTTATTTGATCACCCTTCTCTGTTTTTTCTCCCTATGTCATATGGCTGTGTAATTGTTTTCTCTCTTATTCATTAATATTAATAGACGTATAAACAGAAATAGTCATATAACGTAACTGGTTAATTTTATTTTATAAAACTATTGGCTCACTAAATTATTCAAATTGGTGAATCCTATTTGTGTAGAGACACAGTGCCTGTTGCAAAAGAAATAATGGATGGGATCTGGTAAATGGTGAGCTTCGCTAAAGAAGCAGAATTTATTCAATCTGGAATATTTGCACAACTTCAGGTACTGAGTATCATGAGTCATCTCTTCTTTCTATTTTCCAAACTGCTTTTCTTTTGTATCTGTCTTTTCCGTAAATTGATAATGAAACCTCAAATTGTCTCATCTCTTCATGCTGCATGCAGCGCAGTAGAGAGCTGCAGAATTCTTGGTTGGCAAGTAGGTTTTTGGCCCTCTGCTGAAAGATGCAAGTGACTTTGCAAAGCCTTGGAATACACTTCTCACAAGTATGTAGTATTATCATAGTATTTTTATTTAGTGCAGTACGCATTTATATGTACTCGAGACCTTTGCCTTGAGTTAAAAGTTTTCTTTCAAAAGCACAAAATCTACTGAACACATTGGAGCTTGATTTTGAAAAAAGAGGTAAAGGTAAAGAATTCCTGTCCAGTCATGTCCGACTCTAGGGCACAGTGCTGATCTCCATTTCTTGAACAAGAGAGTTAGGGTTATCAAAACATGCATAGAAATGCACCATAGAATGGATGGACTGAAGTTTTGTTTATTGTATAGCTTGCTCTCTGCGTTAATGAAATGTCTACATTGTTTGCTAAGTTTCATTCTTTTTTCTTTCTCCTCCCCTCCAGATAAAATAGTTACGATGATGTTCAGTGGATATGACGATGCAGAAGCATTTGAAGATGATCCATATTCTGAAGGGTCTTCCAGTGAAGCAAGCATTGATAGTGAAGTAGAATTTCACCTTTATAGTCAAGTCCATTATGCTCAAGATCTTGGGGATGTCGGTGAAAATAACAATAAGGATGTCAAAGAACAAGAAGAATTTAAGTCCTTGGAGAAAGAGAAATTGGGGAAAGAGCAAGAACTGAGAAATGACTTAATTGTCATTTCAGACAATGATGTTAACAGTTCAGATAGCTCAGATGTCATAATATTGTCTGATACTCCTGAGGAAGACAGCATTTACAAAAGTAAACTCCAGAAATTAACAGCATCTCCAACATTATGTAAATTAAATAAGACTGCCAAAAAATCTATTGGACATCCTTCCCAGCCTATCCTGAAATCTGAGAATCAGATTAAGGTAAATTCAAGCAAAGCAAGAAAGGCTGATAAAAGGGCAGTCTTCAATAACCACGATGATGTTCACATGATTCATAGAGTTTTAGTAACTGAGGACAGTTCCAGCAGCGATGATGCAATTGATGTGTCAAGTTTATCCTCTGAAAGTGATAATGTGGAGAGCTGGATGCTCCTGGGAAGTGCCGCAGATGACAGAGATGATGATATCCTGCTAAATCTTGAAGGCTGTAGAACCTCAGCCAGTGGAGGTTAGTATGTTTTTGCCTGGGGTGGTTTCAAGCAGCTACAAGGAAGATTAGGTATCACAATAGAAACATAGTAAATATAAAGGGTCAAACAGGTGTAGGGTGTAGGAAAATAAGTACAATCACCACTATAAAATATATTGGTATCTTTGTAAAGCATGTTGTGTTGTTTGAATATAGTAGAAAAGCATTCATACCAGCGCCCTACACTTAATTATAAGGAAATACAGTCTTCCTGGGATACGTCCACAGTTTGTAACCTTAATGAGAAAAGAAGAGCACATTACAATGAACCTAATGTGCATCTGCAATAAAAAGATTACAAATATTATACTGATGCAATAAATGAGGCAAGCAAACAAAAGTCATAGTATACTTTTGAACTGATGAAATTCTGAACTGTAATATTATAATTTTAAGCCATTGAAATTTTCAGTTAAGTTAGAATAGTATTCATCCATTTATTTATTTGTTTGTTTGTTTATTTATTCATTCATTCATTCATTCATTCATTCATTCATTCATTCATTCATTCATTCATTTATTGGATTTGTATGCCGCCCCTCTCCGTAGACTCGGGACAGCTAACAACAATAATAAAAACAGCATGTAAATCCAATACTACAACAACTAAAAAACCCTTATTTTAAAAGCAATCATACCTACAAACAAACATACCATGCATAAATTGTAAAGGCCTAGGGTGAAAGAGTATCTCAGTTCCCCCATGCCTGACGGCAGAGATGGGTTTTAAGGAGCCTACGAAAGGCAAGGAGGGTGGGGGCAATTCTAATCTCTGGGGGGAGTTGGTTCCAGAGGGCCGGGGCCGCCACAGAAAAGGCTCTTCCCCTGGACCTACGACATTGTTTAGTTGACGGGACCCGGAGAGGGCCAACTCTGTGGGACCTAACTGGTCGCTGGGATTCGTGCAGCAGAAGGCGGTCCCTGAGATAATTTGGAGACAGTGATAAAGTCTGTAATGAAAACAAACTTGGGGTAGTCTTGGTTTCTCTTAAACAGGTAGCCCTTGGTTTACAGCTTATTCAGCAACTGAAATTACGATGGTGCTGAATGAAGAGACTTATGATCAGTGTTTGAAGTTACAGCAGCACCTGTACAGTAACAAGATAAAAATTCAGGTGTTGGAAGCCTACTCAGACTTATCACCACAGGAACACTGCTACTACCTCCAGCTACCTATCCCCCTTCCCCCAATTTAGGTTGCCCTTTCCAGCAAAATTTGGCAGGCCCAAGGCTGGGTCTGAAGTAGAGGACCTGGGCCTTCAGCTGCCTCAGCCAGCTGCCACCACTGTCAGATCTCAACTTCAGCCCTAATGCTGCCACCGCCACTGAAAAATGCTATTTACATCATAGCCAGCCATGTAATGTGCTCCACATTGACATTCTGAATGAATCGTCATAAATTAATTCAGTGTTTCCCAACCTTGGCAACTTGAAGATATTTGGACTTCAACTCCCAGAATTCCCCAGCCAGCATCCGCAGCTGCTGGCTGGGGAATTCTGGGAGTTGAAGTCCAAATATCTTCAAGTTGCCAAGGTTGGGAAACACTGAATTAAGGATTATCTGCATACTTTCTATCATCCACCAAAGGGACCAAAAAGTTTAATTATGTCCTCATCTTAATTCAAAATATGGTATTTTCACAGGGAAGGAAAAAATGTTTAAGGAAGTTAACCTGATGAGTGTTTTGTAAGATTTGCTGTTTGAATATGTTACTGTTTTACAAGTAAAAACTTAAAATTAGGTTTCTATGCTGTTAGCAAGAAAACACAGAAGATACGAGGTAGGTATGAAACACCTAAAAACAAGTATTCATTTAATGTATACATATGGATCTTAATATTTTTATTTTCTACATTTATTTATTTATTCGATTTATAGAACCGCCCATCTAAAACAAGTGACTCTGGGCAGTGGAACAATTGTAAAATCAATCAAAACTAATTAAAACACAGATTTTTACAGACAAGTAAATATATATACAGGGAAAAAAATCATAAAATTATACCTGTATATAGGAAATTATAATCCACAGATGTCAACAAAATCAGGAAATGGGGCCTTTGCTACTGCTATTGCTATTAACAAAACGGAGCCCTAGGCCTGGGTACCCAATCAGGTCTTCAAGGCTTTATAAAAGGCCAATAGGTTTGATGCCATGCTAATCTCCAAAGGGAAAATGCTCTAGAACAGTGTTTTTCAACCAGTGTGCCATGGCACACTAGTGTGCCGCGAGACATGGTCAGGTGTGCCGCGAAGCTCAGAGAGAAAGAAAGCAAGAGAGAGAGAAAGCAAGAGAGAGAGAAAGCAAGAGAGAGAAAGAAAGCAAGAGAGAGAAAGAGCGAGAGAGAGAGAAAGAGAACAAGAGAGAAAGAAAGCAAGAGAGAGGGAGAAAGAGAGGGAGAAAGAAGGCAAGAGAGAGAGAAAGAGAGGGAGGGAAGGAGAGAGAGAAAGACAGAGGGATGTAGGGAGGGAGAGAGAAAGAGCAAAAAAGAGGAAGGAAGAGAAAGAAAGGGATAGAGAGAGAGAAAGAAAGAGGAAGGAAGGGAGAGAAAGAGGGAGGGAGAAAGAAATAGAGCGAAGGGGAGGAAGAGAGAAAGATAATTTTTTTGTCCAAACTTTTTTTAGGGCCCCCCCCGCTCCATGTGCCCCAGGGTTTTGTAAATGTAAAAAATGTGCCATGGCTCAAAAAAGGTTGAAAATCACTGCTCTAGAAGACAGGCGCTACAGTAGAAAAATATATTTTCTAGTCTCCCCCAGTTGACACACACACACAAATACACAAACACACAAACACACACAGAGCATATATTGATGCTTTAAACTGAATACAATAAATATAAATATTTTCTTTCCCATATTATATTGCCTTATAATCTCTGTATATTGATTGCATTTTGTGCAGTATTTTCGGTCATTAAGAATCATCATTTGAACCTGAGATTTAGTTTCGGCATACTGTACATATTTTCTTGGACTGTATTATATCAGCATGTGCTAGCTTCTATAATTTAGCTTCTCAAATAGTAACATCTAGTCTAGCTTTTTAAAAGGCTTAGCAATATGTATTCACAAAGAAGTCTGATATATGATATTAGTTTAGCAAATGGTTGGTTTTTTCTGTGAGCAGAATTTTCTTGCCATCCTTTACTTCTGCAGTCTCTACTCCTGGGCAGGTCCTCCAGAAACAAAATACAAGGGAGTTCTGGAGGTGTAGTAAAGAGGGTAATATTTATTCCGAATTAGCAGTGGCTGCACTACACGAGTGACAAACCACTCTTGATTCAGTGAGCAGCACACTTTTTGTACACATCTCATTTTGCTTTTGCAAAAGGATTTGTCCTGTTTTCCTTTATGCAGTTTGTTATGAATCCTCATTCCTCAAAAGGTGGTGGGAAAAGTCTGAAGCACATTTTGAAGTTGACTGCAAATAGCAATGGGAAGTAAGATTCAATCACTATTCTCTTGTGCAATCAGTAGAAATTGCTTCTGTGAACAATAGGATGGCCCCGGAATAATTTAAGTTTCTGCCCAAAGAATGAACATCTAGTGAAGAAACATACTACCAGTTCAGATAACTTTTCTGAAACTTTGGACATGTCTGAAACTTTGGAAGGATATTGTGGATAGTGTCATAGAATAGCAGTAATTGAAAGTGATTTGATTTTTCATGAAATGGCTGCTATGGTGAATGGATCAGATAGAAACATCCTTTTTCTGGAGATAAAGAAGTGTTTTGTGCCTTTCCATCCACATTTGCTCTCTAGGAAACTAACAACTTCTCCAGTTTGTCTTGGTCATCCTTCTTTGTAGATAACTATGTTTCTAACCATATATTTCCATTGTCTTTATTCTCTACAGTGCCAGTGGACCTAAATGATATTCAGCTTTGTTTTTAAACACACAATTTTCTATTTATTTGGCTTTCAAATAAAATCAGTGGGTAACAAGAATGGTTGGTGTCAAGTTTGATACCTGTTTCCTATTTTTTACAAAACTGTACACCTTGGTGCTAAGACAACTTTTGCCAAATAAACTATTAAATTAAAGAAAATATTTATTCATTGAAAATGTTATTACCTGGGCATGTAATTGCTGTACTGCCAATCAGAACACAAAATAGTTTAACAAAGCTGACTTATTCAATATAAGCATGCACTAAGTAACAATAATAACAAAATATTTCATGAGTGTGTTCAGTATATCTTTGAGATTTGGATCTTTTACCACTTATACATTCGAAACAAAGCTCTGGATTAGAGCTATCTTATGCAAATAAAAAATAAGTACTAAAGGTAAGAAAAAATACTCGTATCACAGAAGATTTTTCATTATATATATATTTTTATCGTTAACTGAGAATTTATTTATTTATTTATTTATTTACAGTGTAAAAACAAAGCGTATAAAACAAATCTACCGTAATACATTAAAAAACTACAGCTAAAAACCCAATATATTAATGAATCAATTACTTCAATCACACCATGCATCACATTTATTTATTGCAAGTCATTGAGTAAATATCCACTCCAAGCTAAGCCATTCTGGGTTTGATCCGTTTCAGCCCCAAGTCACAGTAAAGTAAGGGATTGCTTCCTCCAGCTGCCCCATTTCTGTCCTTTTGACTGCCCTGCACTGTGCCTTCCTGGGCAGGAAACAACATGGCTGTGGGGCTGCTTGCCACACCCAGGAAGCTCCGTGTTTCTTTGCTTTTTTGTTATTTTCTCTTGTGGTTCTAAAATAGACTCTGTCAAATGTAGTTCTCCATTGTGGGTAGAGCTGCCTTCAGAATGGGTTGTCCTTGTTCACTCAGAATAAGGACAGAGTCTGTCACTTCTGACCAGATCCACCCTACTGTGACCCAGCTTCGACTTGGTCCTCAGACAGGACGGTTGTAATTTTGTTTGCTCCCTTCCTGAAGGTTAGTTCCACTTATTTCTTGTCATTGAATTGGTTCCATTGGTTTCCTTGCTTACAACTGTGAGTCGGCCCCAGCATCCTCGAGTCATCAGCAGAGGATCATGGGGCTCTTCATCATCGGACCCTTGGCTCCCGCTGCGGCTGTTGCTGCCATGCCTCATGTGGCATTGACCTTAAGGGCCCTGGCCTGGTCTGCCATCGGAGTCATGCACTCCTGGTTGGTCAAAGGCATTATTTCAGTGACTGTGGCCTGAGCAGTTTCAGCCTATTTCTCCTGGCTCCCCTTGTCACCAGGCTTATCCAGTCCGAAGCTGCCATTTGGGTGTCAGAAGACGGTGACTATCCATCTGAACTGCTCTTCCTCTCCGACACCGTTTTCTGAGTCTTGTGCTCAGATGCCAGGCCAAAAAGGGTCTGCCATTCCCTCCCCACGCATCCCCATTTCATGCCCACCACTTCAGAGAAAAGTAAACACCGGTCGCCAGGAGGAGATGGACTGGCTTATTTCAGCACTTGCGCTGCTCAAACGCTGGCATTCATCTAACATTGTTACCTGCCAGAGCGGTGGTCTTTGCATCGCTGGGGTGATTCATTTAACAAGTTCGTGACTGGGTGTCTGGACCATTTAGGGCTTGCCCTGGTCAGCACTCACGGCTTCTCGGCTCCCCTCAACTTGCCAATAGTCTTTCCAGTAGTCATTTTAGTAGCCATTTTGTCATGATTGTCAATCTGCCTTCCAAAATGTTGCCTGCTGCCAACTTGGACAGCAAGCCGTGAGGCTGAATTTACCTCGGAGTTTGATTTTGTTCTGGCTCCACAACTATTTCTAGACATTGTTCAATGACAATGGTCATCTCCAGCATCCGGGCCAATGCCCCCCTCTACGGATTGCAACCACTTCAATGTGGCTCCAGACCCGGCCAACCTCTTGACTGTCCCATTGGTTGACCACCATGTCGTGGCCCTACATGCTTCATCCTCCTTACTTGGAGAGGAAATTTTAAAGCCTGAAGACAAAAGGACAGAGCAGGCCCTTCTCAAAATCCACCAAGCGGCTGCCTGGCTGGTCAAGGCCTCTTCTTCTGTGTCCTTTTTTGCACATTCCTCATTCATCTGGTTGTGACAGATCCAGGAACAAATCCTGGCATCCAATTTGCAGGCAGATCAATAAAGTTTTTTCAGCCGTGCAATTTGTGGCAGATGCCATGTTGCGTACATCCAGGTTTGCCTCCAAGGAGATTGCTACCTTAGTAGTGGCTATGCACATGCACTGACTCTGCTACATTTGATCTGAGCTAAAATGCTAAGAGGCAATGAGTTGGAGCCTCGGTTTTTATGGAGGTTGCAAATAGTATGACAGTCAAGTTTGTAATGGCTTATTTGCGATTATAGAGCCATTGCTTAATTAAACAAAACACGTTCCATAAGTCTGGATTGTAATCCCTGAGACTATTCTGTTTATGTGGCCAGGGCAGACTTCCGAACATTAACTTAGACAGGCTGCCAACATAAGTCTTATCTTAGGTTTCTGACACTACGTATGCCAGAATACTTAGCCCAACTCGCAGACTGATTCAAGATATTCATTGTTACTTCCATAGTAAGAATCCATGCCGCTGAAAAATGTTGAACCATGATTCCAGAAACAGCTGCTACTATGGAAAAAGTTAGATGCCATTAACAGATAACGACTGTTGTGGCTGTTCCTTCATATGATTGTATGGTTAGAGAAGTAAAAGAATGTTCATTATTTCTCAACCAACAATTCCATCTGTTGTTTCTTAAATAAAATAATCTATTGTGGATAAGCATTAGTAGAACAAGTTCAAAATTATTTGCAGTTGAGGAAAAGGGCGACATAATCCTTACGATGTATTTCCATAATGGTGTGTGGTGGTTAAGACCGATGCCCAAATGCAGCTGTTACTATTTTACAAATATGGTTATTTATTTATTTGGTAAATTTATACAGCTGCTCATCTCACATATGGGACTCAATAGAAGTTACATATTTTTTTTTAAAAAAAAATAGAGTGGATAACCACACTTAGCTATGTGTACATGTGTCACTGTGGTCATTTGACACCCCTCCCCCAATACGTTGTTGGAGTATTAATCTCAGTGTTGTTCTTTGTAACTAAAAAAATAGTTCAAAAATTTAGTTAATTAACATGGCAGCTTGTATACTAATGAAGCAAAATCTTTTATATTTATATTTATAGTTGATAGTGTGATTTAAGTTTATCCTTTTATCATTTCTCATTGGGGTATTTGAAGAATCTCTTTTACCAAAACCTAATGTAATTTATTTATTTATTTATTCGATTTTTATGCCACCCTTCTCCTTAGACCAGTGATTTTCAACCTTTTTTGAGCCGCGGCACATTTTTTACATTTACGAAACCCTGGGGCACATTGAGCGGGTGGGAGGGCGGCTAAACAAAGTTTGGACAAAAAAATTCTCTCTCTTCCTCCTTTCGCTCTATTTCTATCTTCCTCCCACTTTCTCTCCCTTCCTCTTTCTTTCTCTCTCTTTCCATCCCTCTTTCTTTCTCTTCCTTCCTTTCTCTTTTTTGCTCTCTTTCTCTCTCCCTCCCTCCCTCCCTCTATGTCTTTCTCTCTCTCTCTCCTTCCCTCCCTCTCTTTCTCTCTTGCTTTCTTTTTCTTGTTCTCTTTCCCTCTCTTGCTTTCTTTCTCTCTCTCTTGTTCTCTTTCTCTCTCGCTCGCTCTTTCTCTTGCTTTCTTTCTTTCTTTCTCTCTCTTGCTTTCTTTCTCTCTTATTTTTTCTCTCTCTCTCTTCCTTTCTTTCTCTCTCTGAGCTTCGCGGCACACCTGACCATGTCTCGCGGCACACTAGTGTGCCACGGCACACTGGTTGAAAAACACTGCCTTAGACTCAGGGCGGCTTACAATATGTTAGCAATAGCATTATTTAACAGAGCCAGCATCTTGCCCCCACAATCCGGGTCCCCATTTTACCCACCTCGGAAGGATGGAAGGCTGAGAAATATAATGCCTCTGAGAAATATTTGCTTATTTAATATAATGGCTCACTCTTAAAATGTGGATATTAATAATGATATTGTTAACCCTAGTATCCAATATTGTAAAAGAATATAGTTTGGATGTCATTGTGCTTCACAAGTAGGATCAAATTTTAATGCATTTTGGAGAAAATGTTCAGCATATTGAAAGCTGTCATATCTTTGTAGCACAATAGATCACCACTTTACTTTTAAAATGATAGTGTTTAGGTATTTATAATTAGTTTTCATTTCCTTGTAGAGTATCCACTGTAGTAATTCATTCATACTTTTTTGTACTGATCTCTTTGTCTCAATGTTCTAAACTTTTAAATTGATGCTCTGTTTTAAATAAGACTGTTCATTTTATCTTATGCCAGGGCCTCTGCCCTCATCACTTGCTATGGAGCCTTTAATCGAGAAAATGATAGTTTTGGAAGGCCTAATCCTTTTGCTTATAAATTTTAAAGTCTTCAAATTAACAGCTAACATCCCATAACAGCAATAAACAAAACTACTTCATCAAGCTTGAGAAACAGCTCAGTTTCCTTGCTGATCATTTTTCAGTTTTCCACATGACAATTTTTGAAAAATATGGAGACACCTACTATCAACCATTATTTCCTTAATAAATATTTGTAGATGGTTCACATTATGAGAAAGTATTCCTGCTCTGGTAATAAATGATGTTGAACATTACCGTCATTATTATTGCTTGTAGATCAGTATAAAATATATAAAATTAAAACCATTCTTGGAATATATATACTGTATGTGGTTTTAATTTTATATATAATAGCAAAGTTATAGACATTCCTAAAACAAAAATGAAAATCTTTACAACAGTAAGATCTAATCGTAAATACTGTACTTAAGACTAGAAAGATGGAAGTCCGGTATGAACAGCATTTATACTATATCATTAGGGTGAATTCTATATCGTTGTCCCTTTTTTTAGATGAAACAGTGGTTTGAAGAACAATAAAGAACTGTTCTTTGCTTGAAAAGAAATTATTTAAATGTTCATTAGTCCATTTTACAACAGAATCAATTTAGAGAAATTATAAATAATCATGAAATAAATTCACCTTGGGATTGAAGACTATGAAAAATATTCTATTAGCAGTATTTTAGTAAATTTTGATTTTTACCATGTTGGGGACCTACACTTTGTAGGCCAGTATTTTTTATTGCCATTCTATTATTTACAGAATTTTATTTTCCCCAATAACTTTTTTTAAAGCATTATCCATTAAAATGTCATTTTTATTATTTCTGTTATAAAGTAGCAAGATTTTTAGAAGCTTAGAGGTGAAGTAATGCCATACATGTTTATCTAGAGGGGAAAAAATCTCTCTTGCAGAATTAGTGTTCAGATCCTGTGATGAAGGGAATGGCAATTTACCTTTGTATGGAAACACATAGATCCATATTTTAAAAAGCAATAGTTGCTCTTGCCAGATAGGATAAAGCTTCACGGCATATGCTTAAACCTTCCATTTTGTTGCCAAATTTCATAATGCAACAAATATGCCAAAAATCTTTTTAAAGGAAAGCATTTTATTCCAGCAATTGGTAATAATTTTGCATGCACATTGCTTGGTTCGCCAGTGTTAATTTATAAACCAAGCAGTTGCATAATTTAACTTGGAATTTCCTAAGACCAACATTAAGAGTTAATGTCTTAAAATGACTTTGTCACTACATTGCAGCATCTATGACCTGATTAATACCTTTCCCTTTAAAAAAACTGAATCAACTTAAACTTAAATGTTTTATTTTTACTTGCCCTAATTTGTGCCTTTGTTTTTAGCAATATTAACAATATTTAAACATCAGGAGCTCTTTAACCATGCATTATTATAACACTATGCACCCTGGAGCTGTAATAAGCAATGGGAATCATCTACCCTTTGCTAGGAACAGCACATGCATATGGATATTTGATTAAAAGAAAAAAGTTAATCTTCTTTACAGTGTAATGTAGATACACTTGAATCTCTTGATTATTTAAAAAAATTAATAAAACTAATAAAGTTCAGGCGGAAATCTCTAGTGATCTAAACTAAGTATACCTAGAGCCCCAGCAGTCTCTTTTATCTGTACAGATTTCTCTGCCTATTGTGGACCTTGGCTTTAACTAATTTAAATTTCCCGTGGCTTTGGATTGCAGACTAGGTTTTCTGCAAGAGTGCCCATGCTTACATGGTCATATATTCTGGGCGACTTTTCACTTTTTGTTGTTGTCATTCTGTTGATTGGTAGGTAAGGAATTTTCCCACTTCTCTCAGTTTGATCTTTCTTCCTTATCGCCTTCTATTTATAAGTCTTGCAGGTTGGGAAGCTCCTAGTTGTCATTTGAGCTATGTGGATGAGTGGGAAAATAAACTTTCTGTTTCTATATAAAATGTTACCCGAAAATTTAACATTTTGAGAGAAAAAAACCCTTTGGCAAACTGATTCTCTAGTGCAACTATTGTAAAAAATATAATGTGAAAAAGAAAAAAAAGATGTTATTTGTAGGAAGTTTGAATTATGCTACAATTTAGTATGCTCTTTGGCATTTCAGGCAAAAGGTCATAAAATAAAAATGTCTAATCTCCCTGCACAGAATTATACACAGTATTTTAAAATCCATTATATTATTCCAAATGAAACCAAGAATTAAAGATGAAATATTAATCCATTGAATAAAATGAAGAATCGGAATGCAAAATATAGGGTGAAAGAAGATAGTTAAAATCCTCACATTGTGCTACATTATTAGGAATGCATTTTCAAAGGTATTGTGCATTGTGATCAACTGTCCAATTGTTATATATATGTGGCAGCATTCCCAGCTATCATATATTTTGTAAACATACATTTTAACATTTATTTCAGTATTGTTTAAGCAATTGCTGGTAGGTAACAACTGTTTATAAACTGTTTTAATAAAATTGAAATACATACATGCATACAAATCTTGCAATATGTTTAAATAGTTATCTTAGACAAGGTTAGTATTTAATGCTTCTGCTTTAAGGCAATGATACTTTTAAAAAGTCAAAGAGCACTGTTGAAACATAGGTTTTTTGGAACTTATTCATCTATATTAGCAAGAATCACTGGGAAATAAATTTTATTATAAAGAGCAAGTCTCAATTTAAAATGCATTCTAGCACGTTATAAAATTGTTAAAATAAACTTTAAATTTTATGGTGTTAAATATTTCAATTAAACGCAGTGGTGAATTTTTGGAAAAACCACTTCTTTGATTTTTTTAATATAAATAATAAATGCTTTGTATAATTCACAACTTTTTATAATATACTGTATATTTATATTTTTACTTTCTAATACTTTCAAGATGTAGTACTTGCCAGATTTATACATAATTTTGTATTTACAATTCTGTTTAAACAAAATAACGTAACAATGACAAAATCAGCATTTGGACTGCTTGACTGTTAACTTTAAATTTGTTTGTAGGGTTTTTTTCCCAGCTATTGGCGCCAAGCAAAATTTTACAATTTTGTCAAATATGTGTATTTTGGAGAATCTGCAGAAATGTGCAAGTAGTATAATGTTATGAGATTTGTGACAGGGTATGGCCGAAATCTAATCTAAAATGAAATTCAAAACACTTAAGATTACTTCTAGTTTAAAGTTATGCTGCTAGAATGTAGTAAACAAAGAATAGAGAATATACATACATACATACATTCATACATACATATGTACACACTATATATACACACAGAGATACTATATATAGTATATGCTATATAGTATATAGAATATAGTAAAACTCATTTTCCTTAATCAGTGCGTAAAAAAAGTTTCCTGTATGGGTTTTGCTTTCTCACATGTAAAAGAATACATCCACCATCGGAGGGTATGCAAACATTGTTACTGGTATATAATTTACTTTGGGAAAATATTCAGTTGCTAGAGCGCTAATCGTCTTTTGTGTGTGTGTGTGTGTGTGTGTGTGTGTGTGTGTGTGCTCACATGTGGGCTGAAATCTTTCTTTCTTCAGTGTTTTGGCACCGTAAAGACCAATATATTAATTATCATTTTCTATGGATCACAGGATATTTCAGTCATTACCTGTTTCTTAATCTTTAAAGGGTTTCTAGATGCTTTGTACACAAAGAATAAATATTTTAAAAATCCTTTGGAGAATTTTCACTTGATTCTTCTCCATAACTTATTAATAAGTGGATTTTTTTTTTCAATGTAAAAAGAGGCTGTTCAACATTCAAAGTGTTCTATTGTGATATATACACCTTGTGTAAAAATAAAACACTGCTATTTGGATCAAAAGCAGCAATTCAGTCTGAATGCTGCGGGTCCTTCTGGCTTCTGAGGTCAAACCAGTTTTCTGAGAAATAAGTCATTTTCTAAATAGCAGGAACAATTACAATAAAGGGAAAAATTGCTATAAATGTAGCCTTGGTGGTCATTTATTTATTTAACCAATGTACATGTTAGGCTGACATGTACTTATAATTCTGTCTTAATAGAATAAAAAAAGTTAAAAGGATTAGATAGGGTTTGTACTCTGTTTAAGGAGACAATGATAGGATATGAGGAGCAACATTCAGGGCAGCTTACTGAAGCAGAGAAAAATCAGTTTACATTTGTAGTATGTGAGTTCTTAAAATATTCACATGTAAAAGAGGATTGCTGCCAATTTGTATAAAGTTACCAGTTAAATTCTTTATGATGCAGAGTTCTTAGGCACATTTCTTTCAGACATCTGAACTGACAAAGGTTTTTTTTTTTTAATTTCAGGAGGGCGGGGAACATGTTAGCAAGTGATGGCCTATAAGAACAGCTCTGTTCTTTACAAAATTTATAGGAAAAAGCTAATTTCCTTCCGGCAAACCGAGAGAGGACTTTACCTTCTTTTGCAAAGTTTAATGATTATAGGATTTTGTTGAAGGGGGTTTTGCGCCATATTTTGGATGTTATGTGTCATTATCTTATTTTTAAAGGAATAGTTTCCTGCCAATAATGTTTCTTCAAAAACCTTTGCCCATAAGATTCTATTTCTGTTGCATTTTAATTTTTTTTAGAAAAAAAAGCATGATTGTGGATTTTAATATGAAATCTTGATTTAAAAATATTAATAATTTTGCTTTATAAATTAGTGAATTTGCTAAAGACTAAAACAATAAACAATTTCCCTTTTATATCATTTGCATCACTGCACCTACTTGGTTGTGATTTTAGGCACATTTCTTTTGCTCTTGTAGAAATGGCATAGAATTCAAAGACTTCTATCCAGAACCTTGAAACAAAATATGCTAATGTATAGTTTTCCCCAGTTCTTGAGCCATGTTCTCAATCTAATGTTAGAGTGCTATAACCAATGCAACAACATTTCTGTGTCACCATTCTTTATGCTACCTTTTTGCAAAAAAGATTGTCAAATGTATGGGACTAGCCCACTCTTTTGGAGATGTTGAGCAGGGGGTGGGGGTGGGAGGAAATGATCTCAGAAGACTCAAAGGAATTCTTTAAACTTCTAGCAGGGCCAAGGGGTCAATGTCAGATTTAGTCATGCTGTTATTTTAGCCCAGTCGTCCAGAGAGATGGCTGAAAAGTGAGTCTTTTATTTCTTTTTTGTGTGATGATTAACAGGATTAAATGTAAGCTGTTGTGTACTTAGTCCCAATTAGTTTCTCATCTGAGAGGTTCATTATGATTTCCCCCCCTTAGTATTCATTTTGTAATTTTTAAAGTGTCTAATTATGCTTCAGAATGAAAAGAAACAATAGAGCTGTGCCTATCCTGCAGTAGTTGCTTTCTTCTTTGTTTGTAGCACTATGATTTATGAAGAGTTGGCCTTAAGTTTTTGGGTTTTGTCCTATCTTTTAGGAAGATCCTCCAGCTTTACTCAGTTCTCAGAATATTTCCAAACCAGAGCTGCAGAATAATTTAGCTCATTACGACATACAAAAATAACACACTTGCTTTTTAAATGGATATTAATCGAAAATCAAAAAACTTGTGTATAAGTACATCGATGGTCATGAACTACAATAATTTATTATACACGTATGAAAAGTCATTAAACATTAAATACTTGAATATAGATAAACTTTTTAGTATATAGTGAATGAATACACTGGTATATATGTTGTCATGAAGGCTGTATCTTTATATAGTTGAGATATTAACTTTTCAGTACTGTACCAAATGAATTTCTTTAAGAGTAAAAAAACCTTTAATTTTGAAACTTGGAGAATGGGAAAAATGGCTTCAAGGTTGTACCTGAAAACAATTGTTTAAATAACAAAATCCTGATTAAATGTTAAAGCTTTTTCAACATTGACATCTATTGTTTTATAGAAGTTACAAATAAATTAAGCTTATTTTGCCTTTGGTTTGACTTAAATTATTTTTCTTTATGTATTCAATATGAAGCTTATTGCACCATGCAGATTGTTTAAATAGGTAAACAATATAGATTTAAATATACCTTTGAGGAGGGAAATTATTTGACAATTTTATATCCTAATTTATTTCATTATAAAATTGCTACAAATTACAGTGTGGTTCCTGCCAAACTTACAAGTCAAAGTTTATGTGTTTTTGATTTAATATTTGACTGAAATACAGCTTTAAGGTACTTATTTCCCGGAAATAAGTGAATATGTTTCCTGCTAAATAATTTTGCAGATCTAATGTTGCTACATAGACAAATCTTCAGGCCTGATGAGAAAATATTATTCATTGTGCTTTGATCATTCTTGGATAAAATGGAAGCTAAGTATTTGGAGGATGATTATTCTTTTAATTCTATATTACGGCAAAACTTCAGAAGTAGGGTGTGTGTTACTATTGTATTAACATCTTCTTCCTTTCCCTTTCCTCCTCCAAAACATCTTCACAGGGGGAGGAAAGAGAATGGAGACAAACAGAATTGTAACTTAAGCACTGTAAAACAATTTTTAAAATTTGTTTTGGATAGAATATAAAGAATGGCAATCTGCTCTACACCTGAATGAGAATGGGAAAAATAGTTATCTATTCTTTATATCCAAAATATTTTAATGTGTTTCTTTTCATTAAGTGCAGAACTAAACTGTTAGTGTCACTCCCAAAAGACTTCAGATATTGAAAGCCTTTATTCAGAATTATTCCTGTCCCTATGTTTGCAGCTGTTGTATATCTGTAAGTAATTTTTCCATTACATAATTGTAATACTGTACTGTTATTTTTTCTGTATGCCCTTATCCTAGTATTTGAAAGCAAATGTCTATATAATTACATTTTAAAATAGTCAATAATCGTTTTAAGTATCTGCAATACCAGTCTCCTCAAGATTACATAAAAAGATATATGTATCTTTATGTACCTTATGTATAAAGTTTAAGGGAAAAATGACTCTTTACAATCTTGTCTAAATAAAAGAAAGGTGTGGGGTTTTTTAAAAAAAAGACTAAGACAATACTAATATACTAAGGGAAGATTGACGTGTTGGTGTCAAATAATTTGATGACATAATGGTTTAATAACATCTATCAGCATGATGATTATGTTAGTACTCTAAGATTTGAAATAAATCCTTTTAAAATAGCAGCAGGAATTCATCTTTTATTTAGACATCAAAATATTTTCCTCATAGGGCAGTGTATATAAGCATAACGGAACATAAAACATTTGTAGAAAAACTTTGGAGGAAGTTAGATCAGTGGTCACATTGGTGTATATTGGAAGATTTATATAGTAAATGAAATATTGGAGTGCATTTCGAAGAAAATCATAATAAAAAGATAAAACTTGAACTCAAAAAGAAAATGAAAATAGTATATTTTTAAAAAGACAATAACATTTCTACATTGTTGTTTTTTAATAGTTCTGGATTCCTAAGGTGAAGGGATTGAAATTGGCATGACTGCCTCTTTTTCTGTATCTGCTCCTCTCATTCTTTTTTTTTAAACTCTGAAAATCTTCATTAAACTAATTAACAAGTAAAATTATATTGTACGTATACTGAAGATCAGTTAATTTTACTTAATCTACAAAATCGAACAATTTTGGACAAAATAAGAATCATTTAAAAGCTAATTGAAATATTGTGTAAGATATGTTGTGTAAATTTCTTAGGCATAACTTTGATTTTGGGTTACAAACATACACATATGCACATAAACACTAACAACTATACAGCTGACTCTGTGAGCATTTTGCTCCTGTGTCATATGTTTATTTTCTGATTTTCCTCCATTCAACATGGAAAATGAGGTAGATGTTAATATTTCTTTCTTTTCCTGATAGAATAAATATCACTATTTAGATGAAGGGTCCCCAACCTGCAGTCAGTGGACTGGCACCGGTCCATGGTATGGCAGAAACCGGGCTGCACAAGGGAGTGAAACCTCATCTGCACACATGCAAGTTGCAGGCAGCGCATGAAACCACACTCCCTCTGGTTTACGCTCCCTCTCTCCATGAAACCAGTGCCTAGTGCTCAAGAGGTTGGGGGCTGATTTAGATAAATAAACCAACATAGGAAGACTTAAGTGGTGCTGGATGTAATGTGGCTATCAAGAAACGAATCTCAGAAATAAATCACACATCTAACTTGTACAGAGGTGGTATTCAGCAGGTTTCGATCAGTTCTGGAGAATCAGTAGCGGAAATTTTGAGTAGTTTGGAGAACCGGTAAATTTCACCTCTGACTGGCCCCGCCCCATCTATTCTCTGCCTCCTGAGAACCAGCTGACCAGGAGGGAATGTAGATTTTGCCGTAACATTCCCCTAGAGTGTGGTAGGAATAGAGATTTTACAGTATTCTTCCCTTGCCATGCCCATCAAACCACATCCACCAAACCACTATTTGACTTAAGGAGACAGCTCAACTGTTTTTAAAGAAATAAACACTTTAAAAAACTAGGCCAAGTTTCTTAAATATGTATATATTCTATATGATATACAATATTGTATATCATATAGAATATATGTATATCAGCTGAAGCTGTTTTTTCCATTGTAAGTAGGTTCTTAGCAGATTCCAAAATAAGAAATACTGATTGTTACAGCATAAAATAGTGTATTTAGATGTCATGAAAAATAGAATGTTTATGGTATCTGATCAATAGAGGCAACAACATTTGAAATTGGCCACATAAAGATCATACAATATATTACATTTGAATTATATTTACAGTTACAAATAGATTGCATTTATATTTGAATTTATTTACATCTTTAGTTAGTCAAACAGAAAATTTTGCTTTGGTCATTCACCAATAAAAATACATTCAATAAAATTAAACAAAGCAAAACCCCTAAGATTGAAGATTCTTGTCATGCATTCGTGGGCAAAGTTTATAAATATTTTAGCAGAATTTTGCTTTTTTAGACAAATAATACTAAATGATTATTAATAGTTGTTAGGACAAGGTTGGCCTCATCATTGTTGAGCTTCTGGCAGTCTCTCAGTATCTGGTTATACTAGCAGAGATAGGGACATTGAGGGATGAGTGAACTAGTGAAGTTACTCGGTTATTTTTAATATCTTTTTCATTATTATTCTTTGTTTTAGTTTAGTGTTTATATTTTTTTAATTTATTAAAAATATTTATTAAAATTTATTAACAGTTTTTATCTCTGTTGTATACTGCCCAGGGTTGCTGTTTGTGATATGGACAGCTATATAAAAAGGTTTGATGAATAAAATAAATACCTTTAGTAATCTATCTTTCCACTTTACTGTCTTTTACATTGAGAAGTACTTGGCAAATCATTTAAAGAAATTCTGGTTGTAGATTTTATTGGCATCAAGCCTATTTCCATAATAAAAATATCATTCAATTTAAATGTAATTTTGATTTTTCAGAAGATTTATTCACGTGCTGGTGTGCATTTTATTACATTTTTATAGTAGGAAACATTGCCACCTTAAATTTAATACAAACAAATTAATAATTAAATGATGTGCTATCCAGTGATTTAAGTCTCTAAATTGATTTACCAAGTATTAATGAGTAAATGGTTTAAATAAACTTAAATGACTTTAAACGTAGACATTTACTTGACTGTGAATACTTTTTCACAGAAAATTATTTATTTAATTGATTTAGCCAATGCTACAGGAAATCCATTGAAATTAATACAGTGGTCTCAGTATATATTTATTTGACGAAATCTGGTTTCCAACTTGGTAAAACCTTGAGTACTCCTTAGTTTTCCTTTGAACTCTGCTGCTTTATTGCTTTATTTATTTCAAAACAGTTTTATTTTGCTACTGTGAATGCACAGGAAACAAAAACACACTGAAATTTCATGAGGGGATATTCATGTGTGTAAGTTTTTGGTATGGTTTTTTTTTGCTTCTGCTCATACCAAAATCTCTCTTGCGCATGTGTCCCCTCATAAGATTTTGCTTCTGCGCATACGCATGAAGCAAAAATATGGAAAATGATAGCGGCATCCATAGGACTGGCACCGTAGCAGCTGCACACAAATTGTGCAATCTGGTGGCTGCTACTGGTGCGCCATCCCCTACCGTACTGGTAGCAACCCCCTATTGGCTATGAGATATTGTTGAATATCTTGATCTTCATTGAAGTGATAATTTTCAAGAGTGAAATAGGATTACTCTCCCTTTGAATTTTTAATGTTATATATAGTTAATACCCTCCTCTTATTGGTCATTAGCCTTTTTTAGATTTTAGTTTTATTGATACTCACTTGTCTGAGTTCATTATTGGAAAGGAATGATTAAAAATGAACACTAACCAGATCTCATAAAGTAACAACTAAAATAAATGTTTACGTCGACACCAAAGTAGAATTGGTTGATATTTTCTTTCCTATTTCCCCATTTTGTTGTCACCTCATTGTGAGTGGGTTTTTGAGGGTGGGGGGGGGAAGGGGCGGCTAAACATTGGTTTATTAAGAGCCAGAAAATTGTGTCTAACTAGGAACACTACCAAAATGGCAGGTGAAATTCAGCATAGTAAATGTTAATGAAAAATAGTAAATATATACACATGTTGTTTTCCTTTATTGTAAACATATGCAGAATGCAAAAAAGGAGTACAGTAATAGAATGCTAAGGAAATTAAAGGAGATAAAAAATAAATCTCATTTATAATAAATGTAGCTCTTATTTATTTATTTATTTATTTATTTATTACTTAGATTTGTATGCCGCTCCTCTCCGAAGACTCGGGGCGGCTCACAACATGTAAAAACAAATCATAAGCAATCAGACAAATTTAAAATATTTAAATATTTAAAAAACCCCATATGCTAACAGTCACACACACAGACATACCATGCATAAATTAAACGTGCCCAGGGGGAGATGTTTCAGTTCCCCCATGCCTGACGGCAAAGGTGGGTTTTAAGGAGTTTACGGAAGGCAGGAAGAGTAGGGGCAGTTCTAATCTCCGGGGGGAGTTGGTTCCAGAGGGCCGGGGCCGCCACAGAGAAGGCTCTTCCCCTGGGGCCCGCCAACCGACATTGTTTAGTTGACGGGACCCGGAGAAGGCCCACTCTGTGGGACCTAATCGGTCGCTGGGATTCGTGCGGCAGGAGGCGGTCTCGGAGATATTCTGGTCCGATGCCATGAAGGGCTTTAAAGGTCATAACCAACACTTTGAATTGTGACCGGAAATTGATCGGCAACCAATGCAGACTGCGGAGTGATGGTGAAACATGGGCATACCTAGGTAGGCCCATGACTGCTCTCGCAGCTGCATTTTGCACGATCTGAAGTTTCCGAACACTTTTCAAAGGTAGCCCCATGTAGAGAGCATTACAGTAGTCGAACCTCGAGGTGATGAGGGCATGAGTGACTGTGAGCAATGAGTCCCGGTCCAGATAGGGCCGCAACTGGTGCACCAGGCGAACCTGGGCAAACGCCCCCCTCGCCACAGCTCTCCACATCTTTCTACGCTTCCTCACAATGACAGTTTCCAATATGGCTGTATGTTACTTTATATGTTTTATTTATTGATTGATTTGATTTGATTTGTATGCCACCCCTCTCCGTGGACTCGGGGCGGCTAACAACAGTGATAAAAACAGTATGTAGAAATCCAATACTAAAACAGCTAAAAACCCTTGCTATAAAACCAATCATATATACAAACATACCATGCATAAATTGTAGAAGTCTAGGGGAAAAGAATATCTCAGTTCCCCCATGCCTCACGGCAGAGGTGGGTTTTGAGGAGCTTACGAAAGGCAAGGAGGGTGGGGGCTATTCTAATCTCTGGGGGGAGTTGGTTCCAGAGGGCCGGGGCCGCCACACAGAAGGCTCTTCCCATGGGTCCCGCCAAACAACATTGTTTAGTTGACGGGACCTGGAGAAGGCCCACTCTGTGGGACCTAACTGGTCGCTGGGATTCGTGCGGCGGTCCCGGAGATAATCTGGCCCAGTGCCATGTTAACTTTTTCCTTTCCTTTTCTTTTTTTACAATTTTTACCCCTCTCTCTCTCTCTGTCATGATTTCACCAGGCCTCATCAAACAATGTTATTTATTTGTAATTTGATCCTTATTCTTTCCCTTGTATAAGCAAATATCAGGCCTAGCCCAAGAATGAGTAACCCAATTCAGCTGAAGGCCAGTTCTTTATTTGCTTACTTACACCATAGAGACAAAACCTTGCCAGATTAACTTGTATTATCCTAAATTAATGGATATACCATGGTAGATTCTAAGGAGTGACTATCCTAAATCTCTTCATCTTCCCATGATCCAGCTTACTCAGCTGTTCTGTCTCTTGTCTCACTCTCGTCCTTCGAATGTGCTACCTCCTTCCTGGGAACTTGTTGCCTTACTGTAATCTATCATATCACCTTCCACGTTTGCAGGCAAATTCTGCCATATGACACCTCTTTTACCAATACAGTGGTACCTGTACTTAAGAACTTAATCCGTTCCGTGATCAGGTTCTTTAGTACAAATATTCTTAAGTAGAAGCAATTTTTCCCATAGGAATCAATGTAAAAGAAAATAATGCGTGCAAACCCATTAGGAAAGAAATAAAAGCTAGGAATTTGGATGGGAGGAGGAAGAAGAAGAGGAGGAGGACAGTCGCTGCTGAAGGAAGAAGGTGAATCAAAAAAATCCAAAACTTTAATGCTGAAAAAAAAAAGAGAGAGACTCTGAGGCAGCTCCCAGAGAAAGGAAAAAGTGTTTCTTTTCTCTGGGCGCTGGCAGAGGTTTATTCCCTCTCCCAAGTGCCCAGAGAAAGGAAAATGCTTTGTTCACTCTGGACTACCAAAGCCTCCTTAAGCACCACCAAAAAGCTCCTCTGCAAGCCCAGAAAAGCCTGAGATGGCCAGGATTAAAGGGGGAATGGCAGGAAACTGGCCGGGCCTTCGTGCCGCTCTCAAATTTCCTGGGAATTTTTTCCGGGCTCGGGTTCTTAAGTAGAAAATGGTTCTTAAGTAGAGGCAAAAAAATCTTGAACACCCGGTTCTTATCTAGAAAAGTTCCCAAGTAGAGAAAAATTGTCTGTATTTTGAGCATGAGATACAGTATTGGCAAGATAAGGAAATAACTAAAATGGTTTTATGAATAGACAAAAGTGGTAAAAGTGGTAAAAAAAAGTGGCTAAAGCTAAGATCTCAAAAAAAAAAAAATCCACTAGTTCAAAACCTCATAGTCTTTCTTATATCCAACCAAATGTATATACAGTATTGAGTAGATACATTTGAAAATACATTTTCAAATATATCTTTACTTATGAAGATAAAAAGCTGTCATGGAAGTTTTGAGAGGTTGGAGGACTTTAATTCTAATCACCGATCTAGAAATTTTCTGTTTCATTCTTTTCAACCTTCTTCTAGCTTTTTTATTGGCATCAAAATTCTTCTGCTAAATAATGAGCACTATGATAAAAAACAACTTTATATACAATATGTGTGCTGACTGAAACATCCAGAACTTTGGAGCTGTAGTAGAATCTGCATCAGAGAAATCTCAAAACAAACATTTATTGCAAATTGCAGAATTTAGCGCTAAACCCTGTGTAATATTGTCACTGTATAATGTTGTAACAATGGCAAGAATATTTGGAGGGGATGGGGGATTGATAGTAGTAGGAACTATAGATCGCTTGTAAAATACATCAGTCTACTTCACAATAAATGGAATAAAGTAATGTTTAAAAAATAATTTAGGATTCATGAAACATTGCCCTGAATTTCTACTCATTTCTACTGAGCGGAGAGAAATATTTCCAAGTATTCAATGCTAGAGATAAAGTTTTCCATGTCTAAGGGCTTGAATACAGTTTCTGTGTCCCCAAAAATATGTTTAATTGTCAATTAAGCATTCAATTATTGGTGCTCAATTATTTAAAATCACTTGTAAGCCACCCAGAATTACCTTATGCCAGAAATGGGCAGTTTAAAAATAATAATAAATAAATAAAAACTCAGTTTTTTTCTAGGAAGGATGTACCAAATGAAAAAATTATTTACTTAGGTTTTTTTTCAAATGGTTTCTTCTCAAAATGTAGAATGTTCATTTTAGCATAATATAGAAACTTCATTAAAATATTTGCAATGTGCAATTTTTTTATATCCAACACCTAAATAGTATTCCTCAAAGCCACAAAATGGAGCACATTTCTTTTTCTATTCTTCATTCTTTTCTGTTTTTCTTTAGTTATAAATCTTTTATTTATTTATTTATTTATTTTATTTAACTCCTACCCTCAAAACGTCGCTACAGAGCACTGCACACCAAGACAACTAGACACAAGAACAGTTTTCCCCCGAACGCCATTACTCTACTAAACAAATAATTCCCTCAACACTGTCAGACTTTCTACTAAATCTGCACTTCTATTCTACTAGTTTTTCTCATCATTCCTTTCACCCATTTCCTCCCATGTTGACTGTATGACTATAACTTGTTGCGTATATCCTAAGATTTTTATTAATATTGCTTCTTCATTGCTTATTTGACCCCTATGACAACCATTAAGTGTTGTACCACATGATTCTTGACAAATGTATATTTTATTTTATGTACGTTGAAAGCATATGCACCAAGACAAATTCCTTGTGTGTCCAATCACACTTGGCCAATAAAATTCTATTCTATTCTATTTATTATTCCATTTTATTCTTAATCTTACTCTATCACTCTAATGGAAAGTTTGAGAAGCTCATGGATAGTTAGAACATGTACTGTGCTCAGTTCAGGAAGACAATTATAATATTTAATTAGATAGCAGGGTAATCCTTAATAGGTCTTTTCCTGTTTTCTCTAAAAGAAGGCTATCTCTTCCAAGTTAGAGTTCAAACCATTCTTTCCAGAAGCCATTCAATACATATAGTGCATGCAGTGTTGCTTTAAATCAGTGTTTCTCAATTATTTTCTGTTATGCCCCCCCCCCAGGAAGAAGTAAACATTTTGCGCCCCCAAAAACTCTGCCATGACTGTAGTTCCAAAATTGCGCCCCACTGGGAGACACACGTCCTACTTGACACTTGTACCAGTACCTCCATCACGTTCCTCAGTGTTGTGTCCAAGGCAGCCTGTCTAAAAGAAAAGTCTCGTGAATTCGAGAAGTTTAATTGAACTTGTGAGACATTTTCTTTTAGAATGGAGCTGCCCTGGACACAATGCTGAGGAATGTGACAGAGGAACAGTACAAGTGTTAGGTAGGACATGCGCCCTGCGGCAAAAAAAGCATGTTCCTTTGGGTTACATGTCCCCCCGGGGGGCGGGGGACACCCCACTATTTGAGAGAGACTGCTTTTAATGAACTAGGGATGGAGTTAGTTAGAATTACAATTTAAGTCAGGGGTATCAAACCTGCGGTTCACTGGCCGGATGTGTCATGCAGTGGCCACGTACCCCTGTTTTAGTGAAGGGGAAAAGTTGCGATGCATCATGTGATGACACGAGTTTGACACCCCTGATTTAAATGATACCGTGCCAGTGTAGAAATAGCTATACATTTTCACTTGGACATTTCAAAGAAAGGCTGTTTCTGGCTGTATGTGCGTACACAATTCTTTTGGCCTGGCAACTAAATGAAACAGCTGACCATATACTAGGTGAAGACAGCTGGAATCAACTTTCCAAGCAACTATGAAAGACTTCCAAAAGATGTGGTTACTTTAACACTTGGAGGAGAAGTGCTTCCATCTTGCTAATGTGTTTTGTGAAACATTTCTTTCAAATGCTATGCCACAGCCCTATTGTAGGTCTCCTGGACATGGTTTTAGAATACATTAAACCAGCTGACAGTCTAGACAAGCAAAGATTGAAATTTATAATAAGAAATTCTTCTGCAGTGGTAAAATGTTCTTTTTTTCTGCAGCACTACAAGTACCTGTGCTTGGAGATAGAGAGCTTGATGAAAATGAGTCATGTATTCAGTCTGTTGTTGCTCAGGATTATCAATCTGGCACTTGAGTCTTTCATGTCATAACTCAATGACCAAGTGACTGATTACAATATCATTAGAAAATGTTGTAATGATCAAAAGGATGCCTCCTTTTACACACGGGAGTGGTACAGAAGATTGGATATTTTCCATTATTATAATTATTTGGTAGCTTTTAATATTATTGTAGCTAGCCAAAACAAGAGAGGAAAGCATTAAATCGGAGGGACACTAATTACTGTCCATATCAGTGATTATTTCTGTGGATTAATTTTACATGGGTGTTAAACCAATGGTGTCATGTTGCCAACATGTGATATTTCGCAATATTTCCCCCCTTCATGGAGCTGGGGAGGGCATGTCCGCCGGTTTGACACCCCTGGGCTAGATCTTCTAAATAAATGTTTGATTTCTGCAGCTGGACACAAACATTGAATTATTTTATGTTTTGTCCTAATAGAATTCTTGGTCCTCTGCTTACTACCCTTCCCTACTGCTTTTCTTGCAAGGTTTGGACTTTGCCAAAACGTTAATACCGTATAGTCATTATGGAGTGTATTTGAAGAACAGGTCAACCTCCCAGAAGCAATTATTTTGTCAATTCTTATCAAAATCAAATATCCTTAACAATGGTATTGCTCTTCATAGCGGTAAAATAAAGAATTCCTTCACCATCTGAGGATTGTTTTATGAGTTAAAGATTCCTGTAAGTATTACATAGATTATTTGCTACACACGTAATAGTATTGTGATTCTGTTACAATTACTGTTTTGAGTGGCTTTGCAGGTCCTTGCTGTATTTATTTAATTTTTTAATTGGATTTATATGCTGACCCTCTTCAATATATTTATTTATTCGATTTTTTTTTAATGCCACCCTTCTCCTTAGACTCATGGCGGCTTACAACATGTTAGCAATAGCGCTTTTTAACACAGCCAGCATATATAACTCTGCCTTTCCCATAGATTTTGCAAATTATGCAAAAAATCCTTGTTAGACTTTGTTTTTGAACATGAAGTTTTAAAAATATATAGAAGATTGAAACTTAGGTACCTTTATCATAACTCTGAACTTTGAGAAATTCTCTGCTCAGTTGCCTGTTCCATCCTCTTGCTATATACTACTTGCAACTTTAGGCTTTTAAAATTATTTTGAAGGAATTGAAAGAAGGTGCTGGTCTGGTCCTGTAGTTTATATATCATATGCCCTGGAAATGGACAGCAATATATCTAGAGTCTGGAATATTCTTCAATCTGAAATTTTATAGATGTAGATGATAAAGATCATCTACATGATGATCTGATATAGATGATAAAGATCTTATCTTTATAGAAGAGTATTGAAAGGACATCAATATCAGGTAAGGTGTGTGTGCATGATTACACATACACTTCTACCATCCTTCCATCCTTCCGAGGTGGGTAAAATGAGGACCCGGATTGTGAGGGCAATATGCTGGCTCTGTTAAAAAATGCTATTGCTAACATGGTGTAAGCCGCCCTGAGTCTAAGGAGAAGGGTGGCATAAAAATCGAATAAATAAATAAATTGAATAAATAAATAAATATTGATGTCCTTTCAATACTCTTATGTATTAATGCACACATGGAGACACAGAAGAGTTTGAAAGGACATCAATATCAGGTAAGAACTGCATTTTTTCAGCCAGATGTTAAAATGATAAAAATTAGCTAAAAAGAAATCTATTACCGGTAGTTTCGTTTCTATTATATACTGTGGAAACCGTCAGCTTGAAAAATATATAAACTGTTAAAGCAAGCAATTCAGGATAATCGAATGGTGAATCTTAAATATTTTGGTTTTTTCTTTAAAGAAGAAAGCTTCCATCTTGACAGGGACTTGGGATCTTTACAGAAAGTAATAATTAATTGCTAAAACTTGACATGCCATTTTAATAGAATTTCTAGGGCAAATATTTTATACAGGCATACATAATATGAAATTAATGACCTAGGAAATATAAAGAGTAAAAAAGTGTGATATAAGGAAAATTGTTATAATGGAAACTAAGAGTTTAAGTAAAATGAGTTACATAGAAACTAAGAATAAATATTGAAACTGATGCTCCTCCCATTAAACTGAATATTTTGAAATTAATTTTTGATATCATTTCAGTATATCTATAATTATAAAATTAAATTGTCAGACTAGTATAAATACTGTTTTTATACAACCACATGATAGTTAAAAAACCATGTGTTTATGACTTTTTCTTCATGAGAAATCAGCCTTGGGTTAAACGTTAACAGTAGAATTGCTGTGGTCATTAATATTTGTGGTCAAATATCCAATTTTAGGAAATATGAAATGTTAAAGTAATGTTAAACCTTTTTCTGGCTGTGTTTCATACTTAACGATCATTTAATTTTCATATGCACATTCTTTCTCAATAGTTTCCCAAGGGTGAATATATTGAAATATTGTGGCACTTTATGAAATATATAAAAAAATAAGTGAATGCCATCTAAAGCTTTCTTACATAGCAGGTCGACATTAACATATAAAATTTCATAGTAACATATAGAAAAATGTTAGTTTGAAGATCTGATTCCCTTTGCTTCTTATTTCTGTTTTTAAAATAAAATAAAAATAAAAACAAATAGTAAGCAGAAAATTCTACTTCTAGGACGTATTATTCTTTTAATATCTAAAAGTATTACTATAATCTAATTATGTAAAAAGTAAAATCTGAAATTAAAAAAAGCAAAGATGTGAATAGTTGTTTTTTTTAAATCACTATTCAGCAAGGTGATTGTTTTTTCATAAGTTGAGGTTGAGAGAAAACACTACTGTACTTTCAACATTGTATAATTATATTTCTTTAAGCTTCCAAGACATGTGTAGACAAAATTCTATAGAAATTCCATATTGTATAGTTGTATTTTTATTTTAACTTTTAACATTAAATTTTAGTAGTAACCGTGGAAACTGTTCCGTAGAGAACAAAACCACACTTTTCTGATCAGAGACAGCAAAATTTATTTTAAATGGAGTAAGAGAGAATAAAAGTGTGATATTTATCCGTGTGTATTTATACTTGCTATGTGTATTAAATTATTTTCTGAATCTCTTCCTTATCCTCTGTCATCAAGACCGTAGTCCTCCATTGAGGAAAGAATTAGAAGTTCTTAAAACTACCTTTAAAACTAAGCAGTACTTTTTTCCTGTTCTATATAGGCCCAGAGCAGCCGGCTAGAGTTTGGGAGGGGGGGGGTTCATAAGGAAGCATCTATAGGATTGATTTCTTTTTAGTCAATGGATGGGGCCAGACTGAACTTCCTAGAAGACTGGGATACAACTTCCAAGTGATCCTCAGTGTTTTAGTTACTAGTATGATTCTGCAGTCCTACAGCAACTGATACTTGAAATTAATGATTCTCCAGGTAGGGGTTGAAACTGATAGAAAGTATAGTCTTGCATGTAGTGACTATTTATTTTATTTAAACTTTTAAAGCATTGCAAATTAGTATTACGTCTAGAATTTGTGATGTTATATTAAACATTACTAGAATTATCTATTGTTATGAGACTTCATTGTAGATACGTTTTGTATATCTATTTAAACATAATGATGCAAATTTATTGCAGCACTTTGCAGAAAAAAAAACACCTAAAACTTCAGTTTGAAGATCTGAGCATAGTAACAGAAGTAAGAAATCTTTTAACTTAAAAATAATAGTGAAACCATGCTAATTTTTCTCATGTTTTGAACCAGATAATTTTAGAATCTCTTCTCTACCTGAAATGCTTCTAACCAATGCTCACGTTTTAGTAAGTTTAAACTTCTTAAAACAAAAAGCTGTATAATCAATCATCCATTGACGGCAAAACTACACTAGAGAACTATATAATTAATAAGAGCTTTGGCACTAAGGGTTAAATGGTTCATTACTTTCTGTATACGTCCTCTTGATTGTCTTTTCATCATTAGTAACAATGAAAATTAAAGATAAAGAAGAATATAATAAAGAATACTATAAAATAACGATTAAATTTTATGATTGGTTAGATAGGAAGCTTACCTAGAAAAATAAATAATCAAGAATAAAGGAAAAGGGGGGAATTGGAAATAACATGGATAATCCAGATGACAAAACTAGAGCAAGGAGGCAGCATTAGATAAATGCTAAGATGAATTTCAATATGAGGTTAAAAAATAAAAGTATAATAATGGGCTGGGGAAAATTAGAGAAGTAAAGAAATAAACTGCCACTCTGTCTTAGTATATATTCAGTAGAACAATTATTTCACTCAGGGAAGGGATAAGGAGGAAGAGGAAGTAGGAAGAGAAGAGGGAGAAAGGCGGCCGAGAGGAGAGGGAAGGAAGGGGGAGAGAAGGTGTAAGAAAGTAGGTGGGAAAGGAAGTGAGAAGGGGGGAGTAAAGAGATAATGAAAGAACAGACTAACACATAACAATAGTAAGATCTTGAAGCCAAAGCAATTACCCTATTTTTCGGTATATAAGATGCACCTTTTTGCTCCCTAAAAGAGGCTGATCATTAGGATGTGTCTTATGCTCTGACTAGCTGCCAACAATCTTCCGAGTTCTTACCTTGCAGGCTCTTTCATTGTTTCTCTCTGTGAAGAATGTTTTCCAAGCCTTTGCAGGGTTTTTTTCATTGCTCTAACTTAATCTGGTTAAGTAAGTTTCTTTCCAACCTTAACCAGGTGCTAACGATGTTCCCAGCTCTTACCGGCTTGCAAGCTCTTTTATTGTTACTCTCTGCCAGGAATGTTCTCCAAACTCTGTCTTTTATGTTTATTTTTTTCATTCTCTATTTGCTCCAAATGTTTCTTCCCAGCACTAACCAGATGCTAACAATGTCTCCCACTTTTACCGGCTTGCAAGCTGTTTCATTGTTACTCTCTGCCAAGAATGTTATGCAAACCCTGTTTTGATTTTTTTCCCCCATTCTCGATTTGCTCCAAATATTTCTTTCCAGCCCTAACCAGGTGCTGTTAGTGTTCCCAAGCTCTTTCATTGTTACTCTCTGCAAATAATGTTTTCCAAGCCCTAAGTCTTTGCAGACTTTTCCCTATTGGTCTAACTTGCTGCAAATGTTTCTTTCCAGGTGATACAAATATTCCCAGCTCTTACTGGCTTGCAAGCTCTTTCATTGTTAACTCACTGCAAAAAGAATGTTTTCCAAGCCCTAAATCTTTGCGGTTTTTTTTCCATTGCTCTATTTGCTCCGACTGTTTCTTTCCAGATGCTAATGATATTTCCAGCTCTTACTGGCGTGCAAGCTTTTTCATTGTTACTCTCTCAGAATAAAGGGTTTTTTAAGCCCTTAACCAGGGGATAAAATAATGTGCTGAAGGTGACCAGACTAAGGATGCTAGCCAGATGAATACCTGGTAAGCAGATTCTTTCCCTATTTTCTTCCCCCACAAACTAAGGGGCATCTTATACTCTGGTGCATCTTATACTCTGAAAAATATGGTAATTTGCGTTCAGATGTACTATTATGATATATGTATTATATTGTAAATATGAGATATGTGGAGGGGGGAAAAATCATTTTTGAAAAAACCCCAAAGGTTTATTTAGTAGTCTTCCCTTCCTGCCTGTTTGCCTTTATTATTTTTACAGATAACTCATAGTGGCAAATAACTCTAACACACCTTTCTCCTCTTATTCTCCCACAAGAACAATCCTGTAAGATAAATTGAGATGAAAGAGAATGACTGGTCCAAGATCATCCAGCTGGCTTTCATGACTAAGGTCGGGATTAGAATCTCCCGCTTTCTAGCCTGATGCCTTAACCACTAGACAAGGGCTGTCAAACATGTGGCCCGCGGGCCAGAGTCATTACATGCTGGCCATGCCTGGTTTAGCGAAGGGGGGAAAAGTTGTGATACCTCATGTGATGCTGCCATGACGATGCAAGTTTGACACCTCTGCGCTAGACCGACCTGGGCTCTGAGTTTAGTATATATTTTATTTGATATCACTTGGAAAGAAAATTAATTGACGAAATTGCCAATAGCCTATCTTTTAGTTAAATTACTGATTGACGGCTATGACTGGCTAGAGGCAGAATTTTTCTTCTGCTTAACAAATAAAGTAAACAATGTTATATATTCTGTATATTTTCAGGTTTTCAGACCTTCACTATTAAAATGTCAGAACCAATGTAAACTTTTATATTTAAATCTTCAATCAGGCAACTTTTAGATGAAAATGAATGTGCAGAATATATGCATTAATTGAATGATTATTTTCCGTAAAGGTATAATAAGCACACTTTTTATGAAGGGACCATTTCTTTTGATTTGAAGCGGTTTTCATAGTTGGTGCTTTGGTGCAGAGCAAAATTTCTCTTCCTCGTTTCAATTTAGTCCTCACAGATTGTTTATGATGACCACTATAAGATTTTTTTTGTATTTATATTTTAATAACTATGAACTAATTAGGAGGGGAAATCATATGCATTTTTAAATGAAAGTAACGCCATCAAGTAAAGTATACTTTGTCACATTTTTCAAAATATTTTTAAATGTGAAGTTTAGAATATGCAGCTATTGTGTAAGAATTCCATATATTAATGAATTTTGTTTCTCTTAAAAAAGTATCAATGACTTGAAATGCATAATTATTTTAGTTTTGAGAAAACCGTCTCTAGTTATTTTATATAATGGTTAGTTAAAGCCTGTTTATATATTAGTTTTGAGGTACTTAAAAATTCCCATTTCAAACAAAGTAAAGCCTTCAGTGGGCTAACTCAAAGATACAAAATCTTATCTTTACATTTTTCCATTAGAAAAGGGGACTGGATAAAGAAGGAGAACCAAGGCCAAATTAGGTAGCCTTTGGGAGGGATGTACTATTAGAATAATCCTAAATAGGCTGCTAAACAAGCCTCTTTATGCAGTGTAGGACCCTGCTGTTAAAAGACTAACTTTGGTCTTTACAAAATCAAACAAATCTCAAGGATAGGCTGGATTGGCTATAAGAAAAATTCCAAAAGACACATTAAGATAATCCCTTTATTGGGCCAATGCAGCACTCAAGTAAGAAACTGACTTAATAAGGGGTTTGGGGAGATGCCTTTAGATCAAGACTATGAATAATTAAGGATATGCCACCACCATCACCACCACTTGAAAATGGATTCTTAGGGTTTTTATGCATTTTACTAAATCCGGTTCAGAGTATCCTCTTTATTTTACACACTTTCTTTAAAAACACTCAATAGTGGCAGACATTTTAAATTTTATGTACTGCTGTCCCTTCTATTCTCTTCCCCCAAGGAATTATCCTTTTCCAGTTAAAACTCCTAGGTACTGATTATATTTAGTTTGATTGTGATGTTGTAAATGTGGCTATCAGTTTTTCCAAATGAACTAAAAACAATTTCATTTCAAGTTTGTGTAATTAATATCTATGTTTTTAAAAATCCCATGTTCATGTGCTAATAAAATTCCAAATTATACAGATTGCAAATAGAAAATGCCAAATTTGGAAACATTTAGAAAAGGTTCAGTTGGATATTAAAATTTATTTACATTTGTGGAGTAAAATTACTGTTATTAAAATGAATATTGTCCTTCATATGTTTAAATGTCTTATTTGTGTTTCTATGTTTATACTAAATAAATATTTCCTTTGCAATGCGTAGGGGAGTTATTTGGGATAGTGGACTACCAAGAATTACCTTAGATAAATCAAGGGAGGTGGCTTTAATCTATTTCCCTTTCAAATAAATTAATTTACCAGTCAGTGGAATGGAAATATAGTTGATTATTATTTTTTATTGGGCTAACTTAGAAAGTTATTATCTGTTTCTTCTTGTGACCATAACATTTCTCTTCTATTCATTAAAGCTATTGCTTATTTTCAAGGCTTCTTGAAAGTCTGACATTGTATGACTACTTTAAGTGTTTTATTAATTTGATTGAATCCTCTCCTTAAAACAACCACATCCTAGAGAAGCCTGAAAGAAAATAAACCATTTTAACACTTCTTTCAAATCATTTTCAAAACTTTAACAACCTTAATATATAAAATAACCAGATTAAGATTTCTATTACTTTTGTGACAAACTGAAACTGGCATCAAGGCAGTCTTAAAATTAGGATTTATTCTTCATGCACTAAACTAAATTAACATTAAGGATTTCATTTTTTCTCATGCTATTATATTTAATTCAGTGGATATCAGTAGCTAATTTAAGAAATAACTATAATGTTATCTGGTTTCTGTTGTGGAAATTCCTTGTGTGACATATTCCATTGTTTATGACTTGAACCTCTGCCATGGCATTGATGTTATATACTATAGAGGCAAACCACATTGCTGTCTATGCTTGTGTTAGAGGTTCATGTATTGTTTTGTTGCAACTTTATATGGAGAATTCTTTACGCATGCCCATGAGCTTTATGAAACACTATTTCTTAATAGATAACAGTGCCTGGTTAGACCTGAAAATACTGTCCATTTGTTTTATGCAATCCACAGATATTCCTTCATTTAAAATAAAAAATAAAATGACAAAATTCTTTTCAAAAATGCAAAGCAATAGTAGACTAACCGCCTTTATACTACTTCTGATAATATGTATAGATGGGGATAAATCAGGTAATCATGATAAGAATCCAAAAATGAAAGGAAAGGATTAATGAGGTGAATTTATTAACTATTGTATTTCAAAAACAGCTGCCTTCAAGGTCAGCGGTGCTATATTTGTAACTAACTACAGGACCTGGCACCTTCTAAATCAGGGTAACTGACAGTTGGCCAGATGAGTTGTATGCTGCCACTCATTTTAATAAGATGACTGAAATAAGCTTAGGTATACATAATTTATAAATGTCATGAATATAGGTCAGTATAAATCTTATTATATAGATTAAAACAGCCTTATGGATATGGTTTCATTATTGTGATACTTTTAGCAGTGAGCCTCTCATCTTCAGTACAGTTAAGTTCGAAATATTTATTATTTAAATACAGCTCTAGCTATCTTGTTAAGGCTATGCAGGTGGACTAGAAAAGGTATGGTTATTATAACACATAATCTTAAATCTACTTATTGGTGGTTAACCCCGTTGAGAATTAGGGAGACTTACTGTATATCAGAAGTAGGTAAGTGCCAAACAGACATACTGTTTGGATCATTGCCGGATATCCATTAATAATAATAATTAATAATAATTTATTGGATGAAGAAAAGGATTTAGGGGTAGTGATTTCTGACAATCTCAAAATGGGTGAACAGTGCAGTCAGGCGGTAGGGAAAGCAAGTAGGATGCTTGGCTGCATAGCTAGAGGTATAACAAGCAGGAAGAGGGAGATTATGATCCCGCTATATAGAATGCTGGTGAGACCACATTTGGAATACTGTGTTCAGTTCTGGAGACCTCACAAAAAGATATTGACAAAATTGAAGGGGTCCAAAGACGGGCTACAAGAATGGTGGAAGGTCTTAAGCATAAAACGTATCAGGAAAGACTTAATGAACTCAATCTGTATAATCTGGAGGACAGAAGGAAAAGGGGGGACATGATCAAAACATTTAAATATATTAAAGGGTTAAATAAGGTCCAGGAGGGAAGTGTTTTTAATAGGAAAGTGAACACAAGAACAAGGGGACACAATCTGAAGTTAGTTGGGGGAAAGATCAAAAGCAACATGAGAAAATATTATTTTACTGAAAGAGTAGTAGATCCTTGGAACAAACTTCTTGCAGACGTGGTAGATAAATCCACAGTAATTGAATTTAAACATGCCTGGGATAAACATATATCCATCCTAAGATAAAATACAGAAAATAGTATAAGGGCAGACTAGATGGACCATGAGGTCTTTTTCTGCCGTCAGACTTCTATGTTTCTATGGATTTGTATGCCGCCCCTCTCCGCAGACTCGGGGCGGCTAACAACAATAATAAACACAACATGTACAATCCAATAATAAAAAAACAACTAAAACCCCTATTATAAAACCAAACATACACACAAACATACCATGCATAACTTGTAATGGCCTAGGGGGAAGAGCTATCTCAACTCCCCCATGCCTGGCGGTATAAATGAGTCTTGAGTAGTTTAAGTGACTAGGAGTCAAGTTTCAACCTGAAGGAAATTTTTCTTTTTAAAACATGTTTAAGAATGGTTAGTTGTTAGTGACTTGGATCAAGTCAACCAGAACATATATGACAAAAGTATAGTATTGTAATCATGCCTTCTCCAGGCCCCGTCAACTAAACAATGTCGTTTGGTGGGACCCAGGGGAAGAGCCTTCTCTGTGGCGGCCCCGGCCCTTTGGAACCAACTCCCCCCAGATATCAGAGTTGCCCCCACCCTCCTTGCCTTTCGTAAAGTTCTTAAGACCCATCTCTGTCGTCAGGCATGGGGGAACTGACACATCTCCCCCGGGCCTATACAGTTTATACATGGAATGTTTGTGTGTGTGTTTGCTTTTAATAATGGGGTTTTTAGTGTTTTTTAAATTATTAGATTTGTTTTTTACATTGTTCTTGTTATTGTTGTGAGCCGCCCCGAGTCTACGGAGAGGGGCGGCATACAAATCTAATAAATAATAATAATAATAATAATAATAATAATAATAATAATAATAATAATAATTTTGAAAAACAAATTAAAAAATGAGCGTTCATTTTTTAAATATTTTAAATATTGGGGTATTGTGCTAACATGAAACTGCTAAGATTTCATTAGCCTTTTCATGAAGGAAGTTTGTATTTTTTAAATTCTATCGACTATAATAGTGTTTTCTTAAAATACTACGCATTTTAAAATATTTAACAAGCCTTTTCTTTTTGGCTTACTTTGCCTCTAAGGGCAGATGCAATGATTGCGCAATAACTTCTGCGGTGTGACAGGGAAATTTACAATTTACCTGCTGTAATAGTGTACTCTGCAATGCCATTCAATCATCTTGGTATTTGCTTCCCTGATTTAGTAAGTGCAGCAGATTTTCAATTTAAAAATAACTTCATCTGTTTGATTAAAAATGTAACAGGAACGTTATATGTTGCAAATAAAGTTCTAAGGAAAAATGATATTTCTACTGTTTTTAAAAAAATCTGTTTTGGCTATGAGTAGATGATTAATGTATCTCTAATTTCGAGGTTTACTAGTTTAGCCCACCTGTTTTTTTGCATGAATAGTTGAAATTGATAGCTGTCGGGTATAAGCTTTTACTTGTTGATGTTAGTGGTTGGATTTCTTTATGGATAATGCAAAATCCCATCATTGGACATTCATTTATTTGCTGCTCACCAAGATAAGTGACAGGTTTGCCAACCATATGGGTACAGGAAATTTTTGGCTGTCCCTTGGGCTTGTTGTATGTATGAAAATTACCTTGCAATAATATTTCAGAGGAATTAGATTAGGAGCTATACTTTTGCTTTATATACATTTGAATGAACCATAAATTCCTTAATATAACACATTTTCTTTTTTTTAATTTAAGTTAGAGAACTTCTGTAGAATAAAACAGATTTAAAGAATGCCTGAAATTTGCAAAGATAACAAAAAAATAGGCAATTGTATCTTATCATTTTTTATATTATTCAGAATTTCTAATATTGAAGCAGTCCGAATGGTATTTAGTTTAAAAGGAATTTCTGAATGGAAGGTTTACATATATTGTTTTTGTAGGTTTAGGAAGAAAGCAATGTAATATCAGATTCATTAGTTAGTTTGCCACTAACTAATAGCTTTTCTGAAAGAGAACTTGACTAAAATATTGTTAGACTGATATGCCCAGTTATATAGTTAAAAGCTTTAATATTGCAGTGCACTAAGAATGAAAGGATCTGTTTAATTAAGTACAATAATATTAATTTGTTTAAATTTGCATTTTCAGTATTTTCAAACTTGTTATTTGTTCTCTTAATGAAGAAATAGGAATTTATTTATTTGCCAACTTATATGCTACCCCAGTCACCAAATTCAAGACAGCCTACATGCCTTTCATTTTTAAATTTAGTCAGATCACAGCCTCAGGAGAAATTGGAATTAATCTATTTTTTACACCATTCACTGAAAAGAATTTGTTTATTTTTATTATGCTTCTCAGTTTCTAGATGAAAATGCTCAGTGCAGTTTAATATAAAATAAATAGTATTGGGTTGTGTCCAAAGATTCATTTTCTTTGATGGAACCAGTAATCTTTTAGCAGAAGAAGGAGCTTTTGGCCTCAATCCAATATAATTAATCATAATAAAATAAGACTTAAGCTGCAGAGAACAAAGAAAACAGCACTCAGAATATGTAACAACCCAAATTATTTCTTTTAAGAGAAGACAGACCAAATGTTTGCTGAAATAATAGAAGTTGATGGTAGAATATTGTAAAAAAAAACTATTCCCTGGTAGAAAACATTCCATGATCCTAATATCATAACCAAAACATCAGTTGGATTTTCTTACCAGCTTTGCCCCAAACATGCTTTTACAAGTTTTGCTAACCAGGTAAATTAGACAATTTTTTCTTTAGATACTGATGAATGTGAAATAAAAGTTATTGATAGCTTGCAGATATTTTCTTATAACAAAACAACCAGTGAAAGTCTGTAAGTGGTTTTATTGTATAGTAATCCTCTTTAGAAATGTTCCCATTATGCTCTATTTTGAACCATTTAAAGCCCTGAATTCCTAAAATATTTTTTATTTCCCTTTTTCTTTAAGCAGTCACAGCCCCTTTTCTTAGCTTTCAAAATAACTCTATTGTGCTTATTAGCATTCAGATATCCAAAACTAAATTGACAATATAAGTATAATTTGGAAGGATAAAATTATATTTCTCAAAAGGAGACTTTGAAGTTGAACTATCAAGTCAATGCTATTAAATCATTTTATCCCATAGTGGAAGTAAGAAATGTATGGTTTGTGTATGTTTTTTATTTATTTTTCAAAAAAAAATATAATTCTTCTAATTTATGTATGTTTGGGGTTTTATTAACAGTTGTAATAGTGAAATTATCATCATAAAGAAGTTTAAAATGTTGAATATGTAAAAGATCATTTCTGGAGGGTTTTTTCCTCCTCCTTTTGGAGTGACCATTTTCTTCATGTGCCTGAAGAAAAAAAGCACATTGTATTTTTCAATTTAGAAACTGTTTGAAATCTTTTGAGACTAATCCATGCTCTATGGAAAACAAGGGTGAGCACTTCAGAGGATTTGTTGAATTTGCACCATTGTCAGTTTTCAAAGTTTAGAATGCTCTTTTAGTGTGTCAAGATGACCTCATCTTACCATGGCTGCTAATCCGCATTCTCCATTTTAATAGTATCTTAGAAAAGTTTATTTAGGGAAATTTTTACTTGGTCTAATCAGCCATGTTTTTATATTCACTTTTAGAACTACATTTTGGTACAGAATTTCTTACTTTAAGTGACAGTGTAAATATTTAGAATTTTGAATGATAGTAGTCTTACTACCTAGGAAATCTTGTCATTTCAAAGACAATCCACGTCCTGATACTGCTGGGATTTTGTATGATAAGATTGGGTTCTGTGTCATTTGTTGGGGTAAGGAAACATTCTTGTCCTCAGCATTTTAACTAGATATTCCAAAATTTCAGATTACTGTAAATGGAGCTGAAGAAACAGATGTCAATGGTAATCAGGAATCAAAACCATTCTTGTACTTGCTCCAGTATTTTAACTGCTTTTGAGAAGATGCAGATGTTTTCATGTCCTGTATGAGATGGCTATATGAATTAGGCTCTAAAAGAATTACTGCCTATTGATGCTGTGGAGGAAACATAAATCAATATTTCTTCACATCAAATAAAATTATCCCATATTTTGTCTAAACAAGAATTCGTTTTTTTTCTGTGGTTGGCAGAGGTTTTGTTCTGCAACACAGACGATGTCTTTTTCCTAATGACACTAAGAATTTATTTTCTCTAAAATATTGTTGATGCTCCTAATTAAAATGTTAAGGTTTGGCTAGTTTGCCACAAGTGGTTTCCTAGAAAGAGGAAAGAATATGTAATTTACTAATTCAGGAACTAACAGGGCTGGTAGTTCATCTCTAATTTTACGAGGGTCACCCAGAAAGTAATGCACCACATTTTTTTCTTCAACAATTATTTATAGAACACAATGAAACGTACACACAGAAAGAATGATGTTTCTTCTATACTCCCTATTTTTCCATGTAATCTCCGTTCCGTTCTATGGCCTTCCTTTAGCATTGCTTTCTGGGCGACTCTTGTATTTGTGGAACTTCAACATCACATTTATAAAATGATTGAAATTCTGTAAGTTTTTTGGCAGCAGTGTTTTGAAATGGTGTCTGTAAGTGATGTAAACACTGCTGCAAAATATTTACAGAATTTCAATCATTTTATAAATGTGATGTTGAAGTTCTACAAATACAAGAATTGCCCAGAAAGCAATGCACTACATTTTTTTCCCCAGCCTACAGCAATGGTATGAATGTGAAACTTTAAATATTCATTATTTGAATTGCCAGGAGTGTGTGTGTAAATTTTGCGTTTCTTCAGCCAGATAGCGTAGCTGCAGCAGTGTTTTGAAATGGCGTCTGTAAGTGATGTACGTTACAAGCAGCGTGTCATCAATGAATTTCTCAATGTGGAGAAAGAAACTGTTGCGAATATTCACAAACGTTTGTGTACAATTTATGGAGAATCTGTAGTCGACAGAAATACGGTTACTTGTGGAAGACATTTTGAGGATGACGAAGAGGTGATTTGCATAGTGCAGATATGGCTTCATGACCAGAACAAGGAGTGGTACCGACAAGGCATACATGCCCTTATGTCTTTCTAAAGGAAGGCCATAGAACGGGACAGAGATTGCGTGGAAAAATAGGGTCACATATGAAATTTCAGAAGTGAGACAAAGTCTTCTCATGAGATTTCAATCATGAGAAAACATCTTTTTTTCTCTGATCTATCCTTTAAATTATAATAGTGTGGTTTGAGAAAGTGCTTTGATTGACAGATCATTGCTCCTTGCTTATAAGGGTAAAGGTTCCCCTTGTACATATGTGCTAGTTGTTCCCAACTCTAGGGGACGGTGCTCATCTCCATTTCAAAGCCGAAAAGCCAGCACTGTCCGAAGACAATTCCGCAGTCATGTGACCAGCATGATAAATTTATTTATTTATTTATTTATTTATTTATTTTATTACTTAGATTTGTATGCCGCCCCTCTCGGAAGAATGCTGATACCTTCCCACAAATGGTGGTCCCTACTTATCAACTTGCATTTTTACATGCTTTTGAACTGCTAGGTTGGCAAAAGCTGGGACATGTAATGTGAGCTCACTCCATTACGTGGCACTAGGGATTCGAATCGCTGAACTGCCAATCTTTCTGACCTTTCTGTCTTAGCCACTGAGCCACCTTGCTTATGTGGTCTCAACCAAAGAGGATACATGAAGCAGAAACAATCTGGAAGTTAAAAAACTCCTTTTTTGCATGATTTTACAGATTATCAAGAAACTATGATAACTATATATATAACTAAACAACTATATAATAACTATACAACTATCTGTTTCTCTCTGTCTGTCTTTCTTGTCTCTGTCTCTTCCTCTCTGTCTCTCTCTGTGTCATGCTCTCCGGGACCATCAGCCTCTCTAATATTTCAGCCTAAAATCTCTTTATCCCAGATCTTATATTTTATCTATAAGCAAATACTGAAGCCTCATCATTCAATCTTAATCAGCAAAAGTCCATTGGAAATCAAGTAAGTGGGTTTCTTCCATTTGTAAATGAAGGACTAGAAATATTAGATTTATTAATAGGGTAAATCACCTGTAGCTTTGTTCCACAGTGTGTGAGTTACAATGGACTGTTTCTAAAATGGATCTCTTTATTTCACTTTACCTTGGAATAATAGTAAATAGTAAACACTGTCTTAAAAATATTTCACTCATCCTTAATTAGAAAACATTTCATAACTCAAATTCCAAACTTCAAACCTCCCAGTATAGTATGCATAAAGAAAACAATTTCTCTTTCACAAATCTCTCCCATTTCCCTAATTATCTCTCTAACCAAGATCAGGTTAGATGGCTATAGAATCATGAAATGTTTTGCATATCTCAGTCATTTGAGGTGAGTCATCTTAAAAGAAAAAGTAAGGAAAAAAAGCCAAATTCAGATAACATCTTATTTACAGATTGACAGTCAAGTAGTCCAGAACCTGGTATGTCTGGTAAAACGGTAGAACAAAAGCCAGCTTTGATTTTATATCCATAACTTGTGCATATGACTACCAAGCTTTCTCTATTCCCAATAAGTTATATAAAATGACAATAGTTGTCATAATTAAAATAGTCATCATAGAAGTGTTCTGGATGACTTTGGAGCAGTTTAGTCCAGGCTCACAAAAGAATATTCCCCATAGGCTGATTTTAAAAAATGGGTATTGAATGGATGGATGGTACCAAATGTCAGATTCTATTTATTTCTTTATTGATAAGCTTCTATGATAATAGACAGTTTGGCAATGGTAAATATATTCATTCATTCATTTTATTTATATGCCGCCCAACTCCCCAAAGACTGGGTGGTTTCTAACAGATAAAAACAATTTCTAAAACAGTCTCTCAGTATATAGAATTAATGCTATGCAAATCAAAAATTCTTAATTATCATGCCAAATGTACTCTTTCATATTTATTTATGACTGTTTCAGGATCTTAGAGATTATCTTGGAAGATTATTTGGTTTCAGTAAAGTTTTCCAAAGCAGTGGACCTCAACGTTTTGGGTGCCAGGGAACAGTTGTGCGGAAGGCGGTTATTCCACCGACCATGGATTCAGTGCACTATCTAGATCTGCAGATGGAGCTTCGCTTGCTTAAGCAGGCCGGTTCTTAGTGGGCTATGGACCGGTGTCAGTCTGTGACTCGGAGTTAAGAATCCTTATTCCAAAGGATGATATGTTAAAGCAGTGTTTCTCAATTATTTTCTGTTACGCCCCCCCCCCCCCCAAGGAAGAAGTAAACATTTTGCATGCCCCCAATTCTCCGCCGGGACGATTGTTTGCAATATTCAGCACATTTTCACTGAAAAAAACTCGAGTGACTTATTGGGGTGTAATGTGTTTAAGTGATGCCTTAATTTATTAGGCTTCATGCTGTCTGCTGCCAACATTTTTAGACATAGTAAACATTCCGGTCTTTCCTCATCTCCCACTGTAGTCACAGTGAAGCCAAGCACTACATATGCTTCGTCATATTTCCTCATCTTAGCTTTCGGGAGACTTATGCTTGTCTCATTATCTCCGTCTCTCTCTTCCTTTCTTTCCATCCCTGTTAAATATTTTTCTATGGTGTCTCTTAAGATGTGTTATAGTCACTTCATATCTCCTACTCCGTGCTGTGTGCTAGTGTTTGTTGCAAAACAACCCTAATCCCTGCAGCAAAAAAAGCATGTTCCCTAGGGCAGTGTTTCCCAACCTTGACAACTTTAATATATTTGGACTTCAACTCCCAGAATTCCCCAGCCAGCAAATGCTGGCTGGGGAATTCTGGGAGTTGAAGTCCAGATATCTTCAAGTTGCCAAGGTTGGGAAACACTGCCTTAGGGTCACCCACCCCCACCCACCCCCCGCACCGATGTAAGTCACAAAAATCTATATGTAACTCATCTTCATGATGAGGCATTATTATTAACTCCCTGTGCTACTCTCAGTACAAAAGATATGAAAGTGTAGCAAAGAGAAGGTTTACTGAGCCAAAACCTGTGTATCAAGGGTCAGGTTCCTATATAGCAGTGTTTCCCAACCTTGGCTACTTGGAGATATTTGGACTTCAACTCCCAGAATTCCCCAGCCAGCAAATGCTGGCTGAGGAATTCTGGGAGTTGAAGTCCAGATATCTCCAAGTGGCCAAGGTTGGGAAACACTGCTATACAGCACACATGATGAGAAGAAATAGATAAGTGCTACCACTGTATGCTTGGCCTGTTGGATAAGGCACTAGACCAGAAATCCGGAGACCATGAGTTGAAGTTCTGTCCTTTGACAGTATGTATGTATGTATGCATTTATTTATTTATTTATTTATTTATTTATTTATTCATTCATTCATTCTGTTTATTTATTCATTTACAGTATTTATTTATTTATTTATATATTTATTTATTTATTTATTTATTTATTTATTTATTTATTTATTTATTTATTTATTTATTAGATTTGTATGCCACCCCTCTCCGAAGACTCGGGGCGGCTAACAACAATAAAGAAGACAATGTAACAAATCTAATATTAAAAAATAATCTAAAAAACCCCAATTTAAGAGACCAATCATACAAACAAGCATACCATGTATAAATTCTATAAGCCTAGGGGGAAGGGAAAAAATTCAATTCCCCCATGCCTGACAACAGAGGTGGGTTTTAAGGAGCTTGCGAAAGGCAAGGAGGGTGGGGGCAACTCAGCTATCTGGGGGGAGCTGGTTCCAGAGGGTTGGGGCCGCCACAGAGAAGGCTCTTCTCCTGGGTCCCGCCAAATGACATTGTTTAGTCAACGGGACCCAGAGAAGGCCAACTCTGTGGGACCTAACCGGTCGTTGGGATTTGTGCGGCAGAAGGCTGGGTGACTTTGAGCTAGTCAGCCTCTCAGCCCAACTCACCTTACAAGGTTGTGGGGAAAATGTAAAGTGCATTGGGTAAAATGCATTGGATATGTAAGCTGCCTTAAATTATAATAACAACAATAAAGACTGGATATAAATATATTCATAGAGTACATGCATATGTACAGTACACATGTGGGTACTTATGTACATACATACAGTGCAGAAGACATAGACTGAAATCATATACTACTAGTAGCTGGTTTAAAATCATAAAAAGATCTGTTTGAACTTTGGAATAATTATAAATACAGAGCATCTGAATGAATTTGAATAATTTTCTAAATAATAGGATTTCAAATTAACGTCTTTTTATTTTAAAGGTCAGTTTTCTTCTATTAGAATTATTTAAACAAATCATCACATATAAATGTAGTACTTCCTTGCATGTAATCCTTACAACTGGATTTTGAGTGCCTAGCAGTCAGTAGTATAGTTTTTCGCCTTGCACAGATTTACATTAGTTTCCATATTATTTGAATGGGTCTAAAAAAAGGTTCACTCATCCATTGCAAAGAGGCCTTTTATAAAAGTCTAGTATTCTTTTTATTTGGGGAGGGGGGTCCTAGAGCTGTATAACACTGTTCTACAGTATAACAATATAGATTGTGTTTCTTTTTAGTGGGAAAGAAAAAAGAATGTTTAATTTGCAGGAAAATCTAAACATGTTCTTTATGTTAAAGGGGGTGGAATTTTTGGCTTTGAATGAATTGTGTTTCTCTTCCATACTTTCAGTGTCTTAAAACCTACCCGTTAAGAAAACATTGATTTTTTCCCCCAATGGCATTAAAATATTATTTGAAGCTTTCCTCTCCATTTATTATTCAGAAAATCCAAACTATAATTTCTATTCCTCTTCTCTTTAGCTCTCTCTCTGGTGTTCTCATAATAGTATGCCATGTTAGTAAATCCTCAAAATGGAAATCCAGTTCTAATGCTAAGAACATTACCAAAATAACAAATTCTAAGAAGTAGCAGAATATGTTGTGCCGAATAGCCTTGAGAAATGGATTTTCATAAAGTTTTATCTAAAATAACTGACTTCTTGTATGCTATATTAATGGTGTTATGAAAAATAAAGTTCATTAAAAGGCTAGGAATGTTTATCCCTTTTAATGTAATGTGGAGATTATGCACCATAATAGGATTTATTACTTTATGCTTTTTAATCTGTAGGGTATTGCAAATATATCAGAGTTAGTAGGCAAGATCTTTAGTTTTCCTAGAATAATATTATGACACAAGGGCACACTATAATATTATTAATAGCCCCGGTAATTCATTTTTACTTTGCAATAAAATTTATTTAAACAAACTTTATTCCCTCAATTATTTAATATATTCTACTCAAAGTGGTTCACAACTTCAAATTACTTCCTAGATGTTTTCTGCTAGAAATGGTTGCAATACGTTTAGAGCAGCGATCCGCCCCCTCTCCTCCTCCGCCGCCTCCTGCCTTGGGGCGCGATCCGCCCCCTCTCCTCCGCCGCCGCCTCCTGCCTTGGGGCTAGCAATCCAGGAGTCTGGGACTGTGTGGTTTTGCGCCATGAAGAGAAAACGGCCAACTTTCCCCTGCTGCCGGAGCCATTTTCTCTTCATGGCGCAAAGCCACACAGTCCCGGACTCCCGGATCGCTCGCTTCTCTGGTCAGCAAAGCCATCTGCCCAGGAAAGCGCCACGCATTGAAAAAGTGCGATGCTTTTCCGGGCAGCCGGCTTGCTGCCCGGAGAAGCGAGCGATCCGGGAGTCCGGGACTGTGTGGCTTTGCGCCATGAAGAGAAAACGGCAGCAGGGAAAAGTCGGCCGGGCTAACGGGAGGCGGCGCGTGGCCAGGCGCTGGGGACATCTGGGAGGGCGAGGGGGCTGATGGCTGCTGCCTCTTAGCTGCAGAGCCGGCGGGCGGAGGCGAAGACAACGGTGCCCTACACTCTCTCTCTGGCTCTCTCTCTCTCTTTCTTTTTCTCTCTGTTGCCGGCGTGGTGAACGAGAGAGAGAGAGAGAAAAAGGAGGGGAGAGAGAATGAGAGAGAAAGAAAGCAAGAGAAAGAGAGGGAAAGAAAGCAAGAGAGAGAGAGAAAGAGAGGGGGGAAGGAGGGAGAGGGAAAGACATAGTGGGAGGGAAGGAGGGAGAGAGAAAGAGAGCAAAAAAGAGAGAGAGAAAGAAAGAGGGATGGAGAGAGAGAAAGAAGGGAAGGAAGGAAGAGAGAGAAAGAGGGAGGAAGAAATAGAGTGAAATGGAGGAAGAGAAATTTTTTTTTGCCAAACTTTTCTTTAGCCCCCCCACCCCCCCGTTCAGTGTTCCCCAGAATTTTGAAAATATGAATAATGTGCCGCGGCTCAAAAAAGGTTGGGAAACACTGGTTTAGAGGATGATGTCACAAATAATGATAAGAGCTTAGTATAGTGTGATCAAAATAAAATTTCTGAAATTTTATAGAATATTTTTTTATGTAGAAAATACTAACTCTCTGCTGTTTTGTAGTCTGTAACTTTTTCAGACACACTCTTAATTTTGTAGCACAGATAATGATACTTTTCCAGTTATAGCTTACAACTCAAAATCTGTATTCCTATTCAATTATCATTTCAATTAATGAAACTCCACCATAAAATGGGAATTTATTGTCTTCTTGTAAAATATGCATGAGATTTCATGTATTATTTTGCATTCATTCAGTTTTGCTGGAATTTAAGATGGCAATTAAAAATTATCTTTTTCCTAAAAAGAAATAAGATCAGTTTATGAGTATGTTTCCTTCGTGCTCTAAGCAACTGTGGCGTGAAAGCTCGTGATAGACTTCATGACTTTGGGGTTTTCCCCCTGCCCTGTGTAAAAAATTTTTGTGTGTTTCAGTAATACTTATTTTTGTTGTATTGCGCTATTGTCAGTTTTTCCAGACTTCATTTGGGTACCTTGTTTTTTGCAAGATTAATATTTTCTTTTAAGAGTTGTGACATCGTGGTAAAGTCCTTAATTTGGTGTCTTCTATATTTAGATGAGAATCACATTAAATTACAAAGCCACATTAATGTTTATGTTTGTCTCCAAGAGGATTTGTAGAAGAAATATTTCCAGGTTACCAGTTTCCTCTATCCTACCCATCATATACATCTCTGGCTATTATTTGTCTTCTCTGAGGGGCTCTGTTTCTGACAGTTAATACAGGTGAATTTATTGCATTATTGTACATTTTGTCTTACAAGTTGCATTCCAAATTGCATAGTATTTTAAACCATTCAGGTCATTCCAGATCAAAGAATATTATTCTATGTTTAATGGACTCCACAAAAAATGTTGAAAAATAGGTGAATGCTAGACTTCTTATATGTAAAAAATCTGAAGAGTTGTTTGACTCACATGATTTGGTCTTGGTTCTATTATAACAGTGCTTTGGCCTAGAATTCCTAGATATGTTAGTGTAATCTCGAAAAGAAATATTTTAATTAAGGATCTCAGTGTGATGTTAAATTATATCTCCAAAACATGGAATTGGCTTTCCCATGACATTTTGGCTTTGTTGAGTCAGTGGCACAGGTAGAAGACAATATTATGCAATTCGAATGAAATGTACTCTATTTTAAGGAATGGAACATGAGCTCTTTTCTAAAAATGAAAAGGTGATATATGTTGCTATATGAGCTCTACTTAATGATAAACCTAATGGCTGAATTAATTTTATGCAATTGTTTACATTCCATTACATGGATTTCTTGTTATTTAGATTTATTTTATTTCATTTATTTTAACTACTTAATATATTTTAGCTTTCTTTCTTCACTGTATATCTTTGTATTTCACCATTCAAATAAACCCCAAACGCTCAGATATTGTCTATGTCAATTTCAAGAGTTTTGAAGTATAAAATAAACATTGAAGTTTATTTTATAGATAATAATTAATTCTTATTTGCTTCCATTAATCTCATAAACAACCATGCGCTTCTGTCAATTGTTCATAAATCTCATGCTTATGTTAATGTACATGGAATGCTAAGTTCATTAGAAAAGAATAGGTGGCTAAAACCGATTTTAATCACTTTCTGGTAATAATTGCCTAGATGTTCCCATGTGCTGTTATTAGCTTCATCATTTTCAATTCTTCCCTCTCCAGACTATGATTCTGAGAAGCTTACTGTTCTTCCATGCATTGATTAGGTTCTCTCCTGACTTCCTTGCGTTCATTGTTTCAAACTCCCTTCACTTTTAAGGCAAATCCTGGTTGCTTACCTAGCCAGTTTGAGTTGTTCTCCTGGAACTGAATCCTTTTGGGTTTATTTATTCCCCGGTACCCTTTAAGACTCAAACAGGAGCCTCCATTTTAAGAGCTGTGGCTGCAGATCCCTCAAATCTTCTCTTTCCCCCATGTTGTAGAATAGTCACATTCAGGAGCAAATGATTGAAGCTAGAAAACATCATTTTCTGCTGATCTGCAGTGAGAAATTAATCCAAGTAAGCTCTTGAAAAAAGCCATTAAAATATATGACATATGTTAGTACCAATCATGATGAAGTTACCTTATTATTTCAGAGGGATTCCTGATTTGTCTAAAAATTTCTATTTCATCAAATGACCTACAATTCAGAAAGCTTTTTATGCTTGAGTTTTTTCTTTTGTTTTATCCAACTCAAAATCAGCCTTAAAATTATGTTCATCAAGATTTTATTAGTCATAATAAATAAATAAATAGAAAACACACCATGTCTTACAACAATATAAATTTTGTTGTACCAGAATATTTTGCAGTATTTTGAGAACAAAGATTATCGAAACTAACTTGCTCCAAAAAAGTAAAAGGGCACAACAAAAATGTTTTTCTGCACAAACTGAGAGAGCTCAAAATGCCCAAGGAACTGCCGATACAGTTGTACAGAGGAATTATTGAGTCAGTCACCTGCACCTCTATAACTGTCTGGTTTGGTCCTGCAACCCAACAAGACAGACACAGAATTCAAAGGATAATTAGAACTGCAGAAAAAATCACTACCAACCCGCCTTCCATTGAGGACCTGTATACTACACTAGTCAAAAAGAAGGCTATGAAAATATTTACAGACCCCTCACATCCTGGACACAAACTGTTTCAACTTCTACCCTCAAACGACACTATAGAGCACTGCACACCAGAATAACAAGGCACAAAAACAGTTTTTCCCCCGAATACCATCACTATGGTAAAAAAATAATTCCCTCAACACTTTAAAACTATTTACTAAGTCTGTACTATTATTAATCTTTTCATCATTCCCATCATCCTTGCACAAATGATTGTACGACTGTAACTTTGTTTCTTGCATCCTTACAATTTATATTGACTGGTTGCTAATATGATTTGATTGCTTATTTGTACCCGGATTATCATTGGATTTTGTACATTATGATTCTTGAGGAACTTTTCTTTTATGTACACTGGGAGCATATGCACCAAGACAAATTCCTTGTGTGTCCAATCATACTTGGCCAATAAAATTCTATTCTATATTCTATTCTATTCTGTTCTGTTTTTATCTGAATGGTAAAAGATCTGAAATGCAAAATTTACATCCCACCCTTATCCTGGGAAAAAGAAATTGAACAAGTTACAGAATATTTTTGATCACAATCATCACTGAGCCTAAAGAAACTGGGCACAAAGTCAGGTATAAGATACTGAACATTGATTATTTTTTTAAAAAAATGGGCTCCCCCTTTGCAGCTTGGATGAGAAATTAATAAAATATTGTTTATTCCTATAAGTTACCTAATTTGCATTGGCATCCTTCAGTCTCGAAAGACCATGGTATCATGCTATGGATTCCCCAGAGCTCAAGCCTGGATAGGTTAGTATCGAGGATAGACTGTTACCTAAGCAGCAGATCCCCTCTGTCCACGTCTCTGAAATAATCCAATGGAATGGCAAAGGCCAATACGATTGGTTCCAGCTACGTCGCAGGAGTTATCGGAATATGACTGTACACAGTCACAAACTGCTTTCAGGACTCCAGCTCCAGATTTTGCCTCCAGGTTACATAGAAACATAGAAGTCTGATGGCAGAAAAAGACCTTATGATCCATCTAGTCTGCCCTTATACTATTTTCTGTATTTTATCTTAGGATGGATATATGTTTATCCCAGGCATGTTTAAATTCAGTTACTGTGGATTTATTTATCTACCACGTCTGCTGGAAGTTTGTTCCAAGGATCTACTACTCTTTCAGTAAAATAATATTTTCTCATGTTGCTTTTGATCTTTCCCCCAACTAACTTCAGATTGTGTCCCCTTGTTCTTGTGTTCACTTTCCTATTAAAAACACTTCCCTCCTGGACCTTATTTAACCCTTTAACATATTTAAATGTTTCGATCATGCCCCCCCCCTTTCCCTCCTGTCCTCCAGACTGTACAGATTGAGTTAATTAAGTCTTCCACCATTCTTGTAGCCCGTCTTTGGACCCGTTCAATTTTGTCAATATCTTTTTGTAGGTGAGGTCTCCAGAACTGAACACAGTATTCCAAGTGTGGTCTCACCAGCACTCTATATAGCGGGATCATAATCTCCCTCTTCCTACTTGTTATACCTCTAGCTATGCAGCCAAGCATCCTACTTGCTTTCCCTACCACCTGACTGCACTGTTCATCCTTTTTGAGAATGTCAGAAATCACTACCCCTAAATCCTTTTCTTTTGAAGTTTTTGCTAACACAGAACTGCCAATACAATAGGTTTTTTTCCTGAAAGCCTTTTCCAATGATGGATATAGTCACAAGGCAGTGGAGATTTGCAGTCAGAGTTTCCTTTCTCCTAGTGGTTGACCAGGGCATCTTTCATGTCTTGTCATACACTTAGTGTACCACATCACTGGCAGAGACTACCTTCATGACTGTTGACCTATTCTAATAGGTTTCATCTGCTCAGTCCACCGGAATCTGTCTTCACATGCTCGGGAAAGGCAAGTCTCTATCTCGCTGAAGGTCAATTACCCATCGGCTACTCTCAGCCTGGTTTGGCCAGCCTTTCAAACCTGTTGCCTGGGATTTGGCCGCTGCGCATGCTACAACTACTAGGAGCCACAGGTGAGACCTGAGTGACAGGTGGGGACCAAAGGTGAACAAGCTGCCCTAAATGAACTGCCGTAAAAGGATATGGCATGCCCCTACACCAGAGGTGTTATCCCTCCCTGAGCATCCCATACACCCCTAATAGATAATAATAGGTGATATAACAAAGATCACCTATATGGGAACCTGGAATCCTTCTCTCACATTGTCCTCCATGTTTTTTATGGATAAAATATTATAAAATACTAACAGCAGATTGAATATACTCATGTACACTAAGAGAAACAGAAACAATAGGGCACAAACTATTTTACTGTCTATTCTATAGAATCAAACCATTCTATTGAAATTATCCATTTCAGTTGAATGGTTTAATTCCAAAGAATGTTTGTGGCCTAATACAATTCTTTACATACCCAATTAGACCAGAGATAAAATGTGAATTGGCCACCGACTGAACATTTTCCATATGTATCAAAGGAAAAATAGTTGAAAAACTGTAAAAGTCAATCTTGAATGACCTCTTTTTATGGATTAGCCTTTTTAAAAAAATTCTGTGATTTTAGGGCTTAGACACTATTTGATTGGAGATAACCTTTATGAATAATATGCACCAGTTGCGGCCCTATCTGGACCGGGACTCACTGCTCACAGTCACTCATGCCCTCATCACCTTGAGATTCGACTACTGTAATGCTCTCTACATGGTGCTTCCTTTGAAAAGTGTTCGGAAGCTTCAGATCGTGCAGAATGCAGCTGCGAGAACAATCATGGGCTTCCCAAGGTATACCCATGTTACACCAGCACTCCACAGTCTGCATTGGTTGCCGATCAATTTCCGGTCAGAATTCAAAGTGTTGGTTATGGCCTATAAAGTCCGTCATGGCATCTGACCAGAATATCTCCGGGTCCGCCTTCTGCCGCACAAATCTCAGCGACCGATGAGATCCCACAGAGTTGGCCTTCTCCGGGTCCCGTCGACTAAGCAATGTCGTTTGGCGGGACCCAGGGGAAGAGCCTTCTCTGTGGCATCCCCAACCCTCTGAAACCAGCTCCCCCCTGAGATTAGAACTGCCCCCAACCTCCTTGCCTTTTGTAAACTCCTTAAAACCCACCTCTGCCGTCAGGCATGGGGGAATTGAGACATCTCCCCCGGGCCTATACAATTCATGTATGGTATGTTTGTGTGTATGTCTGCTTTAATAACATTTTTAAAAAAATGTTTTTAAATCATTAGATTTGTCTTGAATTGTTTTATTGTTGTTGTGAGCCGCCCCAAGTCTACGGAGAGGGGCGGCATACCAATCTGATAAATAAATAAATAAGCATTGGCTTAACTTGTGAACATGGTGCAAGAGTGTAAGATATGGAGGGTGAGTAATTTTGTCTCCAACAAATAACTACAACAACAAAAATTATCTATTTCTCATTTTTATTTGGATGAACAACCAACTGACCTAAGACTTCTCCCACTTTGTGAAGGGAAACAAAATAGAAAAGATGCCTTTTCTTATACCTTGGATGCGGACTTTTTCACTCCTCATTTTAGCAATTTTGTAGCATCAGAGGCCATTTTATAGGATGGGAACCAATAGGTCATAGTAGTATTGAAAGTGATCAGGCGCTGCTAAAGATTTTATGTATTTTATGTAGCTCAATAACAGCCATCTATTGACACGTATACATAATATGAGTTTTTATTACTGTAGGATTATGTAATCATGTACAGTAATGGTTTGCAAAATGCTTTTCCCTTTTAGGTCTTAGAACTTACTAAATAGATCTTTATGTGACTTTAAAATTTGCAACAAATTGAAGCTAACCTCACAACATCATGGAGAAAAACATTATCCTAACAAAGATGTCTAGAAATAAAATAGACATTTGAACAAAATTACTTTGACAAAGATATCCATTAGTCGATAGATGTCACCCATAAATCTGCCTAAAATGACCATTTACCATTCTGATCTCTGCAATAGGTTTTCTTTATTTTTTTTCTTCATACAAAGTGTGATCTTTGAACATTGGGATTATTCCTAGATTTAAATCTTTTCATTGCACAAAATAAGCTTTGGATACTTATTTAGATGTCCAGTGAAACAGTGTGAAGAACAGTAATTGTGATAGACCAAAGAATTAATCCATTTAGTCATGGGAAGCCTTCCTTGGCCTTTTCTTTCAAAGCAGCTGAGTTGTAGCATTCGTTAGTCTACACTTTACTTTTAAAATGTCAAAGTTAAATGTTGAAACTTTATTTTACCAGTGTTCTTATCCAAGTGGCTGAGTTTTATAAAATGAATGCTTACACATGACAGTTGGGTTGGGGGTTTTTTTGTGCAACTCCTAGCTTTTGTATGCTGATAGTTTTATTTAGCCTGTTCTGTATAAAGACTGTCACACCAGAATTATTTCTTTTAATTATATTCCTAGAATTTTTACCATAATACTGAGCATGTTAAGCTGGGAGGGGACCATGTGAGGAATAATATTATAATATGCGATTTTTCATGTTGACCACTCTGGACTTTAATCTCACCCAGATATATTTGTAAAAGTCAAAATCCTTTGACTTTTTTACAAGTCAAGTACAGGTATTGAGATTTGCTCACAAAATACAGAATCATTTTACCTTATTTAAAGGTGTTTAGTTAATATAACAGAACTAAATACAAAGATCTTTAGAAGACCCTTACTTAAACCCATCCATCTAAAATCTATTGTTCAGGGAGTCAGCAATACAACAACCACAAATTTAGGACTATCATCTATGATCTGAAAAAAATATGGAAAACCATTAGGTGTTAGCACTCACTGTTCTTAATTATAATATTTTAGCCAATGTTTAATGCCTGTGATATGCAAAATCATATGACAGTTTCCTGGACAGTATGTAGAGCCACGTACAGTGTTCCCTCTAATTTTTTGGGGGGGTGGACGGAAAAGTATAGTGTCTGAGCGGCAGTCCCTTCGGGACTGGGCGGCACAGAAATATTAAACAAATAAATAAACAAACAAACAAACAAACAAACAAACAAACAAATAAAAAACCCACCCTGTTTTGCCTCAGAGAATTTCAAAATAAAATACTGTACTGTGTGCCTATAACAGTGAGCTCATAATAGGGCAACTCTATCAATATCAAAATGCCACTTAAATAGTTGAGCTAGTTTCAAACTAGATTTTGATTTTCTTTCTCTCTTCCTTACTCCCATTCTCTTTCTTTCTCTTTTCCTTCCTCTCTTTTTTCTATCTGTTTCTCTCTCTTCCTCTCTTCCTCTCTCTCTCCTTCCCTCTCACTCTTTCCCTCTCGGCTTCTGGGCAGGTTTGGAAAACTCTGAGTTGATGATGATTTTTAAGTGAGCGATTGCTCACTGCTCAGCTTAGAGGGAACTATGGCCACGTATTGACTTTTCTTGGAAGTTCTTTAGATTTTTAGATATGATTCTTATGAGAAAAGTTTGACTCACATGAAGATGTTATTCCACCTTCTTAAAGATATGTGCGCAATGCTTTGCAGCGAGACGTATCCTAGAGTTGTACATCAATTTTGAACTAGCACTGTATCTCTAAATTATTTACCAGTTTGTCCATTGCACCACAAAACCTCATTTTATGTGCCACAACTGTAGAGGAACTGAGAAGTATGATATAATTACATAATGATATTGCATTTAGAATGATTAATTTTATAAGAACTGACATATCTTATGAGAAGGCAATTATAATAAATACAGCAGTTGGCTTTGGTGAAATGGTTTTCTATACTTGAAGTCATGTTTAGTGTTCTACCACTAGAAGGCTGGTCCCGGCAAAGACCTGGTGGTGGCGGTGGCGGCTGGGGGGGTGTGTCCTCCACCATCCTCCTCTCTGAGCAGCCATAGAAAAGCGTGCACCAAGCTTCACTTTTAGTGCGCTCCAGCCCACTGCGCACCTTAGAGGGAACTATGGCTACCAACATATTCAGAGAATATTGGTACCCTCCACTTTTTCTCAGAAAAATCCCAATTTGCCAAGAAATAAGTTGAGATAGGTCCATAGCCAGAGCAGACACTTTGCTTTTGATACAAGTCTTAATATATTTTTCTGAAAAAAATGACAAATACTGTATACTAAGCTTGTTGCTTATTTGTTTTTTAAAGAAATCTTACTGTTATAATTTAGTGACTGTCCACCAAGTTTTGTCAATATAATCATAGGATAATCTGGAGCTTGCGGCCAAGCATTTTGTTAATGTTTTGTTGAACTGTCTGCTACAATTACAGTATTTCTTTTTGAGTCATTACTAGCTTACACCATATTAGCATATATATGGCTAGCTGTTTTTGCATCAGTATGCATTCCTTGACCCTTGCTGGCACTTAATTGGCTTTGCAAGCTTCATATTAAGTTATCCAGTTCTTCTAGTTCTGTGCATTTTTTACTTTTACCAGCCTGAATAATTTAAGGTTATCAAGAAATTTAAGCTCCTCACTCTTCATCTTAACTCTAGCACATTTATGAACAAGTTAAAATAAATTCATCCCAATGTAGCATCTTAAAGGATGCTACTTCTTACGTCTTTCTGATGCATGATCTATATTTTATTTCTGCTTATTCTTCATCCAGAATTTAAGTTTGAAGAGGACTTTGTTTAACAATTACTTCCAATTTGCACAGGAACTTTTAGTGAGCCACAATCAAAGCTTATGGCAAAGTACAAGTGTAAAGGTTTTCCCATATCCAAAGGGACTATGGAATCCTCTTTCAAATTACCAAAATAGAAACTATAGGCAACAGAATAATTTCAAATCCATTGGCAGATAATGAAAAAACTACAGTATTTCATCCATCCATCCATCCATTCATTTATTCATTCATAGTATGGTATACAGTATGTTGTTAAAGATATAAAATGCAATTTGTATAACATCCCTAGCACTAAGAGCTTCATTGCACTTGAGTCCAAAAGCTATTTAAAAGTGTCTGTGGAGTCATTCAGGTATTGGTTGTTAGCCCATTGAAAACCATTTGGAAAAAGCACCTTTGAGACTTTCTAGAACTGCCATGTTTTTACAAACTTCCAGAATGCCAAGAGAGTAGGAACCAGTGTTCCCTCTAAATTTTTTTTTGGGGGGGGGGGGGCGGAAAAGTATAGTATCTGAGCGGCAGTCCCTTCGGGACTGGGCGGCACAGAAATAATAAATAAATAAACAAACAAACAAACAAACAAATAAAAAACCCACCCTGTTTTGCCTTAGAGAATTTCAAAATAAAATACTGTAGTGTGTGTCTATAACAGTGAGCTCATAATAGGGCAACTCTTATCAATATCAAAATGCCACTTAAATAGTTGAGCTAGTTTCAAACTAGGTTTTGATTTTCTTTCTCTCTTCCTTACTCCCATTCTTTTTCTTTCTCTTTTCCTTCCTCTCTTTTTTCTATCTGTTTCTCTCTCTTCCTCTCTTCCTCCTTCCCTCTCACTCTTTCCCTCTCGGCTTCTGGGCAGGTTTGGAAAACTCTGAGTTGATGATGATTTTTAAGTGAGCGATTGCTCACTGCTCAGCTTAGAGGGAACTATGGTAGGAACTACCCTTAGTTTGAGAAAACTGTTCCAGAGTAGGTGTTTTACAAATACCTTCTTTTCATCCCTCTCCTGGCTCACTTCTCAAGTGGCGACTCTTTAGCAGGAATTCTCTCTGTCCTCAAATTGGGTAGGCAGTAGATAGATATTATTAAAAAGGGCATATCACCCATAAACCAACACTTAGGCTTGTACTCAGAAATAAAATAAATAGCCAGTGCAAGTTCCTTCAGTACTGATGTTTTTGGTAATGATTATGCCATATGGACCACTGAATTTTGCACCAAGAAGATAGATATTATATAAACATTCTTCTTTATCGGTGCTTTTATTATGTATATTTTTAACATCATTTTCAATACATTTATTAGAAATAAAACTTATTTTGTCTTTAATTGTTGGTGTTAATGTTTTTAATGTGTGACTTAAGATTCTTTTTAAAAACCTTTGTTTTCTTCCTTGTCTTCTGTGCAAGTTTGAGTCCCTTTTTATTCTCCTTATTTGGATAAGATTTCTATTTTCTAAAGGGAACTTTTTTTCCTTGTCTAATAGCTTCCTTGACAATTCTCATTAACCAATGCTTGTGACCTCTTAGAATTGACAGTATCTCTCATAAAGACTGATTGAACTTTTGTTGTATCTTTGAACAAAGGGTTCAAAAGGGGGTAATACTAATTCAATATTTTTATATCCTTCAATTTGAAAAGATTCTAACAATATCCCCCTCCCACCTGCCATAGTTTAGAAAACAATTTCAGTGAAAACTAAGACTTTCTGTTAATGTCTGAAAGATTCTTGTGTTCTTCATTTTTGATAACATAGATATATTTTTGCTTTACAAAGCCATTTATTACAAACAATTATGAATATGGACATCTCATTTGACTGTTGATGAAGAGAAATAGGAAATCTAAATTAAAACTTTAAATACCACTATTTAATTACCCAAATGGCTTTGACTCTCTTAAAGAGTGTCTGGGATTATTCTGCTTTTCAATTTGTTTTAATGCTTCCTTAGTAAAAGCTGATGGATTCCCAGGCCCATTGCTGTCACTGATGAACTATATAAAGATAAATGACATTATGGTAAATTCCACTTAATGACATATTTTTAATTTTCTGAACACAGTCATTTTCTGGCTGCTGAATGAAGGCTAATTACCTCAAGATCAGAACAAAATAACTCCTCATTTTGAAAGATAATAGAAAAGAAATGTTGCTGATTAATGATGCTATTTATCTTTAAAAGAAAAAAAAAACCCCTATCTTTATCCAGATAGTACTGCTCCCTGAGGAACATGATTATAAAATGAATCTGAAGTCGCAACTTAATAGGTTATTAAAAAAATTTGAGTGCAGGCTTCTATGGTTCAGCTTTTCTATAAATTTAAATTGAAGGCCTGCTGCAGTAGTTAAAGCAACAGCCTGTTTATGAGGCCATGGGGAACAATGTGTGTTACTAACAAAAGATATTCTTAACCTGATTCTGAATTCTGCGTTTTTACAGATATGTCAGAAAATGTAATTATACTTTAAACTTTATATGTGACCAACTTCTATCTACAATCATCTGTAGTCTAGATCAGTGTTTCCCAACCTTGGCAACTTGAAGATATTTGGACTTCAATTCCCAGAATTCCCCAGCCAGCATTTGCTGGCTGGGGAATTCTGGGAATTGAAGTCCAAATATCTTCAAATTGCCACGGTTGGGAAACACTGGTCTAGATGATACGGACCCACCATATGGTCACAAAGATATTCCATTTCTCTATAATAATAATAAAAATCATGATTATTTATTTATATTGCTGGGTTACTACCGTAGTTATGTTGATCTCAAAGTAAAACAGTTGGAAAGGACAATTTAAATTATTAAATTCAGCACCTATACCCCCTATACTCAGTGTAGAAATTCAAATTAAATCCTCCCAGACAATGACTGTCTAGCTGCCATCCAATTACAACCAAGGAGGAGAAGTCTCCATCTCTCTAGAATTAGTTCCATTGTCAAAATAGTCTACTGTTAGATGACTACCATTCAATCAGAATCTGTTTTCCTGTGGCTTAAATGTATTATTCTGTGTTATACTTTCTGGAATAAAGACAGTAGATCTTAACCATCCTTTGTGTGGCATCCTTTCAGATATTTGAAAAATATTGTATATCTCTTCAATCTTCTTTTCTCAAGGCTAAACATATTCTGCTTAACTATGTCTTAGAAACATAGAAGATTGATGGCAGAAAAAGACCTCATAGTCCATCTAGTCTGCCCTTATACTATTTCCTCTATTTTATCTTAGGCTGGATATATATTTATCCCAGGCATGTTTAAATTCAGTTACTGTGGATTTACCAACCATGTCTGCTGGGAATTTGTTCCAAGCATCTACTACTCTTTCAGTAAAATAATATTTTCTCACGTTGCTTCTGATCTTTCCCCCAACTAACCTCAGATTGTGCCCCCTTGTTCTCGTGTTCAATTTCCTATTAAAAAACATTTCCCTCCTGAACCTTATTTAACCCTTTAACATATTTAAATATTTAAATGTTTCTATCATGTCCCCTCTTTCCCTTCTGTGCTCCAGACTGTAAAGATTGAGTTCATTAAGTCTTTCCTGATACGTTTTATGCTTAAGACCTTCCACCATTTTTGTAGCCCATCTTTGGACCGGTTCAATTTTAACAATATCTTTTTGTAGATGAGGTCTCCAGAACTGAACACAGTATTCCAAATGTGGTCTCACCAGTGCTCTATACAGTGGGATCACAGCCTTCCTCTTCCAGCTTGTTATGCCCCAACCATGCAGCCAAGCATTCTACTTGCTTTCCCTACTGCCTTGACCGCACTGTTCACCCATTTTGAGTCTTCATAGGATTTGATTTCTAGTCCCTAATCATTCTCTTTGTCCTTCTCTGAACCTATTCCAATTAATCCTTAAAATATGGTACCAAGAATGGAACATGGTACAGTCATACCTCGTCTTATGAACCTAATTGGTTCCAGGGGGAGGTTCGTAAGACGAAAGGTTCATAAGACGAAACATTGTTTCCCATAGGAAACAATGTAAAGTCAATTAATCCGTGCAACCAAAAAAAAAATCCCGCAAAAAAACGCTGCCGCCCGGCTGTCACCTTTTAAAACAGCCTGGGGGCTTCTTAGCAACCTCCCGAACGCCAAACGCCAAACCCGAACTTCCGGGTTCGGCATTCGGGAGGCCGCCGAGAAGCCCACAGGCTGTTTTAAAAGGTGACAGCCGGGCGGCAGGGCTTCCCAGCAGCCTCCGAATGCCGAACGCGGAAGTTGGGGTTTGGCGTTTGGCTTTGGGAGGCTGCTGGAAAGCCGCGCGGCTGTTTTAAAAGGTGACAGCCAGGCTGGGGGGCTTCCCAGCAACCTCCCGGACCCCGAACTTTTGCCAAACTTCAGGGTTCGGGGGGTTGCTGGGAAGCCCCCCAGCCCAGCTGTCACCTTTTAAAACAGCCGCGCGGCTTTCCAGCAGCCTCCTGAAGCCGAACGCCAAACCCGAACTTCCGCGTTCGGCATTCGGAGGCTGCTGGGAAGCCGCGCAGCTGTTTTAAAAGGTGACAGCCAGGCTGGGGGGCTTCCCAGCAGCCTCCCGAAGCCGAACGCCAAACCCGAACTTCTGCGTTCAGCGTTCGGAGGCTGCTGGGAAGCCGCGCGGCTGTTTTAAAAGGTGACAGCCAGGCTGGGGGGCTTCCCAGCAGCCTCCCGAAGCCGAACGCCAAACCCGAACTTCTGCGTTCAGCGTTCGGAGGCTGCTGGGAAGCCGCGCGGCTGTTTTAAAAGGTGACATCCGGGCTGGGGGGCTTCCCAGCAGCCTCCCGAAGCCAAACACCAAACCCGAACTTACGCGTTTGGAGGCTGCTGGGAAGCCCCCCAACCCGGCTGTCACCTTTTAAAACAGCCGCGCAGCTTCCCAGCAGCCTCCGAACGGTTCAGAAAAAAATTGCCTCTTCTTACGAACTTTTTTCGTGTTACGAACGCCAAACCCGAACTTCCGCGTTCGGCGTTCGGAGGCTGCTGGGAAGCCGCGCGGCTGTTTTAAAAGGTGACAGCCAGGCTAGGGGGCTTCCCAGCAGCCTCCCGAAGCTGAACGCCAAACCCGAACTTCCGCGTTCGGCGTTCGGAGGCTGCTGGGAAGCCCCCCAGCCCGGCTGCCATCCTTTTAAAACAGCGGCGCGGCTTCCCAGCAGCCTCCGAACGCCAAACCCGGAAGTTCGGGTTTGGCGTTCGTAATACGAAAAAAGTTGGTAAGAAGAGGCAAATTTTTTCTGAATCCCGGGTTTGTATCTTGAGTTGTTCATAAGACGAGGGGTTTGTATCTTGAGGTACCACTGTATTTGAGGTAGGGACTCGCAGAAGCAGAATATAATAGAATGCCTGCAGTTTGAAAATTAGACTTTTTAAAAGCCTTTTCTGCAGCCATGCCATACAACTGGCGCATGTCTGTTTCTAGTCAGCTGTTATTCCAAAATATTTTTCACCAATGCTATTACAAAATATATATTCCTATATATTTTGTATATAAATATATATACATATATTCCTATCCTATGCATCCCTATTCATTTGGCTTTGTGAAAAATGTGGCGCTCTCTATGTTTAATTTGGTTCTGCTACTTTTAATCCATTTCAAATCGTTTCCAATTGTATTTTATCTTCTGGCTTATTATCTTTCCCAATCAGTTTGGAGTATATTTACTTATAAGCACTTTTTATTTTTTTCTCTAAATTATTAATAAAATATTGAAGAGTGGGTTATCCAAAGTGATGATTGTGATATCCCACCAAATACAAGTATCCTAGTCTGAAAAAAAATAATGAGGATCACCTCTCGAAAATAGTTTTTTACTTTGCTACGTATCCACTGAATATTATGGCACCTAGCCACACTAAGCAGACTTGTTAATAGCACTGCTTTTTCTGCATGGTGTAGCAAAATTTCTTAATAACCTGAAATCCATTGTTGCCCCATATTACCGAACAGATCTTATTTCCAAAAGATTGGCCAAATATATTACAATTGCTATGGTTCTTAGATACTCAATTACCCAGCAATTTTGAAAGCTTTAAACATTTTCTTGTAAATAATTCTGTTTCCCTCTTCCTCGCAGGCAGGCAGGCAGGCAGGCAGGCAGGCAGGCAGGCAGGCAGACAGACAGACAGAAAGAAGTTGGTTGGTCTAATTAGGGCAGCCTAGAACAGTGATTTTCAACCTTTTTTGAGCCGCGGCACATTTTTTACATTTACGAAACCCTGGGGCACATTGAGCGGGGCGGGAGGGGGGCACTAAAAAAAGTTTGGACAAAAAAATTCTCTCTCTCTCTCTTCCTCCCTTTCACTCTATTTCTTTCTCCCTCTTTCTCTCCCTTCCTTTCTTTTTCTCTTCATCCCTCTTTCTTTCTCTTCCTTCCTTCTTCTCTTTTTTGCTCTCTTTCTCTATCCCTCCCTACCTTCCTCTATGTCTTTCTCTCTCTCTCCTTCCCTCCCTCTCTTTCTCTCTCTCTCTTGCTTTCTTTCTCTCTCTCTTGTTCTCTTTCTCTCGCTTGCTCTTCCTCTCTTTTGCTTTCTTTCTTCTCTCTCTCTCGCCTTCTTTCTCTTTCTTTCTCTCTCTCTTGCTTTCTCTCTCTCTCTGAGCTTCGCGGCACACCTGACCATGTCTCACGGCACACTAGTGTGCCGGGCACACTGGTTGAAAAACACTGGCCTAGAAAATCAGTGTCTATATATTTTGAATTTATTTTAAAGGAGTATTTCTATTGCTCTCTTATTGGACTTTCAGCATTAATTTTAATGGAAGTAATTATCATGCAAATATTTACCACACATACCAAAATGAGACTTTGAAATGAAAAAAAAAAGCATCTGAAAAGAAAAATTGCCTAAATGTAAAATAGAATAGAATGGGGAAGGTATGCTGCTAAAGAGATTACTGGTAGTTCTGATTTCTAGTTCTGAACATATCTATGATTAGTTTGGTAAAATCAGGAAACGAGGGTTTCTCCCAGCTATCTGGAGATTACAATATTGGAAATAAATATCTATATGTGGCTAGTTTTCAAAAAAAGGAAGGGTGGTGGGGGGATAACAGAAATAAAAGTTGGAAATTTCTTTAAATTATGGTGTTGATGCCATATTATGATATTGATGCTCAAAATGACACTATAGAGCACTGCACACCAGAACAACAAGATCAAAAGCAATTTTCCCCCTGAACAGCATCACTCTGCTAAACAAATAATTCCCTCAACACTGTCAAACTATTTACTAAGTCTGCACTACTATTAATCTTCTCATCGTTCCCATCACCCATCTCCTCCCTTTGTTGCTTGTATCCTTATGATTTATATTGTCTAGTTCCTAATATGATTTGATTGCTTATTTGTACCTGGACTATTATTAATTGTTGTACCTTATGATTCTTGATGAATTTATCTTATCTTTTATATGCATTGAGGTATATGCCTGAAGACAAATTCCTTGTGTGTCCAATCACACTTGAACAATAAAAAGTCTAGTCTAGTCTAATAGAAAATGAAACTAAAGAGGGATAGAAATACCTGATATTAATAAACCAGTCAATATTCTCATTTGACATGAAACTACTTTTAAGGTTATCTGGAATGTTAGTTTTTATGGGTATGTCTTACTTTATTTATTAGTGCTGTTGCTAACATGTTGTAAGGTGCCCTGAGTCTAAGGAGAAGGGTGGCATAAAAATCAAATGAATGAATGAATAAATTTATGTGTCATCTCTGCATGCAAAGTGTTGGTCACAGCATAAGCTCTGTAAAGCATCTGGGAATAAGGAAGGTACATCCCTTCCTCCAATATGTTTGTGAATCTCATTGCCTGTCAGTGGTCTAACACTGGTGTGGATCCTAATTAATCCACTAAAGAGAAACATCTATATTTATTTATTTATTTGATTTTTATGCCGCCCTTCTCCTTAGACTCAGGGCGGCTTACAACATGTTAGCAATAGCACTTTTTTAACAGAGCTAGGCTATTGCCCCCACAATCTGGGTCCTCATTTTACCCACCTCGGAAGGATGGAAGGCTGAGTCAACCTTGAGCAGGTGATGAGATTTGAACTGCTGACCTTCAGATCTATAAGTCAGCTTCAGTGGCCTGCAGTACAGCACTCTACCTGCTGCGCCACCCCGGCTCTTATAATGGGGCTGCAGACCTACAGAAGATTCTTCAGGTTACAGCGTTGAAGCGCCAGTGGCAGCTCTCCATACAGAGGCTGGTGTATCAGGTGACCAGCAGAATCCCTACGACCAGAGAGATTGCGAGCCAAGAAGCCTCCCTCCTGACTCACTATCCATTTGACCAGGAGTGTGGCTACTTCTGCAACATGGGCGACCCAGGAACTGGAGGATGTGTGTCGGACAGCGACCTGGGCTACCCCCACTCCATTTGTGAGACATTATAAAATAGATGTCTATGCATCAGCGGAGGCATCATTTAGTAGGAGGGTTCTTCAGCAAGTTGTGAGAGATTCAGACCTCCCCAACTGATAGGGCCCTCCTGTATGGACATTCAGATTGGATATGTCCCATGCGTAACTGCTATATCCACCATGAGGGAGAAGGGGTGTTGGTCCTACCTGATACGCCTCTTCTACGATGGTGGATATGGCAGCTAGCCCCTCCGTATTCTGCTTGGTTTTGATTGTTGCAATAGAGTGTTATGGCTGTAGCACAACAGAGTCTGCTGCTTGGCTTCGCTGGGGCAAGGAGGAGCAACAGCAATATTACTAGAAGCTTTGGCAGGCTCACTCCAATCACCGGCAGACAGGATTAACCCATGCATGGCTGCTATATCCACCATTGTAGAAGAGGCGTATCAGGTAGGACCAACACCCCTTCTTTCAAAGACATTTTATACTGTAAGCTGCCCACATTCATTGGATACAAGATGAGTGGCAAATTTTATAAACTAACAAATAAATAAAATTAGAGTCTCTCTTTGAACCCATATATTCACCATTTTATTATTGTCTATTTCCGGCACTCTTGCCAAGCACATGACTAAAGAATGTGAATTTCTGTTATAAATCCGGATCCAAGGAATCATTTTAATAAATAGCCTCTAAGAAATAGTATTTATTTCTTCTAGGATTATTTGATTGATTTTCCAACCATTTCATGGTATTCTTAGTAAACTTCTCTAAAATCATAATTTAAAGGCATTTAACATATTTTTCTTACACTATCATAATAACCACTTTTCACAGTTGTATGTTATCAGGGGGGGAAATTACTTTATTCTGATTTTTGATGTCATAGAAATATCTTTGCCCTTCATGGTCTTGTTGAAATTTGTCATGCCTTTCTCAGTAGAATTAATCTTTTATTTATATGTCTAACATACTTATTTTTATTTTTGAGTTCCTTAAAACACAACTAACACTTGCTACCTTTCCCTTTTCATCGACTGTGAATTTATTATGCAAACTGGTTCACATCGTCTTTGTCATTGTCATGTTTAACATAAATCCTGTCTGTGTATGCACACAGATACAATCCTGTTTTTCTATTTCTGAGAGAAACAATCTTTTTCTATATTTGTTCACATAGAAAAGTTAGAACTTTTATAGTTTCTTCTCTTGCTACATTAAATAGTGTGTTAAAAAGTGTTCGGAAACTTCAGATCGTGCAGAATGCAGCTGCGAGAGCAGTCATGGGCCTACCTAGGTATGCCCATGTTTCAACATCACTCCGCAGCTTGCATTGGCTGCCGATCAATTTCCGGTCACAATTCAAAGTGTTGGTCATGACCTTTAAAGCCCTTCATGGCACTGGACCAGAATATCTCCGAGACCGCCTTCTACCGCACGAATCCCAGCGACCAATTAGGTCCCACAGAGTGGGCCTTCTCCGGGTCCCGTCAACTAAACAATGTCGGTTGGCGGGCCCCAGGGGAAGAGCCTTCTCTGTGGCGGCCCCGACCCTCTGGAACCAACTCCCCCCGGAGATTAGAACTGCCCCTACTCTCCCTGCCCTTCCGTAAACTTCTTAAAACCCACCTCTGTCGTCAGGCATGGGGGAACTGAAACACCTCCCCCGGGCATGCACATTTTATGTATGGGATGGTTGAGTGTATGCTTGTTAACAAAATGGGGTTCTTTTAAATGTTTTAAATTATATTTGGATTTGTTACAAACTGTTGTGTTGTGCTGTGAGCCGCCCCGAGTCTGCGGAGAGGGGCGGCATACAAATCTAAATAAATAAATAAATAAATAAATAAATAGAGCAGTAAGTATATAATCTAAGGTTGAAGCTTTCTGACAACTGACCCATTGATTTTTCTGCTTCAGTTGTACAGCACAATCATTTCCTGAATGTATTTTGCATCTGCGGAAAAAAAATCATCATTGCATAATCTTATTTGTAAAGTGTTTCAATTTTCTTTACCTTCTTTTTCCCCTCTGTTAAATGTCTCTCATTATTTTCATTTTTCCCTATTAAATCTCTTCCGTGATTATCTTCCTCCCTCTCTATAAAATCTCTTCCCATAATTAATGCTGAGAAGTTACAACTGCCAAAACATCTTAGGGAGATATTTACATGAGCAAGATTAGAACAGCTTGACACAATGGTCAGATATGGGAAATTCCATTCTATACCCTACAATGAGTATCTTCATTTGCGGAGCGGCAGAGGTAAAAGACCTGGCTCACAACCTATTTGATTGTTGCTTGTATAAGGGGGTGAGAGACAGGTACCTTAATCTGTATACCAAATGAATGATCCATTGGGTTCCCCATATCAAAACAATTTATCTTATGTGCAGCCAGAACCTGAAAATAACATTTAACACAGAACAGTACAGTGGTACCTCTACCTAAGAACACCTCTACTTATGAACTTTTCTAGATAAGATTTTTTTGCCTCTTCTCAAGAACTGTTTTCCACTTACAAACCCAAGCCTCCGAAACTGTAACCAGAAAAGGCAAGGAGAAGCCTCCGTGGAGCCTCTCTAGGAATCTCCTGGGAGGAAACAGGGCCTGAAAAGGCGGAGAGAAGCCTCTGTGGGGCCTCTCTAGGAATCTCCTGGGAGGAAACAGGGCCTCCACCCTCCCTGTGGTTTCTCCAATCGCATACATTATTTGCTTTTTCATTGATTCTTATGGGGAAAATTGCTGCTTCTTACATACTTTTCTACTTAAGAACCTGGTCACAGAACAAATTAAGTTCGTAAGTAGAGGTACCACTATACTTACGCAAAAGGGTTCTGTTGAGATCTGCGTACATAGGACTGATTGGAGTAGATTGCAGGGGTGACACCAAAATATAATTATATTTTATTTATACCTTAAATTATTGTATTTTATTCAATTTTATTTTAGAATGTATTTTGTTCCAACTTAATTTTAAATTGTATTTTATTCCAATTCTATTTTAAATTGCTTTTATCAAATTTTAGTAATAATTTGTTTGTGAAACTTTGCACTTTGATATGACCCAAGGACCAATCAATAAAGACTCATGTCACACATACAACATCCAGTTCTGGGATAGTTGATGAAATGGAGTTGAGAGTGGCTTGGTTTTTAATACCTCCTTTCGGCTTTGTATTTGAGATTCCTGTTCTTGTGCAAGAACATGTCCTTTAATGTTCTAATGGCTGTAATGCTGAGAAATACTATCTTCATTGTAAATTTTCTAAAAATATTTTTGTTTTGTTATTTAACACTGTTGGCATTTTTGGTTGAGATGTTAAAACTCTTCATTCAGTCATCATGAACTTGATTGTTGCTCAAGGCTTTTATCCTCCAACTTTCACTAGTTACCAACATGTTCTAAAACCTAAGTTTAATTTGTATATATTCATCATCTATAATTCATGACCAGTTCCGCAATTTACTTGAAATCTTCTATTTGCTATTGTTTAGTCAATTACATTCTAATAGGGTGTATGTATTGATATCCATTTACAGAGTTTTATATTATTTAAAGCAGGTATTGATAAGGAAAAAAGAATTATCTTCACTTAATTACTATTAACCTATTTCCTATATTTTATTATTACTAGAGTAAAGCTGGAGGATGAAAGCCTTGAATAACAGTCAGGTTTATCATGATTGAAGCAATTAAAGGATAACATCTCAACCAAGAATGCTAACAAATAGTCCGATCTTAAAATTCCATATTCCTCCATTTCTCCAACTTTTATATTCCAATCATCTATAAATCATGTAGATTTTCTCAATTAAGATATTTTACAGTTTGCCATAGCCATCAGTATCTTCCATCATCAATAGGTAGAGACATATCAGCCTTCATCAGCTATTATTAATTCCAATTGGTACTATCATCCTTAATTGAATGCCAAGCACATATTTAGCAGAATATTTTTCTGAGTAACATGGTCACATCATTACTTTGCATAGCCTTATGGCCTGAATTGTACATTCATCTGTAAAATGACCTCCTTTGATTCACCTAAGTTTATTATTAACCATCAAATTGTCATTGTGGCAGTTCCAGGCTTTCCTTGGTTAGTGCTTCTTACTGTTCCACATTGTATATTTCCTTATAAAACAAGAAGGCTCTCTTTAAATTGTGGCAGTTTTTGACCATTTCCTCTTGTACTTTCATTCTGGCCACATCATAATCTCACATAGAAATTGGCTGAATTGATCAATACAGGAATATGTGAATAGTCCGTTCCAACTCGTCCAGAATGTCCTGTTTCTCTCCATACCAACCTGTTCTTGTAAGTGATTTATCAGTTTCCAGAAGTCACATTTTCTGAACCGTAAATAGTCTGAAGTGTTTGGGACATACCTTTATAGAAAAAGAAATGCATTTTGAGGGTAGGAAAGAAATCTAGAACTAAGGAGACATTTCCTAACAATGAGAGCAATCAACCAATTGAACAACTTGCCTTCAGAAGTTGTGGATGCTCCATCGCTGGAGGCTTTCAAAAATAGACTGGACAATAGTTTATCTGGAATAGTATAAGGCCATGATGGCGAACCTATGGCACACGTGCCACAGGTGGCACACAAAGCCCTCTCTTTAGGCATGTGAGCTCTCATCCCAGCTCAGCTCCACTGTGCATGCACACATGCCAGCTAGTGTTCAGGTCTCTACCACACATGTGCAGGGTGCATGTGTGGCTTGTCACCTCCAACTGATCGGGCTGCCAGGTGTCTCATCATCTCACTCACTGCATGCTTGGAAGATGCCTGGCTACAGACATCAATCAGCTGGCCAGGAAGTATGTCAGACAGACTATCATGTTACCATGGTCTCAGCTGCATGACATCAGAGGCAGTGTTGGGTGGGACCAGGCAAACATTTAAAAGGGTGGAGGGAACTCTGGGGAAATCCTGCAAACAACAATTAATTTGGAAGTTTGTTAGTTTGTGCCAGAAGACACTAGATTAAAAATTTCATGTACAAACTATAAAGTGTATAAGATTTTCACTCTCCTAATGCTCTTCTGGAACCTGACAGGTTGTTTGCAACTTTTTCCTTCCTGCTTGTGAATGTTTGGGGATGGTTTGGGGGCTTGTAAGGATGGCAGAAGGAACAGAATGTGGTTTGGCCACCGGAGTGCTGGAGGAGTCTGTTATGTTAACCGAACCAACTCCAGAGACTTTATCAATATTGCTCTCTGCCACAGGGGGCTTTGTTGAACCAGTGGTGAGGCCCAAGGAACATTTGCCCAGGAGAAGCGTGGGTGATGCAGTGGGCATTAAATCCACTCAGAATGGATAATATATGGAGTTGGTGGCCAGAAGATTATGAGAGTCCACCTCCAATGTTAACCCCAACTAAAGGCCATTTCTCCCAGTGGACAGAGAGGAGAATGCCAGAGGACAAGTGGAGTTATTCCCCTGCACTGGGAAGCAAAACTCTGGATGCCATAAGGAAAATGTTTGACCCAGCCACCTTTCAGGCTCCTAGGTCTGGTCTCTGGGGGCAACCTGCATAAGATAATAGGGGAAAAACAGGGCCTCCCCCAGCTCAATGTTTTGGCTTCTCAGAGACTGATCCTATGGTCGAGACTGGACTGGTCTCTAGGATGGATGTGCCCCCCATCTGGACTGGTGTAAGACCTGCTTTCGTGGTGCTTCAGGCCCTCCTGGGGCTGGTGGACAGGATCTTTGCTATTGGTTCATCCTGAGTGGCCAAATGCACGGCCCAGTTCTACAGTGGGAACCTCCAGCATTGAAGTATTCAATGGTATTCGACGGGAATCCAGAGAGCGTTGCTCTGTTTCTTTTTAGATTCAGATTTAGATTTATTGGATTTATATGCCGCCCCTCTCCGCAGACTCGGGGCGGCTCACAACAATGGTAAAAACAGTACATAGTAACAAATCTAATATTTAGCAATCTAAATTACAGTTTTAGGTTAAAAAGTCCAAAAAAGAAACCCCAATATATAAAAAAACAAGCACACAATCAATCATACCCCAAACTACATGGGCAAGGGGGAGATGTTTCAATTCCCCCATGCCTGACGGCAGAGGTGGGTTTTAAGGAGTTTACGAGAGGCAATGAGGACATGTCATGAACCATATGGATAAATATGGGCATTTGTATAGTTCACAGTGGACTATGGTCATGACTGTGGCCACTGTGTTGGAAGGCGAAGCGGCAGAGTGGGTGCACGACCTCTATGGAGACCATGTGGCAGTCCTTAGGGATGTCAGTCTGTTTCTGGCCACATTGCAAGAACGCTTTGAGGATACAACCTGTGTACAACAGGCCTACTGCGAATTGCTGGCTATCAAACAGAGGGGCAGGCCAAATACATATGCCAGTTTTGCTGGTTAGCTGGAAAACTGAAGGGGTGGCCGGAAAGGTTAGTAGTACACCAATTCAAGGCTGGACTGGGCCGGTCGTTGAGACAGGCTTCTGTAACTCGGGGCCTTCCATTGTGTCTTGTATCCCGGATGCAAGTGGCTACAGAAATAGATGTGGAGTTTTGACGTGATGATTGACCGCAATTGGATTGGGTTCCATGACAATGAGGGGGCCTGCTGATGAGACCAGGAAGGGATGGCTCTGAAACACCAGACTCTATAACCCTGACTGCACCAACATGACCTGCACCGGCACCAGTCCGTCCACAAATTATCTGTTTCCATTGTGGGAAGCCAGGACAATGCTGGGAACGCTGAGGAAATACTGCAAACAATTCTTTTGGAAGTTTGTTAGTTCAAGCCAGAAGACACTGGATTAAAGATTTTGTGTACAAAATAAAAGATATGAAGCTTTCTTTCTGCTAATGCTCTTCAGGAACCTGACAGAGGGACGTGGGGAAGCAAGGGGTCACATGTGTATGCGCAGGCAAGAATTACAGGTGGACACGCGTGCTGTCACATGCGCACATACACATTTTTGGCACACAGTGACAAAAGGGTTAGACATCAGTGGTATTAGGTCTCCTTGCTTGATCAGGGGTTGGACTTCCAACTCTTATGTTATTCTATGTTCTAATAATAAATTGAAACATTGGCTGACATAGAATATATTTCAGAGCAGCTGAAAGAGGGAGATATTTTTTCAATAGCTCAATTTTCCTCCATTTATCAACTATTCTCTTGTTGTTATTAAGGCAAAGGCAGTGTGATCTATTGGAAAGAGAAAATATGTGAATGTTGACTGTTCTTTTAGTAGTAGTTCCCTAATCCAAACTTTAAATTATATAGAAAATTATAACATTATACTAATGTAAGATATGAAGATTGTGTTTTTGAAATATTGTGATTTTATGTGAGACAATGTAAGATTTATAGCAGAATATATGTGTGACTATATATAGTGCTATAGGTCTGCTTGCATAACACTTTTCTGTATGCTTGTCTCCAAACTAATTAATTAACTATGCCACTTGAGAGAGTGAATTAATACAAGCCAGAGGAAATGGAAAGGGAGTCTCTACCCAGTCCCTTCCACATCTGAGTCAGATTTCTTGTAAGTTCTTATTATTTATTTTTTAGTTAATTAGGAAATTCAGCATTGTGCTGATGTGTATTATTTCTGTTCTAAGATGGTATTTATTTCAGTAAATGCTTATGTAGCATTCATAGTGGACTATGCTAAATAACTTTGAATAATTTAGATAACGTTATAAGCAAATAACTATGTAATCGTACACTTTTCTAAATAAAGCAGAAATAGTTGGGCAATATCACTACTGCCACAAGAAGGGGGGGAATTATTTTGTGACAATATATTTAAAGATACCATCTAATTAGTTATTTGGATGATTGATCATGTTTTTAATAAACTGATTTTTGTATGATCAAAACCATAATGTCATTGCCATTTGGATGTTACTGAATTCAATGATTAATTTACAATTAACACTTCAAATGCACTCTCATTAGAAGCTAATGTTTGAAATATTCATATTTGATACAGATTTCAACAGGGCAGCATGAACATTAAATGCTTAGTAACAATCATGTGTGCTACTATAAATACAAAACATTTCCCAGGCTTGTCTGTAGAGAAACTGGGTCTCTTAGTGTGTTTGTTCTCTTTTCAAGCAATTTCTGGTTCCATCTCTGTTTTCTGAATATTCAATCAGTCTCTGCAAACAAAAAATTCAAAAGAAAATTATGAGGCCTTATGCATACATGTGAGGGTTAGGGTTAGAAAGCATGCATCTTTAGTTTTAATGTTTCATTAATTTTAGTAAATTTAGTATCTCCAAACGTACAGCATGGACTTGTATATAAAATTCAAAATAAAATGTGTAAATAACAACATAACCAGTGATGAGGTAGTTAAGACACAAAGCTAGAAACTGGGAGACTGTGAGTTCTATTTCTGCAGAAGTCAGCTGGGTAACTTTGGGCCAATCATTATTTCTCAGCCCAAGGAAAGAGGCAGTGGCAAACCACTTCCAAAATCTTCCCAAGAGAACCGCAGGGACTTATCCGAGCAGTTGCCAGGAATGAACACTGACTCAAAGTCACAAAACCAACAAAATAATAATATGCCTTCTACCGCACGAATCCCAGCGGCCGATAAGGTCCCACAGAGTTGGCCTTCTCCGGGTCCCGTCGACCAAACAATGTCGTTTGGCTGGCCCCAGGGGAAGAGCCTTCTCTGTGGTGGCCCCGGACCTCTGGAATCAACTCCCCCCAGAGATTAGAACGGCCCCCACCCTCCTTGTCTTTTGCAAATTACTCAAGACCCACTTTTGTCGCCAGGCATGGGAGAGTTAGGATATTCCTTCCCCTAGGCCATTACAAGTTATGTATGGTATGTTTGTGTGTATGTTTGGTTTTTATAATAAGGTTTTTTAGTTGTTTTATTAAATTGGATTGTTACATGTTGTTTTTTATCATTGTTGTTAGCTGCCCCGAGTCTGCGGAAAGGGGCGGCATACAAATCCAATAAATAAATAAATGTTATAATAACACTACCTTAAAACCTCTCTACATATACAGTGATACCTCATCTTACAAACGCCTCGTCATACAAACCTTTCGAGATACAAACCTGGGGTTTAAGATTTTTTTGCCTCGTCTTACAAACTATTTTCACCTTACAAACCCACCGCCGCCGCTGGGATGCCCTGCCTCCGGACTTCCGTTGCTAGCGAAGCACCTGTTTTTGCGCTGCTGGGATTCCCCTGGGGCTCCCCTCCATGGGAAACCCCACCTCCAGACTTCCGTGTTTTTGTGATGCTGCAGGGGAATCCCAGCAGTGCAAAAACGGGCACTTCGCTGGCAACGGAAGTCCGGAGGTGGGGTTTCCCAGCGAGGGAAGCCTCAGTGAAATCGCAGCATCACAACAGAGGTCTGGAGGTGGGGTTTCGAGGACTTCGCTGTTTTTGCGATGCTGCGATTTCACTGATGCTCCCCTCACTGGGAAACCCCACCTCCGGACTTCCGTTGCCAGCGAAAGGAGTGAATTTTGGGCTTCCACGCATTAATCGCTTTTCCATTGATTCCTATGGGAAACATTGTTTCGCCTTACAAACTTTTCACCTTAAGAACCTCGTCCCGGAACCATATTAAATAAACATGTTTATCTGCATTAGTTAAGAATATTGGCACAAAACAAATGTCTCAGGAGTAAATTTCATTAATGGAGGGATAGCCACTTTGGTAGAAAGTTAAAATATAATTTTAATAAATAATATAAGAGTAGTTTATCTCTGCAAGATACATTCAAAGAAAATATTCTGAATCAATTTGCACTTCCTACTGAATCAACAGCAAGCTGACTACATTAGTTAGAACAAACCATCATGCCTTGGCTCATAGAAAATTGGCCTTGCACAATACACTAAGCCAAGAACCAAAGACACTGCTTGCCATTTTCCTCCCTATAGCAGCAGATTCAAATAGTAAAAATGCTGCTTACCGGAGTCCGTTACCAAATTTTTGCTCGTTAGGCATGGAAAACACAGGGAAGTTTTGTCTCTAGACAAATATGTCTAGAGACACATTAAATTGGCCAATTCAATAACTTGATCTGCACAAGCTATTTAGAGCATCCACAGAGGATCTCTGTCTACTGTAAATATGGAGGGCTCTCTTGTTATAATTGAAGACTTTGAGAATACTGGGAATCCAAACGTAAGATGTATGCATAAGACTATTTTTGTAATTAATGCGCCTAGGGTTGTTTGTTCAATAAGTGGGCCCTTAACGTTATGTTTTTTAACAGGGTCACAGCTTTGGATGATTAAAGGTAGTTTCCCCAAAATATTGTCATAGTTCTTTTCTTTCAAAACATGCCTCTTGTTGAATTGTGGATGCACTGAGTTGCTCAAAGGCCCAGCTAAACCATTTTTTCCCTCCCTCCCCCTTCATCCTAACTTGCTTTTGTTATGTATTGGCTTGCTAATCCTTGTGTTGAGCAGTATCAGACATCACCTTTCTTGGGGGCAGTTAGTCCACTCTTCCGCTTTCTTTGTCAGAGGGTTCCCTTAATAGGAGAAGTCAACAGGGAGGACAAAAAGGATTGAAAGTTGTATTTAATCAGGGTCAGAGAGGTGGTGTTCAGAGTGACGGGCCCACAGGCAGGCTGGCCTTTTATGCTTACCGACGCAGATGGTCCCAAAGCATTCAGCTAAGTGAAGAGAAAGCTGCCCAGTGAGCTATTGTAGGGGCAGAGCCTCGTTACAGTTGAGAAGGGTTGCCAAGGGTAACTAGAGAGTATCACCACTATCGTGTGATCACTAGTCTATGCCTTTGGAAATGTTAAACTGAGAATTGCTTTGGGGCTCTCAGCATCTGGATGTTCATGGAAGCAGTATTATCTTGCATAAGCTTTTGATTTATTTCACTTTGAGGAACTGGGCAAACGAGAATGATTTTGCAGTTTACTTTGGGGAAAAGTTGCTACTCAGAACCAATGCTTTTAATCCTATAGTGGAAGTTACAGCAGCATTTCAGAAAAATGCACTACAGAGGCTTTAATTAAAATGCATTTGGGTTAATGCTGAAAATGTATGTATGTATATGTATGTACATCTCAGAAGCAGTGTTCTCTCTAAATTTTTTTTGGGGTGGGCGGAAAAGTATAGTGTCTGAGCGGCAGTCCCTTCGGGACTGGGCGACACAGAAATAATAATAAAATTTCCCTCTCAGCTTCTGGGCAGGTTTGGAAAACTCTGAGTTGATGATGATTTTTAAGTGAGCGATTGCTCACCTGCTCAGCTTAGAGGGAACTATGCTCAGAAGGTGTGTCTATCCAAATTTATCCATTAAATAATAACAGAAACTGTTTTAAGTACATGTGGTATGTGTGTTTGTGTAAGTAAGTGTCTGTGTGTGTGTGTGTGTGTGTGTGTTTGAGAGAGAGAGAGAGAGAGAATGAGACAGAGAGAGAGAGAGAGAGAATGAGAGAAAAAGAGAGAATGAGAGTGAATTTTAAATAACGCTTAGGTTCAGACTAATTTTCTTGAAATCAAAGGCTGCTGCTCTTTCCAATTCTTATACCCTTAAGTATAAACATAATTTACTATGGTTCATTAATTAATGATACTAAGCAGTTCAGAATACATTGGAGGAATGATATGACTAGCTAAGATGTACTCTAGAATAACAAGTTAGCTCTTAGATGTGGACAACTTTTACGCATAATTCAAGGGATAGAGGTAGCCAGCAAAGGTGTACAGGCTTCCCTGTCTTCAGACTGCCATGTGAAATTTCATTTCCTATTGCAAACTAAAATTAACCCTAGTGTCCAAAGAGCTATAGAGGACTCAAGCATTTTTACCTTCATATTCTGTTAAACTTAAAATATAGCCAATTGTTTTGCTACATACAACATGGAAGTATTTATCATTTCTCTTTTATTTCTCAGTTCTCTTGGCCATATTGACAGAAAGTGGTTATTACTGATTTTTGTATTATATTTTTATGTTATGTTATATGTTATGTTTTCTGTTAGATACAAATGCAACGCAATACAATATAATGCAATACAATATAATATATAATGAAATGTATAAAAATATGATATAGCTGTAATATTGCAAATCTACACAATTATCTGTTTACTGTGAAGGATGCAGCACATTCTATCAATGAATATTTTGCTTTGAATTCAGGATCTAAGGGAAATGGATTTAATAAAATCAGCTCACTTGTTTATTTATTGATTTATTAGATTTGTATCATCTTTTTTATACAATTCAGGGACATGCATAAAATAGAAGATACATTATTTGAGTTAACAAGTAATATTGCCAGAATTTTAGTAAGAATAAAGACATTTAAAAGACTTAAATTGGTTTTTTTAACCGTTACATTCAAAGGTAAAAAGATTTTGAGAACATCTGCTCAAAAGATATAATCCATTCTAACTTCCTCTTGTGTTCTTTTTTCTTTCTTTTTCTGTGGTTAGAATTTAACGATTAGATGAAACATCTGTGGACAAGCAATATAGACAAAGTTGTATATAGAAAATGAACTGAGAATTGATTAGGAAGTGCTGGTGGATTTGAGAGGAAGTATATATTTTGTATAACAAACTTTAAAAAGAAGAAATTTCAGTAATATAAGCTTCTTTTGAAGTTGGAAATGCGAAAGTTGAACAAAATTATTGAATTTACTTGCATAACAATTAATTTGTATTCATTTTTTTCATTGCTCAGGATAAGGTAGGGGAACTTTAATGCAATAATTCTACCAGAAAGTACTGTACTTCTGTGTTGTGGTTATTGTTAAATCAGGACAAACTGATTCAATACATGTTTTCTAATTCATGACTGGAGTAGAAAATAAGTAACATGTCCTTTACATATGTAAGGTGTGGCAGAAACTAAAAAGATATTAGGGAAGTTTATAAAACAGTATGGAATATTTTGTAGCTGCTGCTAGAAGTGAATGATTGAGAGGTTGATTTTTCAGTAGTGAATTATGTTAGACATAATTGCACCTCAGTGTAAGATGGCTCTGCTTCCATTCTTCCATTACCCTCTATTTTTCTTCTAATTTTAATAGCCATTTTAAGAAAAAATGGAAACCAATGAGTAGATAATGAGAAAGAATGTACATGCCCAGTAAAGATCTGCAGAGACCAAAAAGATAATACAAATTATTAAGGAATACAGTGGGCTAGATACAAGAGCTGTGTAAGATTGGAAGCAGGGATGACTGATATGGTTGGTAAGGGGACTAATACTATTCCTCGGTATGGAACCGAGAAGTTTGAGACCACTGAGATGCTTCCCTTTCCCATCTTGAAGTTCTCTCTCCTACCTAGTCATATTTTAAGAGTAATTGCATTAGATATTTGGGACTCAATTCTAATAAATCCCTTATTTGCAAATTCACATGATTGGGAAGTTTGAGGCTTAATGGTACTGCAGTGTTGTTCTGGCTTCCTCCCTCTCTCCCATTGAGAGAGTCAAAAAGTGAATGCTTAACATAGAAGACAAAGACCCATATTTTGTGGATATAATGCAATTCTTTCATATACAGTGGTACCACTACTTACAAACTTAATTCATTCCGTGACCAGGTTCTTAAGTGGAAAAGTTTGTAAGAAGAAGCCATTTTTTCCCGTAGGAATCAATGTAAAAGCAAATAATGTGTGCAATTGGGGAAACCACAGGACAGGTGGAGGCCCTTTTTCCTCCCAGGAGATTCCTAGAGAGGCCCCGTGGAGGCTTCTCCCCACCTTTTCTGGCCCTGTTTCCTCCCAGGAGATTCCTAGAGAGCCCCCACGGAAGCTTCTCCCCACCTTTTCTGGCCCTGTTTCCTCCCAGGAGATTCTCAGAGAGGTCCCACGGAGGCTCCCTGCCTTTTCTGGTTACAGTTTCAGAGGATCAGGTTTGAAAGTGGAAAATGGTTCTTGAGAAGAGGCAAAAAAGTCTTGAACACCCGGTTCTTGTCTAGAAAAGTTTGTAAGTAGAGGAGTTTGTAGGTAGATGTACCACTGTATTGTCATACTATGATAGGGAAGTCTGCCACCAAAATATTTCTCCCTCTTCATAATATGAGTTTGTTCCACTATTTATATATGTGAATACACACACACAAATACACACACACAAACGTGCATACATACAGATATGCACACAGACATATGCATACATATACATATATGTGTATGCACATATATGTTGTGTGTTTGTGTATACATCACAGGTGGTTTTCTGATGGTTCATTCTGAACTGATAGTAGTGATTTGCGGGTGGGCTTGCCCACTCCCCCCATCCCAGTGCTGTGCCATCCTATTTAGGCTCATTTTGTAGCCGCATGTGCAAGCAAAGAGCATGCGCATAAGGCCGTGCGCATGAATGGACTTTTATGAACCCATAGGAAAGGTAAGTGAATACCATCTCCATACCACCTATACCCCCAGGTTTCACACATGACAAAATGTTGATCAAATTACTATATTGCACATTGTACTCAGCAGTATTGCTCTAGCCATATTCTTTTTCGTGTTGGTTTTAGAAGGTAGCTTTTGCATATGCAAGTGCATTGTAACAACCTGCAAATACATGTTGATCATTAAAGCTAATCTAGTTATGTAAAAAATTGTGAGATATGGGATTGATTTTCTCTCAGTCACCTCTTTGTGTTGATACAAGAGCAGGATAGCTTATGGTGGATCCAGTATACACGTGCACATTCAATTTATATTCTGCTTTGCTGTTGATTTTCTGTATTTTGATATTAGCATATGACTCTCACAGCTATTAAAAACCCTGAGCTGAATCCAAGAAAACCCCACAGCACCTTATTAATATCTCCAGATACTATTAAATTGGGAGAGCCTAAAAGAAGATGTTCTGACAGTTTAACTAGGGGGTTGCAACTTACTCTAAGATGGGGGGAATGTGAAGTGTAACATGAGCTATTTCCATTTAAATTTCTTTTAAAAAGAACCCTTTTCCCCTAGTCTTTATATCCAATAGTGACCGTTTCTTGATTAGTCTTGCTTTATACTTCTTATATATTTAATATATCCAGCATGATTTAAGGTATTGGACTGGCATTGGGGTGATTCAAGTTCTATTACATCTCACTAATAAAAAATTCCTGGTGGCTTTAACCAGCCGTCTCAGTCCAACCTCACAGGATTGTTGGTGGAAATAAGAGAAGGGACTACTATGTAGGCTGCCTTGAACTCCTGCATGAAAGGAAAACAAATAAAGAAAAATAAATACCCTCTTGAAGTTGTTGGCACCCTGTGGTCTTAAATGCAGTGGACACACCAGGAGATCCCACTGATAAAAAAAAACTCGGGAGGTTTATTTACTCAAGAGGTTTTCTGTTTTTGTAACCAATTTTTTAAAATAACTACTGGGTAATGGTTTGAGCAAAACAATCTTGCACCGAGAGCAATAGTTCTGATCTGATTGGTGTTTACCTTTTTATGAACTAAAAACCAAAGGTAGATTCTAAATTGTGCATTATATCATTTATTCTCCAGGGGCAGTAAAAGCATTTGTTTTATTTTTGTCTGACTGCTGTGAACGCCACAAAGAATAGCACCGAAGCTTGGCTACTTACTTTTTTTAAACTATTCATTTTATACTTCTCAGACAGATTTTTCCCTGGGGTGAAACAAAGGTTAACTGAAATTTCCTCTGTTGTGTACCTGAACGAATCAGCAGTTTGAGAAGGAAATCCCATTGATGGGCAAAGAGAGTGACAGGCTCTATTTAAAGAATTCCCCCGACTGTGTGGTAGACCAACCATGCCATGAATTTAACTGTTCCTGTGGTCCCCACATTTGTACCTACTAAAAGAGAGAGAGATTACTTTGTTCTCCAAATGTTACACTAAGTTTTGAAAAACACCAACTATTGATACTTGTTTGTAAACATTACTATCTGTTTACAAAACCTAAATTATGAAGAGCTACATATTTAGAAAATGCAAAATAAGTGCAAACAAAACAAAGAATGTCTATAGTTATTGCCTTGTGGTTTTTTTCATTTTGCAAGCTGTGACATATTTCTAAGGTGCAGTGTTTTATAAATATGTTTATATTTAGTATCAACAGATAGGTGTATTACCAATCTTCCATGTAATATTTCTTGCAGACAATAAATTGAAATGGAATCTTAGGTTAACATAAATTACCATAATATAGAGAGGGATATATAGTAAAAATGCACATATTTGAACACTTAGTAAACTTTAAAACATCATAAAGGCTATTTGGTATATATGTCTTTATTTGGATTACAGTGGTACCTCGGTTCTCGACCATAATCCGTTCTAGAACTGTGGTTGAGAATCGATTTGGTCGAGAACCGAATTAATTTATCCCATAGGAAATAATGGAAATGTATTTAATTGGTTCCCAGCCCATTGACTTGCTGGGAACCAATTAAATCTACAGTATTTCCTCTATTCCCGCAGCAGCAGCGTCGGGAATGTCGCGCGGTTCAGTTGGTTACCTCCAGGCAGTTGCACCAACTTTTTCTTTCCCCGTGGCGGCTCCGGCGGCTTCCCTTCACGTGACGTTCCTGACGCTGCTGTTGCTCCTCGAAGGGAAGCCGACGGAGCCGCCACCGCGGGGGGAAAAAAATTGGTGCAGCTGCTTTTAGGTAACCGACTGAACGCTGAGGAAAGTAGCCCCCACGAAGCTGCCGGTATTACAGCCAGCCCTACCCTTCCTGTAGCGTGGAGAAGTTACAAGGTAGAGACTGGAAGGCTATTAAGAGGGCGGCCAGGAGGGGCATTCCGACTCCCATTCCCTCTCACCTCGTCCCTCAGATCTTACATTTCGGATAGAAAACAAAATTTTCTGTTCAGTATCCGAATTTTTGTTCGGATACTGAAGCAAATTTTTGCAGAAAATTTTGTTCGGTATCCGAAATGTACGAGAAAGGAAGCATTCGAAAACCGAGGTACCACTGTATTTTTTATTAACAAAGAATCCATTCCATCTGTAGATTAATTATTTTATGGCTAATCAAATTCTTATGAGTTAAAAGGAGCTTGGGATATTTTTAAAATGGAAATTAATCAGAAGTTATCAGTTGGGTATGATAACTATCAGCAGTGGTTTTTATGGTACTTACCCTTGATCTGCAGGTATTACTTCATACTAAATTTTTTAAAAGACGATGGATTCACTGTGTTGGATAAAGAGTTGACCTTGCAATAGAATGCAACAGAGAGAAAATTTACAGAAGAAAACTTACAGTGCTTTTTCCTGATCCCACCTTCCTCTTGTAAACCCAGACTCAAATTACTTTCTTTTATGGTCCTCACAGATTCAGAGTACTCTTTCCACATATAAAATTATACAGAATACAGTGATACCTTGTCTTATAAACTTAATTGGTTCCGGGATGAGGTTCTTAAGGTGAAAAGTTTGTAAGACGAAACAATGTTTCCCATAGGAATCAACGGAAAAGCGATTAATGCGTGCAAGCCCAAAATTCACCCCCTTTGCCAGCCGAAATGTCCATTTTTGCACTGCTGGGATTCCTCTGAGGCATGGGAAACCTCACCTCTGGACCTCTGTGTTTTTGCGATGCTGCGATTTCACTGAGGCTCCCCTCGCTGGGAAACCCCACCTCCGGACTTCTGTTGCCAGCGAAGCGCCCGTTTTTGCACTGCTGGGATTCCTCTGCAGCATCACAAAAACATGGAAGTCCAGAGGTGGGGTTTCCCATGAATGGGAGCCTCAGGGGAATCCCAGCAGCGCAAAAATGGGTGGTTCGCTGGCAACGGAAGTCCAGAGGCGGGGCATCCCAGCGGCAGCAGTGGGTTTGTAAGGTGAAAATAGTTTGTAAGAAGAGGCAAAAAAATCTTAAACCCCGGGTTTGTATCTCGAAAAGTTTGTATGATGAGGCTTTTGTAAGACGAGGTATCACTGTACTAAGTTATATTCTATACTATTCTGAACCTAGATCTACTTTTAGTACCAAATACTGTTTTGCTTGAATTCCACTTAAGTTGGTCTTACCTGATATGCCTCTTCTCATAGGGTGGAGCTAACCTCCAATCCCACCCAAAGTGGCCTCTGGGACATTAGATTGTTGTCTTCTACTTTGTTGACTCTGGGAACTATACGCCGAGTCTGACTATCTTTCGTCACTGAGGCAGGAGGACGAAGATATCAATTTGTCTGACTCAATCCTCATTGGCTGAAGGGATGGTGTCATCCCATTCTTGGAGGTTAGCTCCACCCTACGAGAAGAGATGTATCAGGTAAGACCAACACCCCTTTTAAAACATATTTCAATTTTTACACATAAATAGCTAAGCTTTTAGAGTTTGCCCAGCACTTAATTGTCTGATCTCAGAAAATCAAAACCAATTTCAACCTACTGAGGCTGGAAGATGGGATGGGAGCTCACCAGTGAATCATTGGATTATAGGTTAGCCTACGAAGGTAGTGGGAAGCCATTTCTGTTTCCAAGAAAACTACCTAGCTATGTTCATGAAGTCACCAGGAGTTAAGGCTATGGTGCTCTATTTGGCAGGCCAGAGTCCTGTTAACAATGCTTTGCATAGACTCAACATCACAATTCAGAATGCAGTTTTGAGTATACTAAATGGACTATACAGTACATCCCAACTAAATTTGTTTGGGCATGTTTCATAAAAATCATTGTAAATTATAAAAATACTAAGTCACCAGGCATGGTTCCATATATTTAAAAAAATGCTTAAATATTTTATGCCTCTTAATTGCTGAACAACCTGTTTCATTCAATAATTGATGCAAGATATAATATGTATAATATTTGATAAAATTTGGAGAATATGCAACCATGAGGTGGCAAACAGCATATACAGAGCGCATGAATATTAATATTACAAAATCATTCAATGTACCTTGCAAATTATTTTCAGGATTAATTGTAGAATTTAAATAATTCTATCCATTTACATCTCACATATAATATTTTCATAATTTTTTGAAAGATTCATTTCAATAATTATAGTATTAGTAGTTTTTACTTCCCACTATATAAAGATCATTGTACTTGGTTATTATGTATACTATAATAAAACAGGGTTTTTTTAAAAAAAAGAATGAACGCAGGATAGGCATTGCAGTTATTTGTTTTGTACAAGCATGTACTCTTGACATGCTATCATTTTTGTGGGTTTTATGGACAATAAAATTAAGCTATTTGAATCAATAATATTTTACTTAAAGTACTTTAACAATGTATTTTATTTTTACTATGCAAAATGGGTTGGGAGGAAGATTTAGAAATGATTGCTAGTAAGGTATTGTAAATGTAAGAAATACATTCCAGTACAGACTAATTTCTGAGTTTTATAAGTGGTTAGTGGACAAAGGGAATGCAGTAGATATAATTTTCAGCGTAATCAAATTTAGCAGGGCTTTTGACACAGTTCCACATGACATTCTCATAAATAAACTAGTAAAATTTGATTGTAACTGCTTTAGAGGATAGCGTTTTAAATAGAAATGAACTTAATTGTTTAGAAGACTGGGCTATAAGCTACACAATTAATTCCAGCAAAGACCAAAGAGAGATTTAGAATAAAATATAGATCATAAATATGAGATTACTGAATAGCTATGATGGGAAAGCCATGCTTGATGATAAACAGCATTGTTCATCAATATAAAACTGTTGGGGAGGGAAGACAAAAACTTCTGCCCACTCCCTCCATTAATCAGCAATTGTTTGATAGAAGTATGGCATACCGGTATATAAAATGGAAATAAATAATAGCTACAGGTTGTATCTTCAGTTTACAGTACAAGAACAATTTTTGTTTTTATATTCTTAAAGAAAAATATAAATAATTTGAAGGGCAGTCAGAGAAAAGTTGATTAAGATTAATTTATCTTCAAAAAGATAAATCAACTTAGTTATATGGCATATTCCAGTACTTTAATAATTGGGTATTTAAAATTGTCAATTTTTTTGTAGATGTGGTTGTGTTTTTAAATGAAGAAACAGCCATCTTGGAGCTAAAAGCTATGTCTTTGGGTGCGGTGTTAGGGACTGCATAACAAAAGCTGTGCAGTGGGAGAAAAAACTACTGTATTTCAATCTGAGCTTGATTTGAATGTGTTTTACTGTAGTTCAATCAATATAGTAGACTTGTATATTTGTATATTTCAAATAGGGAAAAATAGTAAGGCATTTTTTATCATCATCATCATCTATAGTGCTAATACTAATATCACTAGTGAAGATGAATGGTAGCAGAGGCAGAATAACAAAGGAAGGTACTTTTTCACACAGTATATGAAATTTATAAACTCAATCCAATTGTTGTTTTAAAACATTATGCAAATTTAGTGCCTATTGCTTATGTTGGCTGTTATGTTTTGAATGAATGGCAATAATCCTCTGGTACCATTGCTGGACCGCAACAGCAGGCACTATCCACATTATCTGTGGTTTGGCATGTGGTCTGGGCAATAGTGACCATTCACATTTGACGTGATCCACTTACGAAAATAATTTTAAAATACTAGTGTAATGTGTATCTTTGTGAATAGGAGATCCAAACATGTTACACTAATTTTGCATCAGTTGCATATGATTATCAGAGCAGTTCTGAGTCCTTTTTAAAGCCCACATGTTAAGTTTTTAAGATTTAAACAATTTGGGGATATATAGACGACTGTTTTCCCTTGTATTTGTTTCCTTTTAAAATTTTAAATGGGATATACAGAAGACTGCCTTCAATTGTATGATCCTTCTGTAAAGATCAACTATAGAGGCCCTTTTTGAGTGCCAGTCAAGGACCTTCTTATTGGTGTTCTCCTGGATATGGGACTGTTTTCTTTGGCACTATGAAAGAGCATTTTGTACAAGCTTTCAAATATCCTTGAAAATCCATTTGTTCCATCTGCCTTTTTCTAAGAGGGTTTTTATAACATTAATTCCTGAGTCATGGTGTTTCCTTATTATACTGGATTCTTACATTTTTATTCATTCATTATATCTCAACTGGATTCATCTTTTGTTGAATGCTGCTAGTTATATATGTGTCCCAAAAGGCAATCTGTAAAGATTTTAGATAAATATTTATGTTATACTATAAATGATGAAGAGCTTCTTATAACTTGAGAACTGCATATTAATCAACCAAGTGAAAGCTAATATTTATCTGGTTGCCTTAATGAGAAATATATAGATATATAGCATATAGATACACTGATTGCTTTGAAAGCTTAACTTAAAAAACAAATACAGAATTGACAAGAAATATTATGTCAAATGTGTAGAATAACATACGACGTTATAGTATGTGCCCATGTTGGAACCATCCAAATGATAATTGATATCCCAGTTATATTTTTATGTTACGAAATATTTTCAATAGCACTTGAAACTCAGTGAACATTCATTGGTAAATGTATTTTATTCTGTTATTAAAATTCTGGGGCAGTGAAGCTTTTGATGCACTATTAAAACAGAATTTGCTACCAACACAAGCTTCCAAAGATTTTTCGGATCTTGCTCTTTGTATACAGTTCATTAACATTTGTTTATTACTTGTGATAAAAAAAGGTCATTACTAACCTTCTCATGAAAGAATCCCTGAAATTTTCCTTTGTACATTAAAATACTAAAAAATACCATTTTAGTATTAAAACATTATTTATTGTCTCAAAATACATTGCTCATGGTTATGATTATTTTTAATTTATTAATTTGTATGGCACCTACCTCACCAGATTAGATACTATGCAGATAAAGTAGGTAAAAATCTAAAAAAGGTTTTGTGATAACTCTTTGAAAATTTTATAACTTTTTCTCATTAACTTGCTACTAATAAGACAAATCCTGTAGTTCCTAAAATCCATTTTAATTGTTTTGCAGGAGAAGATAGAACAGGGTGGACCATCAGTGATAAAGACTTACAGGTACAATATTGTGTTTTGACTGCTTATATGAATATATTTTCATTACTGAAATAATACAACAAAAGCACTTGTGGGGATCTCGTGTGTTCTCTAAAACATTATAGAATAGGTTTCCCCAATCCTCCGGCCATTTCTGGACCGTGACCTTTTACAACCTGGGCCGGCTGAAGCATTGGATGAACCCGTGCATCCCCTCTTGTGTGAGCAGAAGGTGAGGGTGTGCATGCATGTGGTCCATTTGTGTGAACAGCAGGCATGCATGCCCACCGCTCATGCAAATGGAGCTGTGTGTGCGCACACGCTTCCCTGCTGCCCACACACTCTGGGCTGCAAAGCCTGAAAGATTGGGAAACTCTATTGTAGAGTTTCTCTGTGTTAATTACAGCTTCATATAAGATTTTATTCCTCGATATGTTCATTAAAATAAAGTTGTGCTATATATAGATGGTTGATTTCACGTAGCTGCTTTATTTTATCTCTAAACTGTTTTATTTTACTGAAAGAGTAGTAGATCCTTGGAACAAACTTCCAGCAGACGTGGTTGGTAAATCCACAGTAACTGAATTTAAACATGCCTGGGATAAACATAGATCCATCCTAAGATAAAATAGTATAAGGGCAGACTAGATGGACCATGAGGTCTTTTTCTGCTGTCAGTCTTCTATGTTTCTATGTTTCTGTCCAAGCTAAAACTTCCAGACAAGCTTTCATAATAGAACTACGTAATATGTTCTATAATAGTACCATTCTTAGATTATTAAGATAAGCATCCTGTCCAGCATCATAATTGGGCAATTAAATTGAATATGACCACTTTACAAACAGTTAAACTATTTAAATTCCATCTAACCTCAATGCTCCTGTCTTCTCAAAATTCATCTTAGATTTATTTAGTCATCCATGCCTCTGTACTTCTGAGGAATTAAACAGAACTGCAATCAGCACAGTCCTGACACCATGTCACAGATATCTAGATTATAATTTGTGATGGTTTGTTATAAGTGTTACATATCAGAAGAAGAGAGGGGAATCCTGGGGGAATCCTACAATCCAGATACTACGAAGTCAAGTAGAATTAGCAGAATGCTGTGACCTGTTACTGAGCAGTAGAAATGTTATTTTAATGTAGCAACTCCCATTTGTGTCTTCGGAGAGGGGCGGCATACAAATCTAATGAACTGAATTGAATTGAATTGAATTTGTAAATCACAAAAATAATTCCAGAAAAAATCACAGTGGTCAGTGCTATTAAGCATCACTAAGAGAATCATAGTTCATTTCTGTGATCTCCCTCTCCCTCCCTCTCAAGGGAGATAAAGAGTACAACTTAATGCCTCCAGTATCATCATTAATGAGTCCGCGGAGAGGGGCGGCATACAAATCTAAATAATAAATAAATAAATAAATAATAAATAAATTAACTGCTTCTTGAACCCCCTATACAGGTACTGTAGTCCTCACCGTATGACTACAGTTGAATCCAAAATTTCTGTTGCTAAGTAAGATAGTTGACAAGTGAGATTTGCCCTATGTTATCATCTTTCTTGCCACATTTGTTAAGTGAATCACTGTACTTCTTAAGTTAGTAAAATAGTTGCTAAATGTATCTGGCTACTCCATTGTTTTTGCTTGTCAGAAGGTCACAAAAGGTGGTGATATTATCCCAGGATACTGCAACTATCATAAATATGAGTCAGTTGCCAAGTGTCAGAATTTTTGATCACATGACCATGGGGATGCTGCAGTGGTCATACATGTGAAAAATGGCATTAGTCACTTTTTCAGTTTCATTGTAACTTTGGACAGCCATGAAATGAACTGTTGTAAATCAAGGAATACTTGTAATCTTTACAAATTCTTAGGAAACATAACAGGCTCCTTTCTACAAATCTTTCTGCAAATTCTTACTAAACGTAACAGGCTCCTTCAAAGATCATTTTGACATTGAAAACTGAACTTTCCTATCTGTGGCATAAAGTCTGAAGAGTTTGTGAATGAGATGGTCCTCAAAGCCCTCAAAGAATTTCTGCTGGGCAATTAACTGAGGAACTCCAAGCATTGAAATGGGCAGTTTATAAAATAAATGTCGTAGCAAATGCAGTGCAATGATGGAAAAGAAATATATTTGCTGCTAACAGATGCTTCTCTAATGTATGCTTTGTTGATTTACTGCGAGATTTATGCTGCTTGACTTTGTTTCAGTGCTTGGATTTCTCAGAAAAGATGATTTCTGGGTTTCTTATAGTCAGAGAAGGGAGTTCAGAAGTAATATTGTAAGCGACTTTTAAAGAAACTTTTGCTATTTATTCCTTAGCAAAAACTTAGAGCTTTGACAGAACAATCAATCCTTTCACCTGGTACATTCTCCAGAACATTGAGGAATTATTTGGCTGTAGTCACTGTTGAGGATATTCTCAATTGATCTTCCATTCCTGCATGGGGGGACTGCTATATTGATCCCAGTTTTCTTTAGGAATTGATCCATTCTGTGCTATCAAGGTGACTTGAACCAATGATTAGTCCTGATCTTTCCTTTACAGATCCCCAATCATTTATTCAGATTTCTAAACTGCTCCGCAAGACAATTAGATCTCAACACTTGTTAAAATATAATAACAAGGCAGAAAATGTAAGAAGTGTGAAATATATTCATTGAAAAGGGCAATAGAGTCAAATTGAACCAAAACCCTCAAGTTGTATTCATGAGTAAGACGTGGTGAAAAGATAGGTCTTTGGAATTTCAGCAATTCAACTCATGAATTTTCAGGATATGGAGCCTACGTTCAGTTCATAGTCTCCACCGCAGAGAACACCAAATCTCAAGCATCTGTAAGATGTTTCATGGCCAGTCTTGGCAAAGATATTCATGAGTGTGTCTGAGAACACTCCTACAAGTTAAAGTGGAACTGTCATACTAAACCCTTAATTCATAGAAATGGTCCAAAGCACCTTGGCAGATGATATAAAATGTCTTAGAATGATCAAGCAGAATCAATGAAGTTGGCCTCCCTTTGCCTGTTAAAAAAAAGTAATATATCAGCCATTTGCTGATTCTGTTCCCAAATTTAAGTTCTGAATACAGATTGAATGCATAATGTCTACCAAATAGGTCAATTTATTACTAATATTTTATACCCATTGCAAAGTCTGAGACATTTGCTGCCATTTCTAATCAATTTGGACAATCCAAGCAGACCAACCAAGCTGCGTTATATTCTAAAGATAGAATAAGTCCCGGACTTTCTGCTTTTTCTTTGAATCCAAGAACCTTTTTCAGCTCTGAGAGAGCTGAGCTCAAGAACTGATAAGCTTCTTGGATAAGAAGCGAAACATCTTCAACAAAAAACCAGAAAGTCCAGTTGCCTCTTGAAAAAGCACCTTGGGGACAATGTAAAATCTGTTTAACCCCCTCATCCCCCACAAAATAAAATAGAATAAGTAAAGCTTGGAAATTGTGATTTCTGGTATTCTTGCCAACCACTTAATATTAACTCCACTCTGAGTCATACTACCAGGAGGGAAGGGCTTAAAATCAAACAATTCACAGCATATACAACTACTTCACCCATAGGGATTCATTGGGGGACTCTGTTTTGCTTTCCCCCTCTCTTCAGCAGATGTTGTCTATTTTCAAACTCTTTCTTTTGCTAGTTTCTACTAGAACATTATATTTAGTCTAGCCTATCTCCACAGAATTATCATGCTGACAGACAGGAACCCAATTCCTGTTGCATAATTTCTCTCTCACTGTTCATGGAAAAGGGCCAATGTGAACTGGACTGTAACCATAAGGTTGGATTCTGGTATTCAACATATTAGGGAACCAGGCTGAGGTTGAATTTTTCAGTCTCTCTTTATTTTTGCCAGCTGTTTTCCTAAAAAAACCACTATCAATGACTGGAAGTACTCCACATAATAGCATGAGTTGTTATTAACAATTTTATTCTTTTCCTTAATTAATATATAAATATTTTTTTTTTAAAAAAACTTTTTCTATAAGAATTCAAACAATGCTATGGGTTGTGACAATTTTAAGAGAGATGGGAAGAAGGGCAGGAAAGGCGATGGAGGAATCTTCTGCTTCATTACAGGTGAATTTTCTTGCAGATTTCACACTCTCACACACAGACACCTACACCTACAAGCCTGCTATTGCTCACTCCACTTAGGAGTTCTGCTTGACTGGTCTGGCAGCGAGCTGAATGGCAGGAATGTCTGGAATAAACTAACATCTGCCCAAATGTAGGAACTGCTTTTCTTTTTTCCTAGCTTCCAGTCATGGTTTCAAGGCATTGATGCATTCCTGAACCTGTTTCTTTCCTTCAAAACAAAACAAAACATAGCTAGTAAGATTTCTTAGTGAGAATTTATTATGTATGTGGGTGATGCAGAATAGTCAATGACAGTAATGGGCACCTACTGGCTTTCTAATGCGAAAGGCTACAGTTGATAGTGACCATGTTATTCAATTAGAGGAGCCCATACTGAGCCAGGTATTAGGGCTTAAAGCTAAAGGTCACAGAGCCGTGTGCACAGATGTAAAATGCAGGTGGTATATAATAAGAAATTGCAGCATTAACTTGAACCATGGAATATCAGAAATATTTGGAACTAAAAGAGAGCAGCGTACAGAAATATAGAATAATGCTTCTGTTTCTTGAGAAAAAAGTCATCCACAAGCTTTTCATACTTGGAAAAAAAATACAGTGGTACCTCATGATACGAACTTAATTGGTTCCAGGAGGAGGTTCGTAAGGTGAAAAGTTTGTAAGATGAAACAATGTTTCCCATAGGAATCAATGTAAAAGCAAATAATGCGTGCAAATCCTTCAGGAAAATCCCAAACTTTAGAAGGGAGGCGAACAGAGGGCAGGGAGGAACAGCTAAAGGGGGCGGGTGGAAGAAGCAAGGCTAGGCTAAAGGGTGAGTGGGAAGGAAGAAAGGCAAGGGGGGCGCCCCTCCCTTTTCTTTCTTCAAAAGACACTCTTTCAGTGCCTGCAAGCACGCTGTTCTCCTAGTTTTTTAAATGCAGTCTTTCCCCCTCCAAGCCGCCCCTCCCTTTTCTTTCTTCAAAAGACACTCTTTCAGTGCCTGCAAGCACGCTGTGCTCCTAGTTTTTTAAATGCAGTCTTTCCCCCTCCAAGCCGCCCCTCCCTTTTCTTTCTTCAGAAGACACTCTCAGTGCCTGCAAGCATGCTGTTCTCCTAGTTTTTTAAATGCAGTCTTTCCCCCTCCAAGCCGCCCCTCCCTTTTCTTTCTTCAGAAGACACTCTCAGTGCCTGCAAGCATGCTGTTCTCCTAGTTTTTTAAATGCAGTCTTTCCCCCTCCAAGCCGCCCCTCCCTTTTCTTTCTTCAGAAGACACTCTCAGTGCCTGCAAGCATGCTGTTCTCCTAGTTTTTTAAATGCAGTCTTTCCCCCTCCAAGCTGCCCCTCCCTTTTCTTTCTTCAAAAAAGGAGGGGAAAGAAACCCCTTCATCCCAGCAGCAGCGGCTTGGGTTCGTAAGGTGAAAATAGTTCGGAAGAAGAGGCCAAAAAAATCTTAAACACCGGGTTCGTATCTTAAAAAGTTCGTTAGAAGAGGCGTTCGTAAGATGAGGTACCACTGTACTTGATTCCCCCCCCTTAAAGTCATAATCTAGCTTTTGATTTTAAGTTTTATTTGAATATTGACCAATTTGTAATTTCTGCTCTATGTGTAAACATTAAGGATTTTTTTTTTTTACAATTCAGTGGATGTTACCTCATGATGCTTTGTACATGCAACTCAATCATGTCATCTTTACATTCATTGGTAGATTAGTTATTTCCCCAATTAAATTAAATGTATTTTGCAAAATATGCCATTATTGAACAATATTGTCAATATCATTGATTGAAAGTTTTAGAAAAAAGTAACTTCTAAAAACTTCTTTGAAAAGGATATAATACAATGCTGCAAAAATATTTATATGGTACTGATTTACAGATGGGAAGCCTATCTTGATTCTAGAAGGTAAGAACTATAAAAATAAACACTTATCTTTTAAAAAATTCAATATCTTAGGCTTGATTGTTATAAAAGCTTAGGGTGGCAGAACATTAAGCTTTCAACTTCTAATAAAAATCCTTTTGTTTCCTCAGGCACAGATTGGTAATTACGTTTCAGTGCGACATAACAACAGATACTACACAGCGGACAAAAACGTCACTTGCAGAAATTGTGATAAACGAGGTCATTTATCAAAAAATTGTCCTGCCCCAAAGGTAAGTGTAGTATTTCAATTTGTTTTATTGCTAGCTGCGACTTTCAGACTTTAAAGCGCTGGTCTGAAATAATTTTAGCGGCTGGCATTTTGAGAAAGGGGGGTGGGTGAGCAATTTCCATGCTCTCAACTGCAGCTGCTGTTTAGACCCAAGGAACATTACCTGCTAATTTCTTTGCATTGTGGATCCTATCCCAGAGATTAATCAGAGGTATTAGGAGCATTATTCCCTTGTAAGAGAGGAGATGGCGTATTTGAAGTTGGTGCTTTCTTCAGTGGCTCTCAGCAATGTAATCCAATCAAGAAAGACCCAGTGGCCCATGCTGAGGATTACCACCTGCTCACTGAAGATTTCTTTTCTCTTTCCCCCACTTTAGTGAATGAGTGGACAGAACAATAGGGCATTATAGGGCATGCATCCTATAATTAGTGCCCACTCTGCTCTCATTGAGCTAGCAAATGATAAAAGACGGCTTTTACACCTTGTACCATGTCCACACTTTCTAGGCACGCCTAGAAGAATCGGGGGGAAATGTCCACTGAGCCGATGAGAGAATTCCTCCTGTAAATTCAATTCAATTCAATTTATTAGATTTGTATGCCGCCCCTCTCCGAAGACTCGGGGCGGCTCACAACAACAATAAAAACAATATTCTAGCGAAAACAAATCTAACATTAAAAAGCACATAAAAAACCCTAGTATTGTGCATAATGGTGGGCAACCCCCTGCTAATAATTTTTCATCAGGATAACAGCAAAAACTTCATGATTAAGTATCTTTAGGATAGATTTAAGCAATATCTATCTCCAGGATAGATTTAAGCAGTACATTTTATTAGTTGTATGCTCATCGGCTGAAAGCTGAGATAAAATTTCACTACGAGACCAAAACGTTAATATCATTAATACCATGAGACATTTAAAGAACAGCCACACCAAAAAATTATACAATGTGGCAAATTTAGAGGTGAGCAATAACATTGCAGGAGGATAAGACAATCCATTGGCATAATCGGTTATTGGGAGCTTTCCTGATTGCTATTAGATACAATTTCATATTTTCTTGTCAGAAAAAGGCATTCCAAAACAGGTTAGCACAAATGAAAAAAATCTCTCCTTTTGAAGCATTACAGTAGCTGGGATCCTTGGCAAGGCTGGTGCCTGATCTTGCTGCTTTGGAGGTTGCCCCCTGCTATCTCCATGGCTATGAGCAGGTTCTGCCATTGCACTTCACTAGCAGTTCCAATGGAAGTATTATCTATACAGTGTTCCCTCGATTTTCGCGGGGGATGCGTTCCGAGACCGCCCGCAAAAGTCAAATTTCCGCGAAGTAGAGATACGGAAATAAATACACTATTTTTGGCTATCAACAGTATCACAAGCCTTCCCTTAACACTTTAAACCCCTAAATTACAATTTCCCATTCCCTTAGCTACCATTTAGATTATTACTTACCATGTTTATTTATTAAAGTTTATTTTAAAAAAATATTTATTAAAGGTGGATGAAAGTTTGGTGATGACATATGATGTTATTGGGCGGGAAAAACCGTGGTATAGGGGGGAAAACAGCGAAGTATTTTTTAATTAATATTTTGGAAAAAAACATGGTATAGACTGTTCGCGAAGTTCAAACCCGTAAAATCGAGGGAACACTGTATATCCATACATACCATATTTTTTGGAGTATAAGACACACCAGAATATAAGACGCACCTTAGGGGTTTTTTTGGGGGGGGGGAATAGGGAAAAGAATTTGCTTACCAGGTATTCATCTGGCTAGCATCTTTAGTCTGGTCAGCTTCAGCACATTATTTTATCCCCTGCTTAAGGGCTTAAAACATTTATTCTGAGAGTAACAATGAAGAGCTTGCAAGCCAGTAAAAGCTGGGAACATCATTAGCACCTTGGAAAAAAAACAGTCTGAGCAAATAGAGCAATGGAAAAAATCCTGCAAAGACTTAGGGCTTGGAAAACATTCTTCTTTGCAGAGAGTAACAATGAAAGAATTTGCAAGCCCATAAGAGCTGGGAACATTGTTAGCACCTGGTTAGGGCTGGAAAGAAACATCTGGAGCAAGTAAAGCAATGAAAAAAGATAGGGTTTGGAAAACATTCTTTGCAAAGAGTAACAATGAAAGAGCTTGCAAGCTGGTAAGAGCTCGGGACATTAATAGAACCTGGTCAGCGCTGGAAAGAAACCCACTCAAAGCAAGTTAGAGCAATGAAAAAAACCTTGCACAGACTTAGGGCTTGAAAAACATTCTTTGCAGAGAATAACAATGAAAGAGCTTGGGAACATTAATAGCATCTGGTTAGGGCTGTAAAGAAACATCTGGAGCAAGTAAAGCAATGAAAAAAAGCATTCTTCCCAGAGAGAAACAATGAAGGCTGGGGTGGGGAAGCTACATTTAAGAGTATAAGAAGCACCCAAATTATCAGCCTCTTTTGGGGAGGAAAATATGGTATGTGTCAGCTGGGGCCAGCTTTCATAGCCTTGGCGGAAGGTTTGCAGAGGACATATGCTTTAATGCTTTGAAGAGAGGTGCTCCAATCACAGCAATGCACTTGGCAAGTCACTTCTTTCAAGTGTTTTCTACAGTACAGTGTTCCCTCGATTTTCGCGGGTTCGAACTTCGCGAAAAGTCTCTACCACGGTTTTTCAAAAACATTAATTAAAAAATACTTCACGGTTTCCCCCCCTATACCACGGTTTTTCCCACCCGATGACGTCATATGTCATCGCCAAACTTTCATCCGCCTTTAATCAATATTTTTTTAATAAACTTTAATAAATAAACATGGTAAGTAATAATCTAAATGGTTGCTAAGGGAGTGGGAAATTGTAATTTAGGGGTTTAAAAGTGTTAAGGGAAGGCTTGTGATACTGTTCATAGCCAAAAATTGTGTATTTACTTCCGCATCTCTACTTCGCAGAAATTTGACTTTCGCGGGCGGTCTCAGAACACATCCCCCGCGGAAATCGAGGGAACACTGTACTGTTGTCTAAGTCTTAAAATAATAGCTGGGGGATTCTAGGAGTTGAATTCCATGTATCTAAAAGATGCCCCGTTTGAGGAACACTACTCTAAGTAACTACTTTTTGCGAAGCAGATTGATCCTACTGGTGAAATTTTGGGAAGGACCCCTTGTTGTGTCTAGCAGTACTGGAGATGATTTGTATTCATTAGCTATTGATTATTCAACTCTTGCTCGTTGTTTATTGTACTGTTGTTTCATTTTACCTTATGTTTTAATTATTAATTGAAGGCTTCCATGTATAGGCAATGTATGAGATAATGAAATAGTACAGTAGGTCTTAAGCAAAGGGCTTAGACATTCTCCGTGAATATAAATAGAAGCGCCTTGTTTATTTTACTTAATTTAAATTCCTCTGATTCTATAAACATTTGATCATTTTTTTGTTTCTTCGCATTTATCTTGCAGAAAATTCCACCCTGTTGTCTTTGTGCACAGAGAGGTCACCTACAAAACAGCTGTCCAGAACGATTTTGTTTAAATTGTTGTTTGCCAGGGCACTGCTCTAGAGAGTGCCCTGAGAGAATGTACTGGAAAAAACATTGCAACCGCTGTGATATGAGAGGTCATTATGCAGATGTGAGTACATTGTTAACAGAAACTACCCAGCGATTCTTTTTTTCTCGTTCTCCCCCTCCCCCCCAATGACTTGCGCTTATAATCTGCATTCCTGTTTATCCATTGCTGGTCTCTTAGCATATGTTTGTTTGAAGACACAGCTTAGATAGACAAAATTAGTATTTTCTGCATCATAAATATGTGTGAAAAATAATTTTAAAAATGCAAAAATATAACTACAGAAAGATCACCAATAAGTGCTGAAGTGCTTAAATTATTGTTTGCACATTTTAAAAAATTTCTGGAATGAATTAGTTTCTATGAAATAGCATACTCTATAATTCATTAAATGAAGTTTTGATCTGGCATTTTACTTTTGTTAATAACAGAAATGATTTTAAATTATATAAAATTTACAGACATGCTTATCCTTTATGAATACATTAGAAATACAGTTTGCCTTTCTTGCATATGGATAACTATAGAAAAACGTGCAAACACACAATATATGTATTATATTTTAAAATTCATATTTTTTACAGGTTTAATATAGAGACTAAGTGACTAAATTTCACTGTGAGAACATAATAACCAGTGTACTTACTATCTCATTCTTCCCAATGGGAATAATACTAGCATTCTTTAAGCAGTTGTTTTATGGATTATTAAGTATATATGGTTTAAAACACTCAGAATGCAATAATAATAAAAGCTGATGAGAAATAATCTAATTATTATCTTCATTTTTTTCCCTAGGATCCAAATTATTTAGTTTTGTATGGCATATAATTACATTATTCCAACAGATCTCTGACCAGAAACTAATAATGCTGAAGCAGTTAATAGATGCCATTTATTTACATATCTCATCAAAATTCATAACAAAAGTTGGTTGCCATGTGATATGCAGCAGCCAGACCTTTGTAGCACAGATTTGCCAGATAAACAGCTTGCATATTTTCTTCTAAAAACCATGTGCTAAGAAAAGCTGATTAGGCACATTGTGTATGTGTTGATGTTTTCATAATCTCTGTTTGTAATTTTTTTCTTATAACTGAGAAGACTAGCTGCTGTTCATGGTACTGATGTCCAATGAATTATCTCTGGAAATTCAGCCACATGTACACATTTTCAAGTCTGAGTTTATATTGGAGATTCTGAAATATTTAAAATAGAAAGGGCATAGAGTCTTGTGTTCCAATTAATGCATTTTCAATGTCTGTGATGAAGTTAACATATATAAGATCGGTTAAAGGGAATGGGAATGTTGTTTTTACAAAGATGGCATTGACTTTTTTTTTTTACTGTTGTACTTTGGGATAGTACATGGTAAAGATTTCCTAATATAGAAAAATAGCAAAACTTGTTTATGTTCTTGTGAAGATAGGTGTCAAAACTTGATGGTTCAATGCAAATTAGAACATAATTCTCAAATGCTGTTTCTCATTTGCCCCTTTCGTTAAAAATGAACCCTTCTCTGATATTGTTGTTAGCCGCCCCGATATTGTTGTTAGCCACCCCGAGTCTGCGGAGAGGGGCGGCATGCAAATCCAATTAATAATAATAATAATAATAATAATAATAATAATAATAATAATAATAATAATAATCCTTCTCTTATTTTCATTATGTCAGTTAAGCATCCTTGAATAACTTTCCTTTATATTGTGCAGTATACTACAGTTACTCATGGAAGTCCCTTCCATTATTCAATTCAATTCAATTTATTAGATTTGTATGCTGCCCCTCTTCGAAGACTCGGGGCGGCTCACAACAATAATAAAAACAATATTTCAGCGAAAACAAATCTAATATTAAAAAACACATAAAACCCTATCATATTTAAAAAAGCAAACAACATACGCATACCCAAACATAAATATAACAAAAAAGCCTGGAGGAAAGGTGTCTCAACTCCCCCTGCCTGGCGGTATAGATGGGTCTTGAGTAATTTACGAAAGACAAGGAGTGTGGGGGCAGTTCTAATCTCCGGGGGGAGTTGATTCCAGAGGGCTGGGGCTGCCACAGAGAAGGCTCTTCCCCTGGGGCCCAGCAAACGACATTGTTTGGTTGACGGGATCTGGAGAAGGCCAACTCTCTGGGACCTTATCGGTCGCTGGGATTCGTGCGGTAGCAGGCAGTTCCGGAGGTAATCTGGTCCAATGCCATGCAGGGCTTTAAAGGTCATAACCAACACTTTGAATTGTGACCGGAAACTGATAGGCAGCCAATGCAGGCCACGGAGTGTTGCAGAAACGTGGGCGAATCTAGGAAGCCCCACGATGGCACCTGTCGTAGCATCTTCTCCAAGTCATATACCACCCAGTCTCTAGGTGTTCCAAAAATCGTTAAAATCTGTCTTTTCTTCTAGGCTGGAGTGAATTGGTGTCAAACTCTCTTGCTTTTCTTTTTCTGTTGTGTTGGGTTGGTGTCTCAAGATGTATTTTTTTTCTTTTTCCTTTTATTACTTTCTAGTTTTAAAATGTCAGCTGCTTGGAAGCATCTGTGATTTAAGTAGTTATAAATCAAATACGTAATATTAAATAAACCAATGAGTTGGCTAATTAGTGTAGGTGTGTGTGTGGGGGGGGGAAATCACATATTATCAAGAACATTACCTTATCAATAAATAAGATGCACTTAGACCGAAAAGACTTGTTCCCAACTTGTAATAACTGTGGTGATAGGGCTCTATATTTTTCCTATTCTTTGGGACCTCAAAAATAACAGATACTCAGCAAGTTCTTTCTTTAATATTTAATTCGTTTGACAGCATAAGTGAATGAGATCTGAACTCAAATATTGATGCTCTATCAATTATAGTGACAATCATGCCTCTTTAATTTTCAAGTTTACTATCCCCCCCAAACTTTCATACCATTTAAATCCTTTTTATTATTAGCATTTTCCTCCAAATACTGTAATATTGTTTTCTTTTTAGATTGTATATAATTTCGATATTTCTTTTAGAATTTCTGTCCAAATCCATCTTTTCTAATAGGGTTTCATGTCACTGAATCTTAGGTATTACTGCTCTATTAAAATCTACCTCCTTGAATTGTGTATTTACTGATATGCTCAGATATAGTTTTCCATAAAACCAGGAACTCCAGAGCTGCCTGATCATTATTTCCATATCATTAACAAAAATGCTTTTCATTGGTTAGAATCACGTCAAGGAGGGTTGATCCCCTTGTGCCTTCTTTCAGCTACTGATGGAGAAAGCTGTTAGCCAGGCCAGTCAAAATTTTCTAGTGAGACCAGTCTTGGCAGAGATTGTTTTCTAACAGATGTCAGTGCAATTAAAAATCCCTTCACACCTCTCTAAAAGATCTGCAGTTTCCTTTAAAAACAAAAACAAAACACAATCCACACCTATTTTATTGGCTGATAGTAATAAACATGAACCATTATTTTGTCCCTTCCTCCACTTACTATAATTTAGATTTACCAATGGTTTTCTCAGTTTCCCTACTTTTCTAAACATTTAATTTAAGTAAACACCTGTACATAATTTAAATAAACATTGTAGTTCATCTTTTGCTTTTTCCTTTCCCCTTTCTGTTTACTTTGAACAAGTTTCATTTTTCACTGCCAAATTATGCTAATTATGGGATCAAAATTCAAATTTTATTTGTGTAGTATTTAGGCCATAACAAACCTATTATGAGTCATCTCATAATATCTTGTATTCATCAGATTATATTTATCCTCTTGCATTAAATATTACGATGTTTATTCCTGTATTTTCAATAGGAATTTGCCAGTTTCTTCCATGATATTTAAATCAGTTTTACTAGTTGTCCCCCGAACAATATATAAATTGTCTCTTTATATCTGAGCTTTGCCACCAACTTCTTCATTATTTATTTCATAGCCTAATACTTCTAATCTAACTCAGCCTCCTTTCTGAAAAATCATTTAAAACTATGCATGAAAAATTCATTCAAACGCTATTTTTAATTCCTCTCCAAACTTGTTTCTAAAACAACAACATGATGTATTTATTTGAAAAACTGCATTATAAGACTATAACAGGATTTTAAAAGGGGAAACATATGAATTTCTAGGCAGTAATACATAGGCAAAGTTTGCATTTTCGGATAATGTATATTTCCTTTTTAATATTTAGAAACATATTTATTTGAGAACAAAATCTGTTGTTTCAGTAACGTGTGCAAAAATAATCTTGCAGCATTCCACAGCATATAATGCATTATTAATTGTTGATGAAATATTATTTGTCTGAAAATAAACATAATGTAATCTCAGATTTAAATTCATTTGTGTATAACAATTTTCTAAAAATCAGATACACTTAATTCAGCATTCTAAACTTTCAGATATATTTGTCTTCTATTTTAACATTTGCTTGCTCAAAATATTGTACTAGTTTTTCACCGTGTGGCTTGGATCCAAAATTGATTTTATACCCACAAAAGAACTGTTCTACTTAACTGAAGAGTGCAAGCTGGGAAAAAGTGAATCTAGAAATGAACCAAGAAATAGAAAGGATCTTCCACGCATGCAACATCTTTTACAGAATTCTTCAGAAGATCCTAATGGTCACCTAAGCTTTGTCAGGGCTCATATTCTAATACATCTAGAAGAGGGATCTTTGAGCACTGCTCCAATAACTATGCAAATATAATTTTTGCTTCACTTTATGGTTATTTGGATCTTTGCTTAAATGTTTCCAGCTGTCACTGTCTAGTTTATATTATTTATCTGGCCAATTTTCTGTGGGAATCAGTTCTGTTTGTTTTATAATTAGCTCCTAAGCATTGTATTTGGTTTTTTGCATAATGCAGGCATCAATATAATTCTGAGATCCCCAACATGATGCCTGAAGTACTCTTGCCAATGTGCCAATATAATCCTTTATTCCCTTGACCCCTCTACCTACTTGACTTTACTTCTTTTCTTATGGGAAACTGCAAAAAGTGCCAGAGTCTCCTTATTTCCCAAAACTCTCCTCATAAACTTTTTAGACAATAAAAATGATTGACAGCTATATTTACCTGCCCAGAGAACAAAAGGAAAAGACAAGACAAGTAAACATTCCCATAAATCTGGTAAGTAGCTTAGAACTGCTCCCACCCTCCTTGTCTTCCGTAAACTACTTAAGACCCGCCTATACCGCCAGGCATGGGGGATTTGAGACACCTTTCCCCGAGGCTTATTATAATTTATGTTTGGTATGTATGTGCTGTTTGGTTTTTAATTATGATAGGGTTTTTGGTTTTTTTTAATATTAGATTTGTGACAATATAATATTGTTTTTATCGTTGTTGTGAGCCACCCCGAGTCTTCGGAGAGGGGCGGCATACAAATCTAATAAATAATAATAATAATAATAATAATTATTATTATTATTATTATTATTATTATTATTATTATTATTAGTTATTGCGCTGTAATATTTTCTGAAAGGACAAGCCAAACCAGTATCTATTTTATCAGAGCAACCACAACATGTTTTCAATAATCCTGATGTGCTTACTAGCCCCAAAAGTTTAGAGAGCCTAATCACAACCTAGTATTGAAATGTTAGTGAAATTGAAGTTCACATAGGGCAAATGAAAATTTGTGTTGTGGGCAATCAAAACCCCTATGGCAGTGATGGTGAACCTTTTTTTGACTTGGGTGCCAAAAGAGTTGTGCGCACACGTGCCTACATCAATAATGCAATGCCCTCCCCCCACACATGCACACAGGCCATACTGAAGTCTCCAGACTTCCAGTAGCTCCAATGGTCTGTTTTTCGCTCTCCCCTGGCTTCAAGAAAGCCTCTTGAAGCCTGAAGATGGCAAAAAATGGCCCAACTTGGGCAATTGGGCTTTTTCACTGTCCTCAGGCATCAGGAGATATTCCTGAAGGCAAGGGATGGTGAAAACAGCTGAAAATAAGGCCAAAAATCAGCTGGCCAGCACGTGCATGCTGGAGCTGACATAGAGCAATGCCTTGCATGCTCTCAGATGTGGCTCCACGTGCCACAGATTCGGCATCACTGCCCTATAAGATCCTACTAACCAGTTACTGATTACTGTAGCGAGGGGGACGTTTCCCAAGTTCGCCTGGTGCACCAGTTGCGGCCCTATCTGGACCGGGTCTCACTGCTCACAGTCACTCATGCCCTCATCACCTCGAGGTTCGACTACTGTAACGCTCTCTACATGGGGCTACCTTTGAAAAGTGTTCGGAAACTTCAGATCATGCAGAATGGAGCTGCGAGAGCAATCATGGGCTTCCCTAGGTATGCCCATGTTACACCAACACTCCGCAGTTTGCATTGGTTGCCGATCAATTTCCGGTCACAATTCAAAGTGTTGGTAATGACCTATAAAGCCCTTCATGGCATCGGGCCAGAATATCTCCGGGACCGCCTTCTGCCGCACGAATCCCAGTGACCGATTAGGTCCCACAGAGTTGGCCTTCTCCGGGTCCCGTCAACTAAACAATGCCGTTTGGCGGGACCCAGGGGAAGAGCCTTCTCTGTGGCGGCCCCGACCCTCTGGAACCAGCTCCCCCCAGAGATTAGAACTGCCCCCACCCTCCTCGCCTTTCGTAAACTTCTTAAAACCCACCTTTGCCGTCAGGCATGGGGGAATTGAAACATCTCCCCCGGGCCTATACAGTTTATGTATGGTATGCTTGTGTGTATGTTTGTTTTTAATAATGGTTTTAGTGTTTCTTTTAAATTATTAGATTTGTTATATATTGTTTATTATTGCTGTGAGCCGCCCCGAGTCTACGGAGAGGGGCGGCATACAAATCTAATAAATAAATTAAATAAATAAATAACTACTAATCAGACTGAAGAAGCTACTTGGATAAGCAGTGAAACATTTCAAAACATAAAAGAAAAGATAGTCCAATTGCCGCGACTCAACTTTCAGACAACGGTGAGAACCTTCACCGACAAATCAGAAGCTGTGTACTAGAATTGTCTTTGTCCTACAGTCCTGAGTCTATGGAGAAGGGTAGCCTAGAAGTCTAATTAATTAGTTAATTAATTAAATCAATAGACTTTCTAGTGGTCTCCCATGGAAGCTACAGATCATATCTGAACTGTCATGCTATATACTGGCCTCATGAGCACTGCGTTTGCAGTTTATTGTTATAGTTTCATAGCGGTGGACAGAACAAAACATATTTTCAGTGAAAATACATTTTAAGATGAGAAAGCTATGGCACATGTACGCCTTTGTATGTGGAGACGTTGCTGTAATGCATAAGAGAGCAGGTACTTATTTCTTACCCTCTCCCTTGGTTATGGTGTATGAACATTTAGCATGTTACAGTAAGTATTTAGAGGAATGTGTTCTCAAATAAGCACCCTATCCTCTTTCTTCCACCACTTACTCCAGGAATAAACAGGAATAAACCAATTTGACAATGGTAAGTGCTTTACATAGACAGGTTCCAAATTAGATCACCACTGGTTTTCGTGCACAGAAGTATCCAGACAGGTGGGCAGAGGCTCTCGCCGCCACCACTACCGCTTCTAAGAACTGGTCTGAACTGAGAGCAACCCACTGCTGATGTGCAAGGGGACAAGCTGCACATGTCTATGAAAAGCACTGACCATTCCCTGTAATGACCTGGGCCCTTCCATACCTCGGTGTACTTTGAAATTCCTCATTATAAAAATTACAATGGATCCCATTTTAAAAGGGTGCTTTTAGCATTCTCTGATTCTTTTAGGGCATATAAGTTGGGTTATCTGGGGCAAGCTGTTGATAGGGTGTCCTGAAATGTTTTATTGATGACTTTTATCTGCTCCCTTCCTGTTAACTGTCATGCAAAGGTAATTAATATGGCTTGTATTAGTAAATCTTTTGTTTGCTGCAGTGGCTTGCAATGGGGCAGCTCCTAACAGCAGCGTTGACAAAGCACAAGAGAATTCTGTTAAAAAGTTGTGTTTAGTAATTGTAGTCATTGTGTCAGGCCATAACTGACTTGGAGCTGAAGGATTTTTGTGAGATGAGTAGCTGTGCCAGCAGGGACCCAAGTCTCCTGGGCCAGCCGCACTCTCATTAAGATTTGCCGCTAGCAGTGGCGGTGTTCGGCAAGTATGTGACGTGCATTCTGTTATTGTATGCTTGGCTTGTCAGCCTGCAGCTTTCTGACACTCACTTATGTCACTCTTTATTCAGAGAGGAAGAAGCTTTTGATAATTTGACAAGACAAGCTCTTAAACGATCTAGGTCATGGCCTTCACTGTCTGTGATTGTGAACATATTTCCTGAAAGCCCTGTCACTCATCACAGCTACATTTTCTCCCGGGGAGTCGTAGGCCTGTCCTGGTCTCTTGTCAGCTCATACATTTTGGTTATTCATATACCAAATATAGTCTTGGTGGAGGGATGTTTTTTCCCCCTTCACTTTTGCAAATGCTAGCATGTTAGTAAGGCTAATCCTTTCTCCTGTGTTGTGTTCCCAGCAGGGTTGTGTTCAAGGGTTCTCTCTGGTACAAGGCAGACAACTAGCCAAGGGGAGCTGAAAAGGAGGAAAGGCCGCTTAGTGCTGTTTTTGTGTTTGTTCATTGTTGTGGAAATATGAGAACTGGTGGCAAGGGCCTTGTCTATTGAGCACTTGAGTCTTGGTCTGCTGTCAGGGGCTGTTTAAGATTGAGTGTTTTATTTTCTTTGATGTTCACATTTGAGAATAGGGAAGTGGGAATTAAACAACAGATGCACTAAGCCGTTGTTCTCATAAAACAATAATTAGCACATGATAAAATTCAATATGGGTCAAATGGAACAATATAAAACTCTTGATTCATTTTGTGTGACAAAGTGGCTTGATCTGTACTTTATTTTTTATGAATACTTGGCAGTCCGAATTACTGGTAGGATAAATATTTGGAATTTCCAGTTGTGCAAAACTTAAGAAGCAAACTGATCACCAATTTACAGAAATCCAGAAGTGCGTTTGTTGTGAAGAATAAATAGCCATTTTATGTACACAGAACTAGATGTTAGTTCAGTTGCACCAGTGAGCCAGAAAATAAATGAAATGCTCTAATGTAGAAAAATTCCATAACAGTTTTTCACCTAGGAGAACAATTTATATCTAATCAGATTTTCAGGTGTTAGCAGATCTAAAGGTACTGTCTTCCATAGCCAGCAATTCTGCATCGATTAAGCAATCCATAAACTATAGCAATTATTTAATATTTCATTTTTAAGGAAACAATACAAATTAACTTTGAAGCTAAAACAAAGAATGAACTGGTCTCAGATTTATATGTGTCATTTTGGGGGGAAAACCACCATTTTTTGAAACATCTCCAAGTATAGTCAATTCTAAATGCACTAGATTAGAGTTAAGTCACATTGTATACTGTATAACATTAAATGCTATTTTGAATCTTAATGTATCTTTACTTGGAACAAAAATAGTGAAAAATAATGAATGAGATTTAGATCTGGGTAATTTTGTTTATTGTGTGGATTTTATTATATATTTTTTTTCCTCATGGGCTAAAAATGAACAAATACAGTTATATGAAATTTAGCCTTTCCTAATAAAGTTTCGTTGTTATTTTTTGAAGTCCGTAATTTATTTCAACATAACAACATTTTATAATATTAATGTTTGATCTCCTATAATGTTAGAAGTTATATATATATTTGCTAGAGCAAACATTATTATTGATTGATTGATTGATTGATGGTATTTCTATGGCACCCAATTCCCAAATAATAATTATTATTATTATTAGACTGAGACAGATACTATCAAAATGCCATTTTTACATCAGACAGTTCATTGCCAATAGTTTTTCAGCCAAATTATCCTTGAGAACAATGCAGTGATCAGGACCTGTCCAGAACTAATGGATAAATAACTGCTTGTTTAACACTGGTAAACCAGTGAAAATGTTGCCAACACTAAAATCCATTTAAAGCTTGAAAGTAGTAAAATATATTGTATTGTAGGATGAAATGGGGACTCGTAGTTTAGTTCTGATTTCACGATCAATTGAGGAAAAATAGATCTGTTTATTGTTTGTTTCAGGCATGTTTATAGTTTAATATCTTCTTTATCGCAAATGGGTGTTTGTCACTATTTTTCTTAAAGCCTGCATATATATGTGCATATACAAAATAGTTAACACCTCCTTTATGTCCAGATGGATATTGACTGTATCTTACAGTTCCTCATCTAATGATGTAAAGTCTAAAAAAACCCAAACCAAACCAAACCAGATATTTGTATTTGTATGAGAATGTACTCCATTATATCATTTAAACTGCTTAAAATCTCTTAGTTTACATTAAACTACAGTTATTAGAAGCAAATTATATGATTATTTTAGAGTGGTTTTTATAATATGTATTATTATAAACTTAGTTGCAATGATACAGAAAGTGGGCAAATTCGTCCCATTACAGATCATGGAAAATGAAAGAATTGTCAGAGCAACAGCTATTTTATAAAGTTTGAAGTGGAAAAGCTGATTTTATTTGAAAATTCCACATTCTGTTTCTAATGTGAAAATTATAGCAAGAAGGAAATGGATAGTGTTAAACACTATTTTAATACCCTATTTTGTTAATACACTATTTTGTGTATTTTCTTACAGGTGTACTGTAGAATGTCTTATTCTGCGTGTTCAAATGTGCCTTATTTTGCTCTGCAGTTCTGTGAAATAGAACAAAGTGGAATAATGCAGAGATTGTAAAACCACAAGCAGAAAAGCATAACTGCATGCAATATTTTGATTAAAATTAAAAATGTATTCAAAAATAGAATAACAGTTACATGAAAATACAATATAAATTAATCTCTAAGTGATGTTTCACACCAGCCTTAAAAGTTGCGCATCTCTGGCATTTATTTACATTTTGGGACTCTTATAAACTTGTCTCCAAAAGTTCTAAACTTTAGCAAAAAGAAAGGGGGAGAAACTGTTGCTGGCTTTCTGACAATGGCAGAGAGTGTGTTAAACCAGTGTAAAATTCAATTAAACTGTCTAGCCAGGTTTTTGAAGCTGAAATGCAGACCCTCTCAGTTAAGCTTCTTATTTTCCTGTGACCGACACCAGTGGTTACTGTGTTATGCCAAAATCAACAGGCTGTAAAGCACCTTGTTTCATGCTCCCAGCTGATCAATATTTTTATTTTCTAGGCTTGCCCAGAAATATGGAGGCAGTATCACCTAACAGTAAGTAGAAACACCTTTTTATTTTGTCCTACACCGGGCCTATTTACTCTTCTGTGAACTGCTGACCATAAAATAGAGACAAGGATCTTTTGAAGAAAGTTAATAAAATATCTGATGAGAGTCAGAATAGAAGAATGCAAGAATATCCTATGCTATTTTTTCCTGCCATGTTCTTCTAAAAGGTTTGCGTAATAGAAATTATCTGTGGGTAATACCATACCAGTTTTCTGTTTATAGCTTCTTCAGAACAAAGTACATAGCAAGAATGAAATGTCTCCTTTAAACACCAACAATATCAATGCGAATCATGGACACTACAGGAACGGTTACAGTTTCACTGTTCTTGTGATTATTTGCCTTGATGAGATACCAAAATTAGAAATAAAACAAATTTTCAGTGTCTGTTTATGAGGAAGTTTATAAAGCCACAGTCAAAATGTACTACAAAACTTTCACTTTAACTGACTATTAATAGTATTAAATATATATGTGGAGAACTTCATGCACAGTTCTGTTTGACTTTGTAATTTACTTAACTATATCTAAACTCATGGGAATTTGGATTGGCTATTGGCAGATCATAAAGAGAAGATCTTTAGATCATCTCTTTATGGCTCAAGAACAGAATTTATTTTTTCATGGACTGTTTTTTTCTTAGTTAGAAGAAAATATAGTTGATAAATGGATGATACATATGACTACAACAGCGATTTTGAGTTCCCCTATTTTTTTCTATACTTTTGTATGACCTGTTTTTAATCTTATATACTTTTTTACAATAATACATTTCTGAAATTTACTTTTCTTTATAGAATCAAAAATGGCTTAAATATGCATTATTATATAGCATGGCTGAGGTTTTCAAGAAGTTATGATGTAGCTTCTCTGTTCAAATAGGAATATAATATGGAGAAACTTCTTAGATTATTATTTGGCCACTTTAATCTTAAAACTGCAAAAAGTATCACTTCTAAAAAAGGGGTTTTTTTTTCAAAATTGCTCAACTAATTTATGATGATGATGATGATGATGATAATAATAATAATAATAATAATAATAATAATAATAATTTATTAGATTTGTAGGCTGCCCCTCTCCGAAGACTCGGAGCAGCTCACAAGTAAAAAACCATATACTTATACTATCTTTTGAATTCTGAGATGAAAGAATACAACCTACTTGTATGATTCTGATAAAGAGCTTTATATTTCTTGTTGGTTCCAATATTGATTGAATAGAATAGAATATTATTTATTAGCTAAGTGTGACTAGACACATGCAAGGAATTGCAACTACATAAAAAATAGTATGTTATCTATCTAAATTGTTTTCAAAGAACATCATAAAATGAAAATTAAAATACAAAATATGAAGCTGTTCATATCGATATACCATGGACATATTTACCTTAGTTCTCAAAATTATGAAATAAATACTAATTCATATTTGAATTTGTATGCTTGTGTTAAAACAATATATTCCACATTTGAGTACAGTTAATTCAGATTGTAATATTTTGCAATAAACCAGAATATAAAGCCTATAGGAAATCTGCATAAGGAGAACAAATTTAATGTAACATACAAATATCTGCCATGTAGATAATCTTTTAATCCTACTTATTATGCATGTTTATCAAAAGGGTTATATAAAATGTGTGGTTATTTTTTCATGCATAAGCAAAATGTCTCTAATTAATTGTTATGAATGCTTCAGATCAATAGAACATATTTGTTATTTCTGAGACTTTGTGAATTTTATTCTTTTTGCTCTCTTACTAAGAGAAGGGGTGCCATCTATTGACTCACTGTGGTTACCACATTCAAAATCATTACCAATAACAATTGCTAAATAAATAAGTAGCTGATAGTTAAGGATTGCCTTTACCTTTTTTATGACATTTTTGGCATACCAAGTCTTGGTGACATTTTCTGTTGGCCAGAAGGAAAAGTGAAATAAGAGATTTGTAAAGCATGGAAGATTAAGAAAGAATACTAAATTGGTCCCTTGAAAATTTGCAAATGACATTTTTGTTTTTAGCGTTGTTGTATAAAAGAAGCCATTGAATTTTAAAATCAACAAATCCACATGGAAGAAAAAGACTTTACAACAAGTTTTAAATATAAAGTGCAATTGAATACATTTTAAAAATACAACTGAATTTTCTATTTTAAAAAATATTTCTAATTACCAAACTATCAAGTATACTAGCATAAAGATGATCCAAAAATCAAGACTATTTTTAATTTAGAGCAGGATCTATGTTTGTCACTGAGTGAATTATATATTTGCTGTCTAATATGCAACTGTAAATAAATATATAGTATTTAATGAAAAGAAATCATAAATCATATTCATTTTTATTATGCATATTAAACATGAACTCAGATCCTTTCATACATAGCGTAAATATGCTATTTTCAATAATTTCTATGGCTCATGAAGTATGCACCCTTCAGCGTATATTAACACATTTTTACGTGTGAGTTGCAAATTGCATTTTCCATTAGTTGGGTAAGACCTTTATCCAATTCATCTGGCTTAGAAGCACCTTACTTTCCCTGGTCTTCTTGACTTCATATATATCATACTAACATTAAGAAAAACGTGACAGTTCCTATTTCAGATGGATTTTATGTTGATGTAAGATTAGTCCCTATGGTCTTATGAATCCAGAGATAAGTTTGGCCTTGAGTGTACATTAGTTAGGATTCAGAAGGATATGCATGCCATAGAAAGGTGGTGACTAATTCTCCCTTTCACTGGTGAAGGCTACTATCCAGGAACCATGGGAGGATGCTGACATATGTACATATGATGCTTTGGAAATCAATAGCACCACAACAATATATATCCTCCTAATGAAATGTTCTAGTGCTTCAAGCAGTAGCTGATAATAATGAAGAGCATCCTGGAAATTCAGTAGTGATTAAATACCAGTTACTCTAGTTTCTTTTGTGCTTCCTGAATACTTTTTATTATTAAAATACTTACCTTTGACCATAAGATTTTCAAGAAGATATATGGAAGAGATATTAATATGACATTCTACTCTCTTTTAATTATAATACAAATATAATTACCGAACTAATACAATTATAATTGTCAGGTTAGACAACTTTTAATATTGTGATGTTTTCAAAATAGTATATTTTTTAATACTCAAGTCTTACTATTAATTCCTTAAAAATGCCGGCTATACTGTGTTAGTTAAGATATCTTAGAACAAAACTTTTATGGTATCTTCATGGGAATTAATCGATAAAATATGCTTGATTGAGATTTTACATGTAAAGCAGGTGTCATATAAAGCCAAGTAAATCTTGTAAATTCTTATACAATTATGTTTATATGTTATAACAATCCTTTTTCAGGAAAGAGATTATCATCAATTTTAAAGGCAAAGAATATAATTTATGGATTAGACATAAAATACTACATATACAATAAGAATTGTTTTGGTTTAAAATCTTTTAGAGTAAAATGAATTTCAAGCAAAAACAAAGCTTTATAAGTATATGAACTTCTTTCTGTTTTATTTGTAGTGCTTTTCTTTACATTTAAAGCTTTTCCCCAGAAGATTATGGTTTCTTCTGTTACCGTGTTTTGTGCATGCAGTAACTTTCTTTCCACCATCTGCTATTTCAGTCCTCTCATTTGTATCACAATCTCCTTCCCCATGATGACCACCAACACATCATCACAATTTGGCTACTGAGCACTGTCATATAAGAAGCTTTAAATTCATGTTTCTGTTCACCTATTAATATTAAAAGACAAAGCGGAACTTCTATTTTAATAGATATATTTGAAAGACATGAAATTACAAAGCATGCTTTATGTTTTAATTTCTTGCTGTGTTATTGAAATTCTGTTAAGACTTTTGTATAAAAAAATAAAAAATAAATAAGCAGGTAAATTTGGATTAAATTCTGGATTAAATATGGATTAAACTTAATATTTTTTTAAAAAACCCTAAAGCAGTTATATTTAATAGGCATGTATTTAAAGAAGTTATAGTAAATTTAGAAAGAAAGAATGTGTAAAAAAAGATGCATTTAGGATTTACCACATTAATTGAAAAGGGATTCCTTGTAATCAGACTTATGCACATTTTCTTATATACGGTACATTGATTGTTATAACATGATAATATTTATACAAGAGTAGTCTTGTCTTGTTCATTTTGGTAGTTTAAGGCAAAACTATGTTTGTTTAATCTAAATGTAGATTTTGGACTTTTACACAATTTTCTTTCAGTCTTCAAGCCAATTCTTTTCTTTACCCAGAAATAAGCTCCAAAGAAAAAGATAAAAGGACATTACAACTAAATGTGCCTATTTTTGCAGTATTCAAATTTTGTATTGACAACTTATTGTTTAGAATTTAGCTTCAAAATGCTAACCAACAAAATTCCAATATTAGGTATGTTTATTGTTTATCACAACATTCTTATGCTCAGAATTGTTGGGGGGTTGGATGAATGTGGAGCTAATTTGAAATAATTACTAACTCCATTGATTTTTTAAAAGAAAAACTTCAATAATACAGTAATAAGATTGCCAGTTAAGGGAAACTTTATGTCGAAAGTAAAAAACAACAACTAAACCCTGACTTATTATTTAACCAAAGTGTGTAAGTAAATTATAATAAAAATGATTTGGTAGATAACATATGGTCATTTTTTCCTTTATTTTTTAGGAAACATTACTTTGCATTTTGAAAATGTCATTGAATCTAATTAAATATTTTGATATTAAGTATTGGTGTTTCTTTAGTTACATTGTATATAAATACATAATAATATTGAATTAATTCCTTAATTCAATCCTTAATCCTTTTTTGCTATATAGAATGTATAGTATGTATAGAAATGGTGTATCTTCCCAAATAAATAACAGTACATTATCTGCTGTGTAGCACCAATACCCCCTACGCCTCCAGTAATGGCAATGCCATAATGAGGTGGTATGGCAGCAGTATTTTCTTGTAGTGCCATTTAAACATTGCAATTGTAATTCTGTATGCATTATTCGGGGAGTAAGTTTCAACTGAATTCATCAGAACCTATCGCTTAACATGCATAGACTCAATAAATGTTTACATCATGTCAAGATGCTACTCTTCTATATAAGGCCCTTGATAAATTAATAATATTTAGTACAATTGAAAATTGAACTGTCATTTATCTGTTGGAGGAGTGAGTAAAATGTTTACAACAACAATTTCCCCTAACATTCCTTCCTCCTCCTATTTTCCCTATAACAACAACTCTGTGAGATGGATTGGGTTAAGGAAGAGTGACTAGCCCAAAGTCAACCATCTGGCTTTTATGCCCGAAGCAGCACTAGAACTCACTGTCTTCTGGTCTGTTGCCTTAACCAATACACCAAACTGGCTATTAATATTAAATATTAAAGTGTTTAATGTATTTAACTATTTACAGAAAGTTACTATCAGAAGAGAAAATATTATGTGTCTTTAACAACAGAGCTAAATTCTTCTCTTCTTACATGGTTACCCCCAGACTTCTCTTTAAATACTTTTTAAGTTTTTAAGATTACAAATGGTTATGGGACAAAAGGGGAGGGAAGTTATCACGTCTCCCTTTTTGTCAGTATAATCTCTTCATTAGTGTATTAATTTGGCCACATTGGGGAAATTTTCATATTTATTTTTGTTTGTTGGTCACTTGTTTCTAAGGATCGGTATATGGTATCACACGTGTCCCTTTTATATATCAAATGTGGCTACTGACTACAAAAGCTCCAAATAATGATAATAGCAGCAGCAGCAGCAGCAATAACAACCATGATTTTCTATTTTAATTTTTCTTGTTTATAATGGACTTGGAAATATTTGCTTTCTTCCTGTGCCAATCGTGTTTTAAAGGCTAATTTATTTACATCTCACTTTGGCAGAATGTGAACGAAGATGCATACTGATAGACTGATAGCATTGAGACAGTTATATTTTTATTTGGATGACTGTCGAATTTGCACTTATGTTCCCTGATCCAATAGATGATTCATACATCAGAATTAGTTAACCCACATGGATCTCCTAAACCAGTTAAGAGTTATTGTGTCTAAAATTATGCCAAATTATCAGTTTAAAAAATTAAGATTTTCAAAACATGGATTTTCAAAATACAGAGTAGTCTTTTCACTATTTCTATCATAGTTCAGATTAATGACTTCTTCTGTATTATTACACCTGTTCCAATTTTGTCAAACTACTTGATTGTCAATTTTTAGATCCTTGTTAATGATTATAAATTTATATGAAATTATTAAAGTAATAGAACAATAATGTGATGCAAAGCTTTTAAAAATAATGGTTAATTCAGCATACTGAGTTAAAAATGCCCGTTTGTTCAAATAAACCCCAATCTTTTCTTAGTTTTTTGGGACAGAGGGAGAATATAGCTTCATTTTTTCTATGACTTTGAAAAAAAATAAAACTCTTCAGGAGAGTTGGTTACTTTTTTTAAAAAAAAAAACTGATTCTTTAGACTCCAATTAAGTTATTTTATGATGACTGATGGGAATTAACCGAACTTGAAAATTAGTTTGATAAAATATGTCTCCATTGTTTGTAGTGAAATAACAATAAGCTACTGCATTTTTACCTGTCAGACAGATAAATATTTGTTCTCAATTAAATTGTGTGCAAACACAATACATTTCAATAAGCCTTCAGGCTTAATATTTTTAATGTTGCATTGTATTATATTAGAAAGATACTGCATGACCTCTTATAGTTAGTAAGTAGTAATTAGTAACAAAGTCTTATGTTCATGCATACAAGTTGGTTGTGTTAATATTTTGGGTTACCCGGAATAGAGTAGAGTAGAATAGAATAGAATAGAATGCATTTTTTGTTGGCCAAGTGTGATTGGACACAAAAGCAATTTGTCCTGGTACATATGCTCTCAGTGTACATAAAAGAAAAGATACATTTGTCAGGAATCATAAGGTATAACACGTAATGATAGTCCGGGTACAAATAAGCAATCGAATCATATTAGGAACCAGTCAATATAAATTGTAAGCAATAAAGTTACAGTCATACAGTCATTAGTTGGAGGAGATGTGTGAAGGGAACGATGAGAAGATTAATAGTAGTGCAGAGTTAGCAAATAGTTTGACAATGTTGAAAGAATTACCGGTATTTGTTTAGCAGAGTGATGGCATTTGGGGGGAAATGTTCTTGTGTCTAGTTGTTCTGGCTCTGTAATGTCCTTTTGAGGGTAGTAGTTGAAACAGTTTGTGTCTAGAATGTGAGGGTTGTTTCAGACCTCTTTTTGCCTCATGCAGTATACAGGTCCTCAATGGAAGGCAGATTGGTAGCAATTGTTTTTTCTGCAGTTCTAATTATCCTCTGAAGTCTTTGTCTGTCTTGTTGGGCTGCAGAACCAAACCAGACAGTTATAGAGGTGCAGATGACAGACTCAATAATTCCTCTGTAGAACAGTACTAGCAGCTCCTTGGGCAGTTTGAGCTTTCGGAATTGGCACAGAAAGAACATTCTTTGTTGTGCTTTTTTGATGACCTTTTTGATATTAAGTGTCCATTTCAGATCTTGCGATATGGTAGAACTTTGAAATTTGAAGGTCTCTACTGTTGATACTGTGTTGTCTAGTATTGTAAGAGGTGGAATTTTGGGTGGGTATCTTTTAAAGTCTACCACCATTTCTACAGTTTTGAGTGTGTTCAGTTCCAGATTGTTCTGGTTGCACCACAAGATTAGTAGTTCAACCTCCCGTCTGTATGTGGACTCATCATGGCCTCAAATGAGGCTAATTACTGTTGTGTCATCTGCAAACTTCAGTAGTTTAACAGATAGATCATTAGAGATGCAGTCATTGGTATAGAGAGAGAAGTGGAGAGAGCACAGAGCCTTGTGGGCCCTCTGTGCTTATTGTATAGGTATCTGATATGATTCTGCTTAGCTTCATCTTCTGCTTTCTGTATGTTAGGAAGCTTATGATCCACTTGCAAGTGTGTTCAAGTACCACTAGCTGGTTCAGCTTAGTTAGAAGAGTGTCTGGAATGATGGCATTGAATGCTGAACTAAAATCTACAAAGAGGTCTTTGCCTAGATCTTTGGAGATTCAAAATGTAGGATATAGCACAAAGCCATATTAACAGCATCATCTGTCGATCTATTTGCTTGGCATGCAAATTATAAGGGGTCTTACAGTAGATCCTTGATGGTTTTCAAGTGGGACAGTTTTCATAACTAAAGATGTTAAAGCAACTGATCTGTAATTGTTCAGTTCCTTGATGTGGGTTTCTTTGGCACTGGGATGATAGTTGAGCATTTAAAGCAAGAAGGAACATAGTATATTTCTAGTAATTCATTGAAGATTTGGGTGAAGATGAGGGTCAATCGGTCAGCACAGTCTTTTAAGCAAGAAGGCATTATCTTGTCTGGGCCTGGAGCTTTTCCTGGCTTTTCTCTGTGAAATAGGTTTTGCACTTCCTTTTCTGTGATCACTAGGGTGAACCCAATGGTATGAGGTCAGCTGTTGGTGTATCTGAGATTGGGGTTGTGGAGATAGGTGGCTGCAGTTTCCTTTCAAACCTGCAGTAAAATACATTCAGATCATCTGCCAGTTTTTGATTTCCTTCAGCCTGGAAAAGTGATATTTTCATGAGTTCTCCACATGTTTCCTGGTTCATTTTTTGAGAACTGATTATTTAGCTTTTTAGAGTAGCTTCTTTTTGCTGCTCTGATCTCCCTTGTTAATACATTTCCACCCTGATTATACAGCATCAAATCACCTTTTTCTATAAGCTTCCTCTTTGGAATGATGTAGCTGCTTAAGTTTAACTGTGACCCAAGATTTGTTGTTGCTGTATATTCGTAAGTTCTTGGTCAGTACACATAGGCCTTCACAAAAGCTGTCATATTATGTTACAGTATCTGTGAGTTCATCCAGGTCTGCCGAAGTATCTTCAAAAATATTCCAATCCCTGCAGTCAAAGCAAGCCTGTATCTTTAACTTTGCCTCTTCAGTCCAAGTCCTCGCTATTTAATTGTTGGTTTTGTGGTTTTAAGTCTTCGCCTGTAAGCAAGTACAAGGTGAATCATGCAATGATCAGAGTGTCCCACAGCTGTCTCATGTTAAGAAAGCTTTTTTTCCCCACAGTAAAGATGCAATATCACATACAAGCTTGTATTCCTTTTGATTTCAGGAATTTAAAATAAATTGAAAATATAATACCTCGTCTTACGAACTTAATTGGTTCCGGGACGAGGTTCGTAAGGTGAAAAGGCAGGAGGTGGAGGAGAAAGCCAGAGAGAGGGGTGGATCAGGTGGGCGGGGAGCAGCGGCGGGAGGCCAGGGGTGTGAGGGGGCTGGAGGCGGGCGAGGGGGCCCAGACTCCCACGCCTGGACATGGCCTCCTTTCCCGCCGAACCTCCCGGCCGCAGAGGAGGCGTGGAAACTTTTGCTCCTCCGACAGCGGTGGTAGTGGCTGTGGCTTCTCCTCCTCCGAGCAAGCAGCGGCTCCTAATCGGGCTCCAGGTTCATGCGCGATTCTCCGCTCCCCCCCCCCTACAGAATCTCAGCAGGGGCTGTAATCAAATGGGAAATCCCAACGGTGACAGTCACAAGGCAGGGGAATCTCTGCAGCAGTCAGAGAGCACACGCGCAGTACGAGAGTGCACGCGCAGTAAGAAAGCCCACGCACCTGGGCTCGGGTTCGTAAAACAAAAATGGTTCTTAAGACAAGGCAAACAAATCGTAAAACTCCGGGTTCATATCACAAAAAGTTTGTATGAAAGGGCGTTCATAAGACGAGGTATCACTGTACTTTGTTTTGGTACCATTTTTATTGTTTTGAATAATAGCTAGTAGCAAAAGGAAAAGTACCTACTGCAGCTGCTTCTTTCTATTTTGCAAGTTGTATGCACTAAATTGTGGTCATAGATTCCCCTGCCCACATAGAAGGAATTCATAGGTTTCTTCAGAGAATGGATTAAGAATTTGGATCTTGTCAACAAGATTTCTCATGAATTCTGGTGCTGCTCTCTAAACGGGAATCTAAAAAAAAGAAAAGAAAATTTGTAGAACAGTGAAATCAATTGCTTGTGCTAATCAAGCTCTCTGCTGTTTTGGTGCAAGGAGGTAAATTGCTGGGAGGCAGAGGCCAAAGGGTCAGGCTACATTCAGTTTATAAGACACACCCAAAATTTTCACCCTCTTTTGGGGTAAAAAAGGGGCATTTCATGCTCCCAAAAATATGGCACTTTGGTGTAGTACAGGCTTTTCCAACCTGTAGCACCACAAAATAATTTATTTATAATAAAAATATAAAAAGTAATGAAGTTTTTTATTTATATATCATACATAAACTATATTATATATTTTCTATACAATTCATCTTCATCAGTGTAGCCCAGACAAACCAAAGGATTGGACATACTTATTGTAGTGGTTAGGGCACCTGACTAGGGACCAGGAAAATTACAAAATTCTAATATGCATGAAAGTCAGCTGGATGTCTTTGGGCCAGTCACTGTCTGTCAACCCAGTTCCTAAACTAAAATGAAGTCTACATAAAGTGTACAGACTGAATAAAAAAATCAAATTATACAAATAGATCAGCTATGTGTTGAGTGTATTGACCGACAACTGCCAAAGCTAACTTTCATAGCTTTACCCCAATGCTGAATTCACATTGTAATGAAAATAATTCATCTCCAAAGAAGCAAAAGATATTAATTACGTTGAAGCCACTAATTTTTGCAAGCTTTCTAAGTTTGTTTGCTTCCAGTCTAGTGCAGGTAAAAGAAATGAGCATGCCTTCCATACCCTGAAATCTCCATACCATCTGGATGGTTATACTGTAATGGCAACAGGAAGAAAAATGGCAGGGGTTTTCAAAATACAGTGTTCCCTCGATTTTCGCAGGTTCGAACTTCGTGGAACGTCTATACCAGTGTTTTTCAACCAGTGTGCCGTGGCACACTAGTGTGCCGTGAGACATGGTCAGGTGTGCAGCGAAGCTCAGAGAGAGAAAGAAAACAAGAGAAAGAAAGAGAAAGAAAGAGCAAGAGAGAGAGAAAGAAAGCAAGAGAGAAAGCAAGCAAGAGAGAGAGAAAGAAAGCAAGCAAGAGAGAGAGAAAGAAAGAGAACAAGAGAAAGCAAGCAAGAGAGAGAGAGAAAGAAAGAAAGCAAGAGAGAGAGAAAGAGAACAAGAGAGAAAGAAAGCAAGAGAGAGCAAGAGAGAGAAAGAAAGAAAGCAAGAGAGAGAGAGAGAAAGACATAGAGGGAAGTAGCGAGGGTGAGAGAAAGAGCAAAAAAGAGGAAAGAAGGAAGAGAGAAAGAAAGAGGGATGGAGAGAGAGAGAAAAAGAGGGAGAGAGAAATAGAGCGAAAGGGAGGAAGAGAGAGAATTTTTTTTGTCCAAACTGTTTTTAGCCGCCGCCCCCCCCCCCCTCAATGTGCCCCATGGTTTTGTAAATGTAAAAAATGTGCCGAGGCTCAAAAAAGGTTGAAAATCACTGGTCTATACCACGGTTTTTCAAAAATATTAATTAAAAAATACTTTACGTTTTCCCCCCCCCCCATACCATGGTTTTTCCTGCCCGATGATGTCATATGTCATTGCCAAACTTTCATCTGCCTTTAAAAAACATTTTTTTAAATAAACTTTAATAAATAAACATGGTGAGTAATAATCTAAATAGTTGCTAAGGGAATGGGAAATTGTAAATTTAGGAGTTTAAAGTGTTAAGGGAAGGCTTGGGATACTGTTCATAGCCAAAAATAGTGTATTTACTTCCGCAACTCTACTTCGCGGAAATTCGACTTTCGCGGGTGGTCTCGGAACGCATCTCCCGCGAAAATTGAGGGAACGCTGTACATCTAGGCTTGGTAGTTGAGCACTTCCATTAGCCAATTCTGAAATTCAGTTTTTCTATGAGATATGGTAAAATAATATATGTCGTTATTCTATGCATACATATTCCAGGTACTGAATACCGTATATAACTTTTTTTCTTTAGCCTGTGCTTTACATTATACAGCTTTTAATTTTCCTGTATCCTGTTTTACCTTAGTATTTACAAATATAATATTTAGAAGTCATGTGGGACATATGACTGTTTTTCAGGTAAACTGAAAATTTAAACAAAAGTGCAAGAAAATCATTGGTTTTGGACAATAGGGTGTTTTCTTTATCTACACAATTACAACTTGATCTTTTTTTTTCTTCCTCAACTCATCTGTATCATAACTGCAGGTTATTTTGTTGAAATTTCATTAAATTCAGTGGTAACTTCTGCAGTTTTAGATGCAACTTGTAAAACATATTGCACATATTTGCCCAGCTGTAGTGTATGAATATGACTTATCAAACAGAATGAAACAGATCGCTGGTCTGAAATGCAACATTTCCTTTTAAATTAAAAATTCACACACAAAATAAACTACTAGCTCAAGTAGGAAATTAGACAAAGAAAAGGAAAATAATATTTTATCCATTCTGATTTTGTTTCTTTACCTCTCACTAATCTCCATCTTTATTAATATTTAAGTTTTCACAGTTACCAAAAATGCTTTCAGCTGTAATATTTCTCAGTGATACCAAAAATTACAAATTTAAACATAATAAAAGTCTAGTTTCTGCTCCATTAAACCTGTTTTAAAATAGGGTTTTATTATTTACTTCCAGATGAGTTGCCCATTACATGTTCATCTCATGGAAAAAGTGTGATAATGGCCAGTGCCAAGAGGTGCTCTACCAGTATCACAACATGCCTGTTGCAGAAATAAATTATGATTCTGTTCAAGAATTAAATTGAATTATCAAGGAAGATGTAGTATCAAGGAAGATGTAGTCACCAAGGAGAATCCCACGTCACTCTAATGCAGTGCTTCTCAATTATTTTCTGTTATGCTCCCCCTAGGACAGGGGTAGGCAAAGTTGGCTCTTCTATGACTTGTGGACTTCAACTCCCAGAATTCCTGAGCCAATCATGCTTGCTCAGGAATTCTGGGAGTTGAAGTCCACATGTCATAGAAGAGCCAACTTTGCCTACCCCTGTCCTAGGATGAATGTGGTGGCGCAGCAGGTAGAGTGCTGCACTGCAGGCCACGGAAGCTGACTGTAGATCTGTAGGTCAGCGGTTCAGATCTCATCACCGGCTCAAGGTTGACTCAGCCATCTCCTTCCGAGGTGGGTAAAATGAGGACCCGGATTGTGGGGGCAATATGCTGGCTCTGTTAAAAAGTGCTATTGCTAACATGCTGCAAGCCGCCCTGAGTCTAAGGAGAAAGGCGGCATAAAAATTGAATGAATGAATGAATGAATGAATGAATAAATGAATAGTAAACATTTCGCGTGCGCCCTCCAAGTCTCCAATCTGAGCCTCAATGGAATATTTATTATTTTACTTATTATAAGCTGCAAGCAAACTATTGGCTGGGGAAGGCTGTTCTACCCACTAACTTAGGAGTAAGTCACACTGAACCCAATGGAGCCTGGTTTTGGTTATGCAAGCATAGACTACTGTGGTTAGGGCCCTCTTTGGACATGAGGACAGGCCAGCTTAATCAAGCCGATGTTTTGGGGTTGCTAGCCTGACCCATAAGTATCTGCTCTATCAGGCACTCACAACGACTGGTGTGGAAGGAGGCTTTAGGGCGCCATTTGAAGCTTTCGCCCAGATACATAGGATGCTCCTCCTTGTCCAGCAGCAGGTTCACCATGCCATTCATGGCTACTGCAGCGCCCGTCAAGAACAAGAAGAACCCACACAGCCCTGCCTGGCTGCCTTCTTATCTGGGCTCAGAGAAGCATGCAACTGGGAAAACACTCCCTTTCTGGGAGAATCAATCAAGAGGGACCATGCATATCCCCCGGGGTCACATGCACCCCCTTGACATTGCTTGCACACACACCCCAGAGGGCCCCATCCCACTATTTGAGAAATAGTGCTCTAATGTGTTCTGTCAGGCTCTCTGGTAGACTTCTCCCAAAAATTCACAGGTACAAATTTCAGACACACACATGTTTGAAAATTCAAAACAATGTTCTTTATAATGAAAAGTCACTTAAACTAAGCCCTCTTTTGGTATAGCAAAGAGCACTCGTCTCCAAACAAACTGGTAATTTGTACAAGTCTCTTATCAGTTCTGTGATACTTATCTTGCAGCTGTGAGGCAATTCACAGTCCTTCTTCTTTCATAAAGTGAAACACACTTTGCTCTGGCAGGGAAAAATCAGCACACAAAAGGTCAAAGTCAGTAAAGCAGTCACGAAACACAACGATCAGATAATCCTCCACAATGGCCAAACCCACACGCTGCTATTTATAGCAGCCTCACTAATTACCCCAGCCCCACCCAACCACAGGTGGCCTCATTTTCTTTGATAATAATCTGTCAGTTGTTGTTGCCTATGCATCGCTCTCCGCATGCGTGGCTGTATCATTAACTCTTGTTCTGAATCCAAGGAGGAGCTAGACAATTGATCTCCTTCTGAGCTGTCTGCCACACTCTCCTCCTCCCTGTCACTCATGTCTTCTTGGTCAGAGGAGCCTTCATCAGCAGATTCCACCGGGGGCAAAACAGGCCTGCAGCATGTGGTTGTCCCCTTGGGGCAGGAGCTGGGCCAGAGCTAACCACAACATAATGGAAGCCAAGTCCTCTTCTTATAAAACCCTTGTATGTCTTTCATCTGTTCTCTTAATGTATTCCTTTCTTATGCCAGTGAAGGAAGTTAATTAACCAGCACAATGTAGACTGACTGCAAGTATATGTCCGTGTAAATCCTGTCACCATATAAAGCAATATTTGATCATTTATTTGGATGAATAGATCTCTACCTTGATTATTCCATAGGAAAAGGAATTTTAGAGTCCTCTTTTAATGGACCCCTTTGGCCATTGAACAACAATAAAAATGAACTGTTTCCCAATTTTAAAATCTTTGCTGGAGAATATCTCTTTTGATGGATCCTATTCTAATTGAGGATTGATTTATCAATTTCATATCTTAAATAAAAGCAATTTCAAATAGGAATTTTTCTATGATAGTTGTCTGTAGGAACTGCCTTTATAGCCAGGTTCTGTTTTGGCTTTATTCTGGTTTCTTAGAATAATCTGAAAAGTGCATTGTTTGGCCAAATACTTAACATGCTATTTTATTTATTTATTTATTTATTTATTATTTGGATTTGTATGCCGCCCCTCTCCGAAAACTCGGGGCGGCTCACAACAAGTGAAAAGACAATCCAATACATAATCCAATTAATTAAAATATTATAAATTTAAGAAAAACCCCTATACTAACATACACACACACAAGCATACCATATATAAATTCAACGTGCCCAGGGGAAGATGTTTAGTTTCCCCATGCCTGACGGCAAAGGTGGGTTTTGAGGAGTTTACGGAAGGCAGGAAGAGTAGGGGCAGTTCTGATCTCCGGGGGGAGTTGGTTCCAGAGAGTTGGTGCCGCCACAGAGAAGGCTCTCCCCTTTATGCAAGCCTCACCTCATTCACTGGAAGATCTGATGCCACTGGAATGGCATCAGCCCTTCCAATGACTGGAATTTGTTGTGTTCATTAATTTTCAATGTTTTGTTTTCTTTGCACATTATTCTGGGGGGGGGGGGTTTTCAGGAAATGTTTGGATTAATTTTTCATGAGAGAGCGTATAACAGTTCTTTTATACTTTTATATACTTTTTTATATATGTGTGTGTGTATATGTGTATGTGTGTGTAACATTTTTTGCTGTTAATGAAAATGAAGGGAGACTAGTATAGATCTATTTCAAACTTATTTGCTCTCGTCCGCTAGCCATACCCTATTGGAATTGGGGCTGAGAGGCAAAAAGGAAGCAGTATGCTCCCTCCCATATTTGGGTATACCAGGGTGACTCAGCAATACGTACATACATATACACATATACTTTTATATTCTTTTATATATACAGTGTTCCCTTGATTTTCGCGGGGGATGCGTTCCGAGACCGCCTGCGGAAGTCGAATTTCCGCGAAGTAGAGATGTGGACGTAAATACACTATTTTTGGCTATGAACAGTATCACAAGCCATCCCTTAACACTTTAAACCCCTAAATTGCAATTTCCCATTCCCTTAGCAACCATTTAGATTATTACTCACAAGGGTTATTTATTAAAGTTTATTTAAAAAAATATTTATTAAAGGTGGACAAAAGTTTAGCGATGACATATGATGTCATCGGGTGGGAAAAACCGTGGTATAGGGGGGGAAAACGTGAAGTATTTTTAATTAATATTTTTGAAAAACCGTGGTATAGACTTTTCGCGAAGTTCGAACCTGCGAAAATCGAGGGAACACTGTTTATACAACTTGTACAGCAATTGAAATGTTTTTTCCCATCCTTAATTCAAATAAATTAATTCTTAGTTTATTTGTAGAAAAAAGACTTAGAGAAGTCTTCACAACGATTCCCAATTATATGAGTTGCATTTTTAAGTTGGCTTAAAGGTCTTTTTCCAATCATACTTCTTGCTTATTAGAACATGATAAACAAGATATACATGCTACCAGGAAGAATTGTCGGTGTGTATTAATGTAATGCTTTTTAACTGTTCAGCTAGAATTCTAGTTGAGTGTTTAATGCAGTCCAGCCAACCTTCAATCATGGTAAATTTTACCTTAGTTAATTAAATGTTCTGCTTTTCAGATCATATTGCCTCAGGAAGTGACTTATATCAGTAAGGAATTCATTGTAGAGCTAGTAGCATCCACTGTGTATTAATGGAAAAAATGAAACATATTCTGAGATTTACGAAGCAAGTTGGAAAAAAGGGAGGGGGGAATAGGAAAACAAACTAACCTGTTCAACAGTGCAAAGGTGATTTCTTCGGGGAATCTTTAAGTGTTGAATCCTAGTGAGTACTTGAACGTGTTCCTTGACAAGTTTCTTTGACAAGATTTTTCAGAAGTTGTTTGCCCTTGCCTCCTTCCTAGGCGGAAAGAAACTGACTGACCCCAAGTCATCCAGCTGATTTTGTGCAGGACTAGAACTCATGATCTTCTGGTTTCTAACTCAGTGTCTTAACCAAACCATTATACCAAACAGACAAGGTACAAGTGACATTTCTGGACTGAGTGCCACATATAGTATGCTGGGGCCCACATTCCCCCCCCCCAAAGTGAGATTAAGGCGGAGAAGTGGATTGTACCAGAGGAAAAAAGTTCACTTTTAAAAGAATTAAACATTTAATTTATTATAGTTACTAAATACAATTGGGTGGCATAGAAGGCGAATAAATTAAATTAAATTAATTATGGACAACTTGCAACCATCCTTGGCTGACAGTCAGAAAAGCAAGGTTAGACTGAATTTCTAATTGTTTGGAACATCACCAGGAAATAGTAACGTTAGCTAGGCTAGGAAGTTAAAGCAAATCTAAACAACAACAAAAAAGGCAAGGGAAAACCTCTTCCGTATTGTTTCTGCAAAAACTGTCCCGTCCCCCCAAATACATCAGATGTGGCTCAACCTGAAGAAATTGCCTTTAATACAATTATTCTCCATATATTTAATAATTGTCATCTTGCATAGAACTAGTGCAGATATTTAATAGTTCTTTGGCCATGGGCAGAATGCTTGCTCTTTTTATTTTGCTGTTAGCAGTCACCCCAGACGCCTTTCTGGCAGCTGTTTGTTAAAATCTGCACTGTATTCAGATATTGAAATTCTAGTTAAGCAGAGAGCTATCGACTTCTGAAACAGCATTTGAAAGTTATGCTAACTTGGATTCATTAATACTCATACTTCCAACCTGCACCACTGTAATATGTACTATGTGGTAACCCGCTTATGATAGCACGCTATTAATCTTGAAAGCCCTGGGGTCTTTCCCATCAAAAGACAGAGCATTTTGGCTTTGTCCCCATCCAGAAATCAAATGTTGCAGCCATAGTTCCCTCTAAGCTGAGCAGTGAGCAATCGCTCACGTAAAAATCATCATCAACTCAGAGTTTTCCAAACCTGCCCAGAAGCCGAGAGGGAAGGAGAGAGAGAGGAAGAGAGCGAAACAGAAAAAAAGAGAGGAAGGAAAAGAGAAAGAAAAAGAATGGGAGTAAGGAAGAGAGAAAGAAAATCAAAATCTAGTTTGAAACTAGCTCAAGTATTTAAGTGGCATTTTGATATTGATAGAGTTGCCCTATTATGAGCTCACTCTTATAGACACACAGTACAGTATTTTATTTTGAAATTCTCTGAGGCAAAACAGGGTGGGTTTTTTATTTGTTTGTTTGTTTGTTTATTTGTTTGTTTATTCATTCATTCATTCATTTATTATTTCTGTGCCGCCCAGTCCCGAAGGGACTGCCGCTCAGACACTATACTTCCCCCCCCCCCAAAAAAAGTAGAGGGAACACTGGTTGCAGCAGTGCTCTTTTCTTTCAAAACAAAACAAAATGCAGCCCTTGACTATGAAAGTGTTCAGCATATCTTAAATCATCAGTATTTATTGACAACATGCAATTTCTGTAGAGTTTTGGGTTTCCCCCTACCCACCCAAATTCCAAGTGCGGTTTGAGCAAAAATAATTTTTGGCGGGTATAAAATCATGTCAATGTTCATAGAGGGATTCTTCATTAGCTCAAAAGCAGCTCTGTTTTGTGATCCTAAAATGGCTACTGGGTTTGGAAGTAAGCTGACTTATTTCTAGCTCAGCTGCGTGAAATGCAAAAGGAAAAAAAAGGAAATGTTTTTTGCAGCAGCGAAGCTCAGCTAAGCTTGTGGGCAAGACACAAAGTTCCCTCTTTGGAGGGAACTCTTACTTTAAAGGAGGTTCTTTAACGGAAATGTTGGCCTGATTTGCAAGAAATGAAATCAATAAGAACACTGTTTTCCCTCTTCACTTTAAACATTGTGCGTCCGAGACATCTTTAGTGATTTTTATTACAATATCGCTGCCATAAAACCACCTTCTCAGCTCTGAAACTGAAAGGATATTTGATTGCTACAGGATCAGTAATAGTGAAATGTGTTTGTGCTTTTGTTTTCTGATTTGTGTTTTTGTGTTTGTTTTTGTTTTCTGATTTTGCAGTTCTGGTGGGAAAATAACACTGATTGGCTAGTTGTCTGTACAGTTATGGGCCACCTGACTCTCAACTTCTCTGGGCAGTTTACAATTAAAAATATGAAATATAAACACAATAAATAAATGAATTAATAAATAAGTGTGTGTGTGTGTGTGTGTGTGTGTGTGTGTGTCTTGGCATATTCGGGTTTCTTCCCATGTAAGGTTCAGAGAATTCTGGCGACGTTTCGACGAGGTCCCACTCATCATCTTCAAGCTGGTGCTTTCGGCTTTGTGCTCGGGTGAACAAAGCATGATCTGAGCTGCTGCCCCTCTATAAATACTGGTGGGTGGGTGTGGAGTGCTGGCTCAGCTGCTGCAAGCGAGTTGGTTGGCTGTGTTGAAACTTCCTGATTAGTTGGTGGGGTAACACCTTGAGTAATTGATGCAGTTGCTGTATGCAGATTAGTTGATATTTGCACATTAGGGGTGACATCCTGAATAGTTGTGGCAGTTGGAGCCTGCAGACAAAACAGTTTTTTCCCCGAACACCATCACTCTGTTAAAAGAATAATTCCCTCACCACTGTCAAACTATTCACTAAGGCTGAATTACTATTAGTCTCCTCATCACCCATCTTCTCCCACTTACCACTATATGACTATAACTTATTGCATGTATCCTTACAATTTATATTAATATTGGTTGTTTCCTGATTGCTTATTTGTACTCTATGACAATCATTAAGTGTTGTACCTCATGATTCTTGACAGACGTATCTTTTCTTTTATGTACACTGAGAGCATGATGCACCAATGACAAATTCCTTGTGTATCCAATCACACTTGGCCAGTAAAGAATTCTATTCTATTCTCTCAGTGTACATAAAACAAAAGATACATCTGTCAAGAATCATGAGGTACAACACTTAATGATTGTCGTAGGAAACAGCCAATACTACTACTCTACTCTACTCTATTTTCTGTGAGGAACAAGATGTTGGACTAGATAAGCATTTGGCTAGATTCAGGAAAACAATTAGATTATCAGGTGGTTTTCATTATTTGTTAAATTTATTTGCCACCTATCAGGGCATGGGGCTACTCTTAAGTGGCTTACAATATTAAAAAGAAGAAAATCAAGGAGTGAAATAATAAAACAATTGTCATAGATGGTCACAGCTGGATGGATGGAGAGGTAGCATCATTACAACCTTACTAGAGATTGAACTGGCCATATAAAGTGAGTCACCATGGGTCACTATTTTCCTGTCCATATGAGATAGAATACATTCGCCACTTATTGAATGAATCTTGTGCTTGCTTTATATTTGTGAAATTCCAATTTGTTCCTAACAAAGCAAGTGGAATATTTCTATTTATTTTAGTATTCAAAAGGTATTGAAGTCTTCCAGGACCAAAAGTCGGGCTTTGTGTTGGGTGAGACTATGGTGGCAATTTTTAAAATATGATATTTATTTTATGTAGTATTATGAAATAGTAATGGAACGTTCCATTCTTCTACTTGAACCTGCTGATACAACCAAGAAAGAAAACCCTTCCCATATTCTGCTGCATATCTTGATGTGATTAAAGACAAGGTGGGTAAAATTATAGGCCCGCTTAATGTGGGGTTACAAACAAGACGTGTTTATCAAAGAATTATTCATTATAGAATTGCTGAGTAGATTGGCAAATGGAATATCCACCATATTTCCTTTGTGGATTAGATCTGCTTTGATTGTTACCTCTATTGAACAGTACAGCCTACGTGTAACGTAACATGCATTGGGTGACTTTAATTATGTCATGGGAGGGATATTTTTAAGAATAAAACACAGAAATATTAAAAAAAGAATTTTAATTTTTTGCACCTGTTACTTTCTTGTGGTGTATTCATTCGTTTCCCCCTCCCCAACTGTGAACAAACATGTTAACACACAGTTCCCTTTTATTTAAAAAAATGCAAATGCTTTTCATATTATAGGTTATTTTTGTCATTTCCTGCATAGTAAAAATATGGCTAAGTGCAGGATGTCAAAAACTGGAAATATACTTGAGATTTGCCTAACTGATCAGTGCATTATAACCATATATTTTTATCATGCTCATCTGTCACTTTTCACGGCATTATAAAAACATGTGTGCAGCTAATTTATAAGTGTGTCTGCATAAATGCTAATATGTTAGGAAGATTCTAAAATATAATTATAATTACAGTTGAACTTGTGCTCCTATATGAAGGATGTTTGTTTCCTTCATAAGTCTGTCTTTCTTTTCTCTCATCCATATTTCCAATCAACATCAAAGCTCATGGTCCATCTTTTTCCATCCTCTTAGTTAAAAGGGGTTCTTTGTGAACCAGGCCATTTGTCCATCATTGTTTGAGGTCCAAACATTGGCAAAATACTTTGTCACTGATCCAGAGTGTTGTGAATGGCAGCTCTACACTGACAATTGCAAGTGGCGCCTAGAAATATTCCTGAGAGGATTATTTAACCTTTCAATTTAGGGGGCACAAAGCCCGGCTGATTAATGAACTTTCTGATGGATGCTGATAAGCGGATCTGTTTCTTTATTTCCGCTAAAAGTGATTTTTTCCTTCTTCCCCATATTACTATAATCTTGAACATAAAATGTAGCAAATAGATTAAAAAAAACAGCACTGGAGTTTATCTGGTTGGCAAACTGGCGGAGCTAAATTAAAATTGGTAATGAAAGCAGCGGCTGAGCCCCATGTATGCGGGGTTTTTTAAATGTGATATTTTGAAGAGACTTCCTCTCCTCTTTCCTTGGTAGTGACTCTGCTTTTGGTACACAGTCTGGACTGGGTTTCTGTTATCCACCCACCCCCCCACCCCCCAAAAAATGAGTTGTGTTATCTGGATGACTGCAGACACATATGCATCCCCCTTTCTCACTGCATGGGCAGACAAGGTCGATAGCATTACAAGGTATTTGTGGCAGTGCTTGTTTCAGTTTTCAGAACTGCCAGTTTCCAGCCAGATTTGAATTACAAAAGAAGAAGCTGGCATGAAAATTGAAAGGGTTTATCGGCTAGTCTGAAGCCTCATAGCACATTGCTTATTTATGCAGTCCATTTGCTCTAGGAATGTTTTTTTTTTTAAAGAGGGGGAAATACATTTTTTAATAAGGTCATAAAGACCCCGATATGTTTAAGATGGCAAAATAAAATATAGATAGGTACCTGTATCTTTCCAGGAAACGATTTCACTTAATGTTGCACATTAATTTAGAAGGGCATTTATGTTGCTGTCATAAAGGTGAATGTTTAGTTTGGGTATACAGGTCATCTCTATGGATTAAGGCGGATACCTCAGCTACTTGACTTAACATTTAAAATAGAAAAAAGTTCACAGCTCCATAAGAAATGATTGAAATTTTAATACCCCGCCTTGTTTAAATAATTCTTTCATTCCATGTGAAATAACAACATTGAATGGGTGGCATGCCCTTTAAGGAAAAATAAAGCTCTGTTTTGTTTTATTTTGAAGATATAAGATTAGCAATATAGAAGTGTTTGCAGACAGGTAGTAGGTAGGTAGGTATGTAGGTGGGTAGGTGGGAGGGTGGGTGAGTGGGTGAATGGATGGATGATAGTGTTCTGGTGCCTGATTTATAAATACAAATTACCTAATATTTCACTGTAAGAATTTATTATGAATTTGAAGACTTATGAGAACTAATATTTGTACGATATGAGTTAGAATTTTTTCCCCATTTATTTTATTTCCAAATTTTATGTTTGGTATTCCAGTTTTGAAACTGTGCCAAATCAAAATTTACCACAGTAACAAATTGGGTTAAACCATAGAAATAGATTTAATTCTGACATTTGGATATATATATCTCCAAATATAAAATATTTTGCTCTGTAATCTATTCTGCTGAGAATCACAATTAAATAGAATTATTACCATGGTCCATCTTCTGATCAAAGTTAACAATATGAATATAATTTGCATTATATTTCAGTATTCCAGTATTAAAATAATATTGTATGTATTAAATTAGTTTACCCACCAGCATTTTAAATATTCTTGTCTGAAATTAAGATAGTTAAATCTCACATTTCTTCAACAGGTGTTTATTAAATTTCCATAAGCATTTTTACATATGTATGCTCTGATGATGCTATCACTTGATTTTTACTTTAAAAAAAAAAATCAACATCAGAGGAATCATTCTGCTCTATTATGTATATACACATGTTTTTTTAATCTGCCCAACAAAAGAATTCTTTAATAGAAAGAAAATATCTAGAGTGCATGACATGTTTAGCAACATACTCACAAACTGCATATATAATTGTTGTTGAGAAAAGAGTTTTTATAGGGTTAAAAACTATAGAGATGAGAATTAGGGGGGAAAAGATGAAAAAGTAAGAAACAGTAAAAGAAAGGGGGGGAAAGTACCTTAAAAAATGAATTCCGCTCTTCCTTAACAACAGTTATAAACATAATTATTACCATTTCCACTTTCAAAATTATGTAACGTGGTTCCCTTCTTCCCATAAAAAATATGGTATTTTTAATTAGTAAATCCTTGCATTATCAATTCAGTGTTATCCATTTTCAGCAAAAAGCCTATAAAAGGTTTCCAAGATTTTATAAAAATGATTATTTCCCCAATCAGACAAGTGTAGTTTGGCCATACAATCAAGGTCTGTCATCTTCACAATCCATTTCTTCATGGTTGATATTTCTATATTTTTTCAATCTTTGTGCCAGTCTTTTAATGCTTTCTCATGAGGGTATGTAATATTATTTAATTAATTCATTTAAAGGAACTAGATATAAACAAAGTCCATAAAAGTACAACTTGTCTGTTTAAAAACTTTTATAATATAACAATTAATTTACTTTTTGCTATAAGCTAATGATTAAATTTTTGTAGTTTTCTCTTTTCCTTCTGTTAGTCATACTGTGGGTCATAGGAACATTCACCAGATGTAATGTTTACACCCCAATTACGCTGATAAACCACTTGATTTTTTTCAGTGAAAACATGCTGAATATTGCAAACAATCGTCCGGGTGGAGAGTTTGGGGGGAGGCGGGAAATGTTTATTTCTTCCTGGGGTGGATGTAACAGAAAATAATTGAGAAACACTGCTTTAATCTAACCTCATAAATACTTTTAGTACTTCAAAAGATCCTTTTGAGTGCCATTCAACCTCCAAAGCACCCATATCATTAATCACTTTATCTCTTGTATCTGCCATTTTCTTAGTAAAATATAGGAATAATTTACTTTTGCTCTTTCCTTTACAGTATGAAATGATGCCATTGTATTGTCATTAAAGAGATTATTTACCAGCACTATTATAAACTACAGTACTGCCAACCAATCCTGCTAGGCCACCTATATTGCTGGGCAGTTGAGTTGACTTTTATACTTTGGGTGGCTCTCCTGAGAGTGCATTTTGTGGGTGAATATTGTTTGCTCATACTCTTAGAAGAACCCTCCTAATGGAAAGAAACAGTAAAGTAGGATTGGGGGGCAGGTGTCCAGGGTGAAAGAGATCTTTACAATAAAAAAAGAAATTTCAAACAGGTGGTGATGTAAACTCAATTTTTCAAAACAAAACAGATAACAATCATTTCATTCTTCCCCAGTTCATTGATTAAATATGCCTATAACATGCTTATGTTTATCTCTTTCAGAGCTTTCATATTAAAATAGCTAATCCTGTGTTCTGGTATGAGCCTATTTGGATCTTAGTTGAGTGTAGGATAAAGACTGTATTGGAGCAGATGATTAATTATTTTTGCATAAGATCTTAATATTTCTACTGGTTTTATATTATGGATTTATTTCCTTGTCCAGAAAATGTATTGGGCCATGCATTAGTTTAGTTTAGTTTTATTGGATTTATATGCCGCCCCTCTCCGAAAACTTGGGGCGGCTAACAACAATCATGAACAATATACAATAAAATCCAATACTAAAAGCAAATTAAATATATATCTATCTAGCTATCATTTAAGATGAATATCTATTTCAGTATTTTCTATTTTTAAAATAGAATGTTTGTTTGTTTGTTTGTTTGTTTGTTTGTTTATTGATTGATTGATTGATTGATTGATTGATTTGATTTGATCTGATTTGATTCGTATGCCGCCCTTCTCCGTAGACTCGGGCGGCTCACAACAGCAATAAAACAATTCACGACAAAACTAATAATTTAAAAGCATTTTAAAAAACCCATTATTAAGCAAACATACATACAAACATACCATACATAAACTGTATAGGCCCGGGGGAGATATCTCAATTCCCCCATGCCTGGTGGCAAAGGTGGGCTTTAAGGAGTTTACGAAAGGCAAGGAGGGTGGGGGCAGTTCTAATATACTTAAAAGATAATAAAAGCAGATCTGCAAACAGCTAGAAACAAATAAAGGTATACCTAGAAACCAGCATAGGTTTGTTAAAAAACAGATAATTTCAAACCAATCTTATTTCGTTCTCTGACAAAGTGACTAAATTAGTAGACCGGCGAAATGCTGTGGAAATAGCATGCTTAGATTCCAATAAGGCATTCAACAAAGTAGACCATAACCTACTTCTTGCTAAGCTAGAAAAATGTGGCATAGACAGCACCATCACTAGATGGATTTGTAACTGGCTGACAAACCATACTCAGCATGTAGTCCTTAATGATACTACATTCATGAGGAGAGAAGTAAACAACTGGGTACCAAAAGGTTCCCTCTTGGGCCAAGTACTCTTCAATATCTTCATAAATTACTTAGATGAGGGAATAGAAGGGGAATTCATCAGTTTTGCAGATGACACTAAACTGGCAGGAATAGCCAACAGCCAAGAAGACAAATTCAGGATTTAAAAAAAAATCCTTGTGAGACTTGAATAATGGGCCCTATGCAACATAATGAAATTTAATGTGGAAAAAAGTAAGGTTTTCACCTAAGCAAAACCAAAGTTACACATTAAGTGAAACTTGGCTCAAAAACAATAACTGAGAGGGACCTTGGAGTCCTACTGGATGATCACTTAAACATGAGCAGTGTGTGGCAGCAGCCAAAAAAAGTTAATACAAACCTTGATGACTAGACTCTCAATCCTGGGCCTAGAAAGTTTAGAACTAAGACGCCTTAGACAAGATCTAAGTATTGCCCACAAGATCATATGCTGGAACGTCCTGCCTGTCGGCGACAGCTTCAACCACAACAACACAAGAGCACACAACAGATTTAAACTTAATATTAACTGCTCCAAACTTGACTGTAAAAATATGACTTCAGTAACCGAGTTGTCAAAGCGTGGAACTCATTACCGGACTCCATAGTGTCATCCCCAAACCCCCAACACTTTACCCTTAGATTATCTACGGTTGACCTATCCAGATTCCTAAGAGGTCAGTAAGGGGTGAGTACAAGTGCACTAGAGTGCCTTCCGTCCCCTGTCCTATTGCTCTCCTATATCTCTTATACCTTTCTTCTATTCCTATATCTCTTCTTCTATTCTTTCATTGATATGTTCTATTACTATACCTTCTTTTCTATTATTTCTTAGATATATTTTACTATGAGTATCTCCTCTATAACCTTCATCATGTATTTTACTATGTGTATAAAGATATATATACCCACTAAAACCCTCATTGTGTATTTAAATAAATAAATAAACAAACAAACAAACAAACAGGGGCATGGAATCAAAATCATATGAAGTATTAATACAACTTTATAAAACCTTAGTAAGATCAAACCTGGAATACTGCATCCAGTTTTCGTTAGCACACTACAAAAAAAGATGTTGAGACTTTGGGAAAAGTGCACAAAAGACCAACTAAGACAATTGAAGGCCTGAAGACTAAAACATATGAAGAATGGTTGCAGGATGTGGGTTTGGCTAGTCTAGAGAAAAGAAAGACCAGGGATGACATGATACCAGTATTCCAGTACTTAAGGGGCTGCTACAAAAAGAGGGGGACAATGCAAAAAAAAAAAAAAAAGAGGGGGCAGTACAAGGAACAATGGATGGAAACTAATCAAGGAGAGATGCAACCTGGAATTAAGAAGGAACTTCCTAACCGTCAGAACAGTTAACCAGTAGAACAGCTTGCTATCAGAAGTTATGGGTGCTACTGGAGGTTTTTAAGAAGAGACCAGACAGCCACTTAACTGAAATTATATAGAGTCTCCTGCTTGAGGAGGGAGCTGGACTAGAAGACCTCTTAAGATCCCTTCCTTCAATTCAATTCAATTCCATTTTGTTATTTTTAGGAATATCCCTGAGAAAGATATTCAACATCACTACTGCAGTCTTTTGACCAATCCAGAAATAAGAACAGTCACGCAAAAATAGCAGTGAGCAGCATAAAGCTCTGCACCTACTTAGTTTATCACTAAATCAGTTCCTGAAGATTTATTTGGCAAAGATTACAAGCTTTAGCACAAAATGTGGCAATATTGGGTGTAAGAGCTGAGTCAATATCTGTCAAATATAAATCATATTTTCGTTTGAAATAGACTGATGTTAGTACATAGTGCAAATTCTATGATGGTGTGATCTGTACAATGCAACATGAGTCGGTTTCGATATCTTTTGTACCTTTAGGGAAAATCTTATCTCCCACAGGATTATTACAGCATATACTCTCTAAGACGGCTGATGGCATAATAGGAGGCAAGCCAACTTAAAAGTTATGTGTTGCTTCATTGTGTTTAGATGGGGAAGGATAAGGAATTTGACCAGTAGGATAGAAATAAAACAAGAACAAGAACCACCACCTCCAGGTTAGATGTTATCTGATAATGTTGCCAAGTCCATTTGACACTCATAAGCTAAATGTTTAATCATTACTTTGGCTTTTGCAAACCCTAATGATAATAAAGTTTCAGGGGAAATCAAATGAAACCAATTAGAGTTATATATAACTGTGCCAAGTAGATCAGGGTGAGCAACTATGGCCCCTTTGCGGCCTGTTGACTTCAACTGCCAGGATTCTGGGAGTTTAAGTCTACAGGTTACATCTACAGGTTATAAAGGAACCATAGATGCCCACTCCTGAAATAGACTGAAATTAGCAATCAGACTAAGAACTGCTAAACCTAGTAGAATACCTGAAATGTAGCCTGTGTTTAAACCTAAAGGGTAAGAGCTAAAGTGTGACAGTCTGGGATGTCCTCAGGTGATGGGTGGATCATCCTGATACCTTGTTTTAACTCCTTTAAAACATATGATTTATTTATTTTATTTATTTATTAGATTTGTATGCCACCCCTCTCCGAAGACTCGGGGCGGCTAACAACAATATAAAAAGACAATGTAAACAAATCTAATATTAAAAATAATCTAAAATCCCCAATTTAAAGAACCAGTCATACATACAAACATACCATGTATAAATTCTATAAGCCTAGGGGGAAGGGGGGGGATTTCAATTCCCCCATGCCTGACGACAGAGGTGGGTTTTAAGGATCTTGCGAAAGGCAACGAGGGTGGGGGCAACTCTGATATCTGGGGGGAGCTGGTTCCAGAGGGTCGGGGCCACCACAGAGAAGGCTCTTCTCCTGGGTCCCGCTAAACGACATTGTTTAGTTGACGGGACCCGGAGAAGGCCAACTCTGTGGGACCTAACCGGTCACTGGGATTCATGCGGCAGAAGGCGGTCCCAGAGATATTCTGGTCCGATGCCATGAAGGGCTTTATAGGTCATAACCAACACTTTGAATTGTGACCAGAAATTGATCGGCAACCAATGCAGACTGCGGAGTGTTGGTGCAACATGGGCATACCTTGGGAAGCCCATGATTGCTCTCGCAGCTGCATTCTGCACGATCTGAAGTTTCCGAACACTTTTCAAAGGTAGCCCCACGTAGAGAGCGTTACAGTAGTCGAACCTCAAGGTGATGAGGGCATGAGTGACTGTGAGCAGTGAGTCCCGGTCCAGATAGGGCCGCAACTGGTGCACCAGGCGAACCTGGGCAAACGCCCCCCTCACCACAGCTGAAAGATATTTCTTTAATGTGAGCTGTGGATCGAGGAGGACGCCCAAGTTGCGGACCCTCTGAGGGGGTCAATAATTTCCCCCCCCCCCAGGGTTATGGATGGACAGATGGAAATGTCCTTGGGAGGCAGAACCCACAGCCACTCCGTCTTATCCGGGTTGAGTTTGAGTCTGTTGACACCCGTCCAGACCCCAACAGCCTCCAGGCACTGGCACATCACTTCCACTGCTTCGTTGACTGATGCAAGGGAAGCTACTTCAGAATATTCCTTGTTGATGTATCTTTCCTTTTCCGTGTATTGTTTAAATACTCATAACGGATTTTCCTGGTTGGGTAATTTCTTCAAGTGTTCTTCTCTAGAGAAGTTAAAAATAAAACATCTAGCCCTGGAATAGAGAAAATTAATCATGTTTGGTTCCAGGTGTCTTGAGTTTCCACCACTGCTCTTGTGTTTTCCAAGATAATTCTTTAGTACAATGGTTCTCAACTTTTTTTAAAATCAAGAACTCCCTTTAAATATGTTTTGTGGCCATGGACCATGGACCACCAGGACTTAACTCAATATCATAACATTTTCCCGTGATAGCAATAGCATTCAAACTTATATACCACTTCATAATGCTTTTGCAGCCCTCTGATTAAGATAAAATAAAATGTAAGATAAAATACAGGAAATAGTATAAGGGCAGACTAGATGGACCATGAGGTCTTTTTCTGCCATCAGTCTTCTATGTTTCTATGATTTACAGAATCAGCATATTGGCCCCAACAATCCGGGTCCTCCTTTTACCCACCTCGGGAGGATGGAAGGGTGAGTCAACCTTGAGCCGGGGGTGAAGTAGCCTGCAGTACTGCACTCTAACCACTGCACCACCCAGGGGTCCACAGACTACAGGTTGAGAGCCACTGCTTTAATACATTAAGATGATTGTCAGTTCTTGTTGCTCAGGACAAAAAACCTCTAACATATGTGGCTGTTTTTCCCCAGAATGCAACTAAAGGAGAACAGTCAAGGTTATAGTTTTGAATAGCTTATCTTTAGATTGGACAATCTAATACAATATTGACTTCATATTTTGCATCTCAGCTGAATTACAAAATACATGGACTTTTCCAAGCAAAACAGTAAGTAATGCTAGTACTCTGTAACAGAAATTAGCCACTTTTTTAGGAGAAGGAAGAGAATACCTCCGAGACTGTCTTCTGCCGCACAAATCCCAGCGGCCGATAAGGTCCCACAGAGTTGGCTTTCTCCAGGTCCCGTCGACTAAACAATATCGTCTGGCAGGCCCCAGGGGAAGAGCCTTCTCTGTGGTGGCCCCGGCCCTCTGGAATCAACCCCCCCAGAGATCAGAACTGCCCCCACCCTCCTTGTCGTTTGTAAATTGCTTAAGACCCACCTATATCGCCAGGCATGGGAGAATTGAGACATCTCCTTCAGGCTTATATAGTTTTATGTATGGTATGCTTGTGTTGTATGTTTTTTAAATAATGGGTTTTTAGATATTTTCTTTTAAATATTACATTTGTTCATTGTACACTGTTTTATTATTGTTGTGAGCCGCTCTGAGTCTGAGGAGAGGGGCGGCATACAAATCTAAAAAATAAATAAAATAAATAAATAAATAAAATAAAAATACCATCATATAATAGTTAACTCTTGTAAGCTTGCAAGAGTTTGGCTATGTTTAATTTTCTTATTCAGTTTGGCGTTTCTGTAGGTACAGCCAACTAGCTGTGGCCAATTCGCCACAGCTGTTGTAGCCCACCAGCGGCCAATGGAGCTGGCAGCAGATTCAGGCAGTGAGGATATTAGGGAGGAACATGGGCCAATCCTGGAGTCTGGGGGAGGCTCTGAGGTGTGTTCTGCAGTCAGAGGCAGGATGCAGTCTGACAGTTATCAGTTGCTTTTGGAGTCAGACATCAGTGAGACAGACGAACAGCTGGAGCCTGTTCCCAGTGTGGGAAGGGAATCGCTGAGGAACAAGGGTCGACTTGGGAGTAAGTCCACAGTTGGATGATGAATGGCCCCTCCCAAAAGAAATAAAAGAGAAGCAAAGGCGGAGGGAAGTTTGCAGGAGACAATTAGTTCATTTCTGCATTCTTGCCAATTAATGTGGTGTCTGAAAGGTATCAGCCTGGCTATTCTTCAAGCCTGATAAAGATTGGTAATTGTGAACTATCTTGACAGACTGTAGGAGAGGAAAGAATTTTCTGGAGACAAATTCACTGTCCATTAATTAAAAGAGGTTTTATCTGGGCAAGGAGTCTGCTTCCTGGTTTGGGGAAAGCCTAGGTCAGAACAAAAAGCAACTCACTGCAGCAAAGTCACCATGGCCAACTCCCTGCGGGACAATGTAACAATTCAATTTAATAATTTTAAATAAATACAAAAATATTTTGATTGTTGTCATCCACATTCATTCTATCCTCATTTTGCATTCTTCCATTAATGAATCTGTGCCACCATTGCTTTGATATTAGTGAAACTTTTGTCCTGCAGCAAGTTGGCTCTAATGAGTTGGCCATGGCGAATTGTCATAAACCCCAAGAACAGCCTCCTCCCTCTGCTCACGGGTCTTCCTAGTGCAGTGATGGTGAACCTTTTTTTCCCTGGATGCCAAAAGAGCGTGCGCCCATGCTATCGCACTTGCGCGAGTGCCCACACCCATAATTCAATGCCTGGGGAGGGCGAAAAACACTTCCCCCATCCCCTCCCAGAGGCTCTCTGGAGGCCAGAAAAGTCCTGTTTCTCAACTTCTGGTGGGCCCATTAGGCTCATGTTTTGCCCTCCCTGGAGCCGGGGAAGGGTAAAAATGCCCTCCCCCATCCCCCAGAGGCTCTTTGGAAGCCAAAAATGCCCTCCCAGAGCCTCTACGCAAGCAAAAATCAGCTGGTCGGCACACACACGCAAGTTGGAGTTAAACTAGGGCAACGCCTCGCATGGCAGCAGATATGGCTCCGTATGCCACCTGTAGCACCTCGCCATCACTGTCCTAGTGTTTTTCCACACATGCAATTTTTTAAATTGACACATGTTGATCCGTTGCTGGTGGGTTGAGAAGGAATGCTTACAGTCTCCTGGAGATTGGCAACATGGCATACCAAAGTTTGCACAAGGATCTATGATAAAACATTAGGAGGGGGGGGGGGTTGACTGTTCTTAATACTTTTTGAAGAGCTGAAGATAGCACAGTGAGTAGAACTGCATTTATACCTGCATGGTGGCATAAGTTTTGGAGTGAATTTTAGGTTTTTGTATTTTAAAAAGTATATGGCTATCTTGTGATATTTGCAATATATATTGCAGGGCAGTAAGTTAGGAGTTTTTGGAAGCCACAAACAGTGGGGATACTAAAAACTTCACAAAGCAAACTCATTGATCCTTGTGTTGTGTGTGTTGTGCAGTGCAGTGTAGGATAGTTTTTAAAAAGCAATCAAAACTGTGTTCTTTCAATGAATACTGTAGGAGTACATGGAATTCCAGCACTGCTGAACCAAAGTATATGTTTATGGATCTAGTTAAAAGAAATGTGTAATGGGAATATCTAAATAACATTTAGGATTCCAGAGTGAAAGCAGAATGCAAATAAGATAAATACAACCACACATTGATTTCTTTCAACTGAAATTTGAAAAACAGAAAAAGAAATTGTCCATTTTGCACCGTACTATAATTCCCCCTCCTGTTTTGTCCACATATGTAGTTGTAAGATAGTGGGGGGGGAGGTGAGAAACCCCGGGAATAAATAATATCTTTTAATTAGTGAAATTTAGGTCAGATACATATCTCCAGAAGTAATGAGCTTCATAAAAAGAAGGCCTTATTGGATCAAAGTCAGTTTAAGATAAGGGCATCTCAAGGTCACCCAGGGAGCTGCCCAGCAGGGCTATTTGCATAAAAAATTACTGTTAGAAATAGGCCAGCAAGGCAGCCCTGGCATTTTGATCTCTTGGCCTTTGTCATGGAGATTCCTTGCAGAGAAGGGAGGAAGGCCAGTGTCCCAGATAATGATTAACTGTTTTAATGGCATTCATTCATTCATTCACTCATTCTGCACTAACTACTCATGCAGAAAAAAGGGTTATGTAAAATGACATTAGAAGAAAATCATTTGTAATCGTTGCATCGGGGCTGCACTTTGAGGAGACATTAGGAGTAAATCCGTGGCGTGGTAGGCTTATGCTTTATCTTCTGATATTTACTGAGTTTACTGGTGCATGAAAAGCTTTCAGGAAGAATAGCAGATGGGATGGACCTTTTATAGGTAATGCTATCTACTGGGTTATTACTTCTATATATTGATAGTGAAGTAATCTTCAAAATATCACTCTACAAAATATAGATTATTTAAATGTTTTAATCCCCCAAAAATCCCATAGCATAACTGCCGCTATCATTTTCTCCCTACTGGGTCGGAAACCTTAAATGCTTTTTAAAACCTGAAATAATTAGAATATAGTGAGCTTGACAACATATTATGAGGTTCTTTTTGCTCTTTAGATTTTTGGACAGCTGTAGGGAGGTAATGCATAGTTAAACTGAATGGTAAGTATTCAATTTAAATCTGATTTTTTCAATTTCATAAGGAAAAGGAAGTGTTGGACAGACAATTTTTGAGGTCATAAAGATACACATCCTTCTTGCAGCCCAAAGCTCCTTGAGGATTTTTACAAATTGAAATAGAAAAAAGCTATTTTTCATAATGTTCTCATAATATCTTCTTGTTCTCGTGTATTCTGCACTATTGGGTGCCAAACTAATATTTGGTGCAAGTAATTTTCACCAATCGTTATCAGTTAATTATTTCATTTCATTCATTTTATTGGATTTGTATGCCGCCCCTCTCCGTAGACTCGGGGCGGCTAACAACAGTAATAAAAACAACGTGCGACAATCCAATACTAAAAAACTAAAAACCCTTATTTTAAAAACCAATCATACATACAAACGTACCATACATAAATTGTGGAAGCCGAGGGGGAAAGAATATCTTAATTCCCCCATGCCTGACGACACAGGTGGGTTTTAAGAAGCTTGCGAAAGGCAAGAAGGGTGGGAGCTATTCTAATCTCTGGGGGGAGTTGGTTCCAGAGGGCCGGGGCCGCCACAGAGAAGGCTCTTCCCCTGGGCCCCGCCAAACGACATTGTTTAGTTGACGGGACCCGGAGAAGGCCAACTCTGTGGGACCTAATTGGTTGCTGGGATTCGTGCGGCAGAAGGCGGTCCCGGAGATAACCTGGTCCGATGCCATGAAGGGCTTTATAGGTCATAACCAACACTTTGAATTGTGACCGAAAACTGATCGGCAACCAATGCAGACTGCGGAGTGTTGGTGTGACATGGGCATATTTGGGAAAGCCCATGATTGCTCTCGCAGCTGCATTCTGCACGATCTGAAGTTTCCGAACACTTTTCAAAGGTAGCCCCATGTAGAGAGCGTTACAGTAGTCGAGCCTCAAGGTGATGAGGGCATGTGTGACTGTGAGCAGTGACTCCCGATCCAAATAGGGCCGCAACTGGTGCACCAGGCGAACCTGGGCAAACGCCCCCCTCGCCACAGCTGAAAGATGTTTCTCTAATGTGAGCTGTGGATCGAGGAGGACGCCCAAGTTGCGGACCCTCTCTGAGGGGGTTAATAATCCCCCCCCCAGGGTAATGGATGGACAGATGGAATTGTCCTTGGGAGGCAAAACCCACAGCCACTCCGTCTTATCAGGGTTGAGTTTGAGTCTGTTGACACCCATCCAGGCCCCAACAGCCTCCAGGCACCGGCACATCACTTCCACTGCTTCACTGACTTATAAATAAGCAATTCTGGGAAATATAGTGATTATTATATTCAGAAATACAAAGATTCACCAAATCTTAACATTAATTGTTAAGGAATGGATATTAAATGATAGGTTTTTAATTGTATGATTGAGATCATTTTAGGATGTAATAATACCTGGATATAGTCCTTAGGTATAATTTTTAAAAAGTGGCATTAATCTGTTTACTATAATGTTCAATTTCACCATCCATTCATTTCAAGGACCGGGTAAAACCATTAGGATAAACCAGCAAATTCTGTTCCTCCTTGAGATGTATAAAATACTGTAGTGATTTAATTTTTTCTTTTGTTTTAAGCCGTGTTAGCTAAACCCACGTTTTCTTTCTTCTGTTGCTGTTGTGCAGTGAACGTGTTTTAATAAAGATGTTTTTAAAAAAGGCTTTTTATACCACAAAATGCAACCTATTTCTAGATAGTGCTCTTCTCCTTGCCTGTCAGGCTTCCCAAATTGTTAGAAGTGGTCTTCCTTGCCACGTTTGAAGGAGATAAAGGCAAGAATTTATCTGTGCCTTGAATCTAAATTGAGATACTTGGAGCAGGAGTTCTCAAACTTGGCAGTCCCTTGACCCCCCCCCCCTTAAAATAATTTAATACCTGTGACAACAAGCCCTTCATGGCACCGGACCAGATTATCTCAGGGACCGCCTTCTGCTGCACGAATCCCAGCGACCAGTTAGGTCCCACAGAGTGGATCTTCTCTGGGTCCCGTCAACTAAACAATGTCGCTTGGCAGGACCCAGGGGAAGAGCCTTCTCTGTGGTGGCCCCGGCCCTCTGGAACCAACTCCCCCCAGAGATTAGAATTGCCCCCACCCTCCTTGCCTTTCGTAAGCTACCTAAAACCCACCTCTGCCATCAGGCATGGGGGAATTGAGATCCTCTTTCCCCCTAGGCCTTTACAATTCTATGCATGGTATGTATGTATGTATGTCTGGTTTTTATATTAATGGGTTTTTAATCGTTTTTAGTATTAGATTACTATTGTACACTGTTTTATTGTTGCTGTTAGCCGCTCCGAGTCTCCGGAGAGGGGCGGCATACAAATCCAATAAATAAATAAATAAATAACTCCCATTAATTCAGGGAGTGCTCGACTTACAACAATTTGTTTCGCAACCATTCAGATTTCCAGTAGCACTAGGGGGGGTGGGGGAAGTAACTTACATCCAATCTTTGCACTTACAACCATCACAGGATCTCTATGCTCCGGCAATCAACATTTGAGTACTTGGCAACCAGCCATGTGATTTACAAAGATTGCCTGTCCTGGTGCTCTTTGCAACTTTTCCAGCGTGCTTCCTACAAGCAGAGTCAACATGGGAAGCCTTAAAATTCATTTAGCAAGTGCAGTGATTCACTTAACTCTGGCAAAGAAGGTGATAAAAGTGGATGCGGGTCACTTCACATCTGTCTTGTCTATCAACAGAGATTCTAGTCCCAAATATGATTGTACATAAAACATGCAAACAGAGAAACTACTATGCATACAATAATGGAATGTTTAAACTTTATAAAGAGAAATATTTTCATTAGAATTAAACCATTAAAAAATAATCAAATTTACAACCATTTCTCCATGAGTTTTCAATTTTGTGTAATTGATGAAATCTGGATATTGTTTTTGTTTTAAATTCTCATTCCACGTATATTTTGAATTGATATTTTCTCTCTATTGAAGAACCTTTAGAAAATCCTGACCAATGGAAAGCCCCCGCAAGATGAAAGCAAATGTTGACAGCAATTGAGCCTTAGATGTCCATGCAATGAGGCTTGTACACCCTAAGCCAGAGCCTTGTAATATCGTAGTTTGGGCTTGTGGCAATTTATAAAATGAGAATTTATTTATTTATTTGTTTGTTTATTTATTGATTGATTGATTTAGTCCAATACATAATACACATTGAAGAGAATAGATACGTAATAATATAAATAAAGAAAAGAATAGAAGAAAAGATATAAAGGTATAGGTGGACACATTTGAAAGGAAGAAAAGATAAATGAGATAAGGAGAGACAATTGGACAGGGGACGGAAGGCACACTGGTGCACTTATGCACGCCCCTTACTGACCTCTAAGGAACCTGGAGAGGTCAATCGTGGATAGTCTAAGGGAAAAATGTTGGGGGTTAGGGGTTGACACTACTGAGTCAGGTAATGAGTTCCACGCTTCGACAACTCGGTTGCTAAAGTCATATATTTTACACTCAAGTTTGGAGCGGTTAATATTAAGTTTGAATTTGTTGCGTGCTCTTGTGTTGTTGCGATTGAAGCTGAAGTAGTCATTGACAGGTAGAACGTTGTAGCATATGATCTTGTGGGCAATACTTAGATCGTGTTTTAGGCGACGTAGTTCTAAGCTTTCTAGACCTAGGATTGATAGTCTGCTTTCGTAGGGTATTCTGTTTCAAGTGGAAGAGTGAAGGGCTCTTCTGGTGAAATATCTTTGGACATTTTCAAGGGTGTTGGTTGATATCCGAGATGTGTCCGAGAATCGAAGAGGAATAAATGTTTACACTCAAATGTTAGGCTATGGTTCTGTATGTTTTTTAGATTGTTTTTATCCCATCTTTATTTTTCTTATAAGTAACTCAAAACAGCAAAATATCTGATATTCCTTCCTCAGCCTATTTTACAGTGAAGTTGCAGGATAGGCCAGGAATGGGTGTTGACTTTGTCCTGCCTAGAGACTGAGTCATGAATTTTATAGCCACGCCTCCTTGCCTCTGGCACAGTCATCCTGCAAGCTCCACTGAGAAAATGTGTTCAGATAGGGCCAATGCTGCTTTTCCCCACAACATAGCCTTGTGAAGTAAGAGAAAGAGACTGGCTAAAATCACCCAGCTGTCAACCCAAACTAGCTCTCTTATTTTTCTCATATTTTGCTATATTTCTGTGTGTGTGTGTGTGTATGTATGTATACCGATATAGAGAGATATAGATATAAGAGCTGTGGTGGTGCAGTGATTAGAATGAAGTATTGCAGGTTAATTCTGCCGATACTAGCCGTTCGATCCTCACTGGTTCAAGATTGACTCAGCCAATCTATCCTTCCGAAGTCAGTAAAATGAAGACCCAGATTGTAGGATTGCAATATACAGTGGTACCTCTACCTAACAATGCCTCTACTTAAGAACTTTTCTAGATAAGAACCGGATGTTCAAGATTTTTTTGCCTCTTCTTAAGAACCATTTTCTACTTAAGAACCCGAACCCAGAAAAATTTCCCAGGAAATTTAAGAGTGGCACGAAGGCCCGTCCAGTTTCCTGCCATTCCCCCTTTAATCCTGGCCATCTCAGGCTTTTCTGGGCTGCCAGAGGAGCCTTTTGGTGGCACTTAAGGAGGTTTTGGCAGTCCAGAGAGAATGAAGCATTTTCCTTTCTCTGGGCACTTGAAGAGGGAATAAACCTCTGCCAGCGCCCAGAGAAAAGAAACGCTCCCTTTGCTCTAGGCAGCCCGGAACGAACTGAGCATTTTCCTTTCTCTGGGTGCTTGGAGAGGGAATAAACCACTTCGCTGTGGTGACTCCCTCATGCTGCCTCCCATACACCTGGTGCAAGGTTGCCTCCCAGAGCGTCTGGGTGCGGAAAGGCAAAGGGGGTGCTTCGCCCCAGCCAGATCAACTCAGCTTCAGCCAAACAGAGGAGTCACCACAGTGAAGGAAAGGCGTCAGCTACAAAGCGAGTGAGCAAGAGGAGAGGGGAGCTCTTCAAATGGGAAGGAAGAGGAAGCAGGTAGCAGCAGCAGCAACAGCCACCCCTTTCAGTCAAAGGAGCGGGAGGTTCCCCCCCTCGCCCGCCTGGGTTTCTCTCTCTGGCGCAGTGATGGGAGGCAGCCTCTCACTGGGTGCATTGGAGGCGCGTGCTCCTCCTCGCTGCCTCAGAGTCCCTCTTTTTTTTTAAGCCTTAAAGTTTTGGATTTTTTTGATTCCCCTCACCTCACCTTCTTCTTTCGGCAGCGACTGTCCTCCTCTTCTTCCTCCACTTCCTCCCACCCAAATTCCAAGCTTTTATTTCTTTCCTAATGGATTTGCACGCATGATTTGCTTTTACATTGATTCCTATGGAGAAAATTGCTTCTACTTACAAATTTTTCTACTTAAAAACCTGGTCACGGAATGAATTAAGTTCTTACTTAGAGGTACCACTGTACTGACATTGTAAACCACTTAGAGAGGGCTGGAAAACACTGTGAAGTGATATATACCAATAGTAAGGCTAAAGTGCTATTGTTATTGCTAGATATATATAGGTCTACATATGTATCTTAAAACAACATTTAAGCTTGGACACATTCTGTCACTAAGTTGATTTGTACTCCTATGATAGTCATATTGGATATCACGTTAGAGTTTATATATGATCTATCTTTGGATCCATACACATATTTTATCCCACATTCCTCCCAGTAATTCTACTTTCACTTTTAAGTTAATGTACAATATAACTGCAATACACTTTTTCCATTTAGTAACAGATGTAATTCCATTGCTATTGATTGGATGGTGAAATTATGTTTTAATTTAGTTCATTTTAATTAGAATTTTACTAAGTTTCATTTTTGCCAATTTTTTTCTTTCAGACTAGACCAGGACCACTCAAGACGGCTGACTCTTATTCTGTGCAACCTGCTTCAGCATACTGTTACAACTGTGGAGATAGAGGGCACTATGGATTTGTAAGTCTCTTAATGTTATGAAGAAACAATAAAAGTATTTGCTGGGTTACTTTGCTTTCTGATAAGGTCCCTATTTGTTTCTCAACTACTATATCATACCACATAAGAGCCGGGGTGGCGCAGCAGGTAGAGTGCTGTACTGCAGGCCACTGAAGCTGACTTGTAGATCTGAAGGTCAGCAGTTCAAATCTCATCACCGGCTCAAGGTTGACTCAGCCTTCCATCCTTCCGAGGTGGGTAAAATGAGGACCCGGATTGTGGGGGCAATAGCCTAGCTCTGTTTAAAAAGTGCTAACATGTTGTAAGCCGCCCTGAGTCTAAGGAGAAGGGTGGCATAAAAATTGAATAAATAAATGAATGAATGAATAAATATTTACTAAAAAATTCTGCAAATGATCTAGAAAAAACTAAATTTATGTATTCCTAATCATCCTCCCTGCAATATAAGCCCAAACATATAAATTTGGATATAGGGTTGAAGTACACAGTTTTAAATAACTGTTATAAGAAAATAACTGAATCAATACTATTGGGATTCAAAAATCAGTGTTATTAAAGTGTTCATGCAGTTTAAAACCAAAACATAGAAGATTGCACTTTATACCTCACAAAGACATTGACTATAACAGCTCTAAATAAATAACTTTATCATAACAAATATTGGTAGGCCATTAAATATTGGAGAATATCAGTTTTTGTCATCTATATTTTAGCAGCAATATGTATAAATTTAATTAAGAATTATCAAATCATTTTCAATGCCTATTGACCACATATAGAGATATTTTCCGTAAATATTTAACACGTGGGTTTTTTGAGTATACAAATGTACATACAGTACACATACCATATTTTTCAAAGTATAAGACACACTTCCCCCCTAAAAGTGGGTGGAAATGTCTGTGTGTTTTATACAGTCAATGTTGCCAAAGTCCCACCCACCTGCAGCCATTTTTTTGCCTCCGTGTGTCATGTTTAAGACCCGTTCCAGGCTGCAGTGATCACCACAACACATCGCCACCTATTGCCGCCTCCATGCATCACATCTTCTGCCTCCACACGTCATGTATTTGGCTGGTTCTAGGAGGCAATTCCCACCGGGAACAGCCAAAAACATGATGGCCAGAGGTGGCAATGGGCTGTGGCGATCCCCGAAACCTGGAACAGCTGATTTATGGTATTCTGGAAGGCTGATCTAACCGCCAGTCAACTGCTCATGCTGAATCAGGCTGCGATAACGTGCTGAAGCTGACCAGGCTGTTTGCTGCAAGGACACTAGATAAATGAATTCCGAATTATGCTGGTAGGCCAAGGCAGATATTTTTTTTCTTGTTTTCCTCTCCAAAAACTAATGTACGTCTTATACTCTGGAGCATCTTATACTCTGAAAAATACATTAGTACATACTAACTAGAGTCACTTTGGTCTAGTGCTTAAGGTAGCAGATTAGAAACTCGGATAATGAATTCTTGTTTTATCTTAGCCATGAAAGCTGATTTGGTGATCTTGGGTCAGCTATTCTCTCTCTCAACATGGTGATTGTGGGGGGAAAGTGTGTTGGCTATAGCGGTAGAATTTAGTTTTATTTAGCTCTTCATAGTGCTTTACAGCATTCTCTTGGCAGTTTACAACGTCAGAATATTGCCCCCAACAATCTGTGTCCTCAGTTTGCTGACCTTGGAAGGATAGAAGGCTGAGTCAATCTTGAGCCTATCAAGATTGAACTTCAAACTATGGGCAGAGTTAGCCTGCAATACCATAGTCTAACTACTGCACCACCAGGGCTCAATTATTTTATAAATAACTCATTGCGGATATGTTCACAACCTTGAGCTATTTGTAAAAGTAATAAAATTCAAGGTATAAATAAATAATCATTTTTAATGGAGAAAGTCAGGAAGACTGTTTTAATTGTATGGAGCTGGAGGTTTTCGATAGCTTAGCAGAATGTAAATAAGCTTTTAAACATAACTGTGGTTGGGAATATCAACAAATTTTATCAGGGGAGTAAAAAAATAGCAAATGGAACACATTTATTACGATAAATATCCTGCACATTATTGTATAAACACAGCCTATTGATTGCTTTAAAAATAGCATAGTCCACTATCATAGTTTTAAACATGGGTATGTTGTTTAAAATTTCCTGAAATTGATATGGATTTATATTTAAAAATACTGCATCTGTGCTGTATTCCCTGTTCTAGAATTATTTCTAGAAATAGTTAATAATAGAATAATAGGAATTATTCTACCATATTTGACATCTTAAGCAGCAATGAGTATCTGGCTGGTCAGATATAAGAAAAAAATAGGAGAAATTGAATGACTTAATGGAACATGTTAACATTTCATTGACTTCATTGAGATTTTATAAGAACTTGCCATTTCTCAAAGACAGTGGTATCAAAACATAATTTTAACTGTCACCAACATGTTATAAAAGAGAATTAAGAATCTGTAGGTATGTCAGAATGGTACTAACCAAAAAAATTGTTTGTTAATAAATGCAGTGAAGGGTTTGGTTAGGAATGGTCAAAAGTTAAGAGTGGTAATATTTAGTAATATTCATTATAATAAATTGGAACTATCCTAAGAACAGTATATTAATTAAATCATCTGGATTTAATGGTGGGAAGATATCTGCCTTATACTCTTGACATAATGTATTCTGAAGCAAGAACAGGTCTCCAAACAGATGTACAGGTCTCCAAAAAGATTACAACAGTTTCATAGCAAGAACACATCTTACATTTTTCAATTTTTCTTTGAACATTAGGAATGAGAAACTATTAATACATTATCTTCAAGACATATTTTTTCAACCCTGAAATAAGTGCTTGGCCTTATTGCCAGGTAATCAAAAGCCCATACTATTTTGGGGGGAAACAGTCTCTCTCTCTCTCTTTCATATTCTTTACTGCTACAGTCTATAAAACATAATGAATACATTACTTTAGTAATCTGCAACTATTAGCATTAGTAGTAGCAAAGAACAAGCTATTATGTCACATTGTTCTGAAAAAATTGGGAACTGAAAAGAAACCTACAGGATTACCAATTGAGTGAATGATGATGAGAACCTATTCCCTCTAAAACTTGTTCATGCAAGAATCTAAAGTGAAGAACTCATCCCAATGTTGGTTAAATCTTACTAGTCACATTTGTGCCCACATCTGCAAATTGCAGGACCCCTAAAGAAGAAAAGAAAGCAAGAGACTTTGTACCTCTGCCTAGCATTCATATTCCAAGCTGTCAGTCAGATACAACTTTTCACAGGTGTGTTGATGAGAGCCCGAGATTTCTATCCTGTGTGTTTTACCTGTGGTGCTAAGGAACATCTCCAGAGTATTTAAAAATACAAAGCATGTATGTGGCAGTAGTGGCAGTTGACTTAGAAGAGACAGGTCTGGGAAGTGCATGTCATACACTATTCAGATTATGATTCAATGGATCCATGTTAAAACAAGGAGGAGTGGCTATTTTTAGAGGCCTCTACTTTTTTTATCCACTAGGGATTTACTGTCAAGCTACTAAGGGAAAGGCCATCTTCTTGGAATATCTGTCTTTACAGCATCTCCAGACACTCTGGAGGAGTGCACTCCACAGCCATCAAAGATTGATTATCCTTATTTAACAGCTTTGCGTGAAATCACTAAAAAGTAGTTGGTGGAAGTAAATGGAAAATCACTGAGAGGTCTTTATTTCTTTCCTGAAACTACTCCTTGTCATGATGATTCACATACGTAGGCTATGTGCCCGAGCAGAACGCACTCAGAATCTTTTCAAGCACAAAAAATGTCTCGCCCAAAATTTTGGCCTTGTGTTTTTTTGAGATCAGAACATAACTGTACACTCCTTTCCCAAATAGTAAACTGAGACGTCATCCCTTTGCTCTTTGTTGCTTTTAACTTTCATTCAAATCAGTCTGCGTTTTGAGTTTTTTTGGGGGGGGTCCCAACTGCAGAAAAAGTTACTGCCAGCCTGCCTTCCAGGTCCTAGAAGGACCTGTACACTGCATGAGTCAAAAAGAGAATCATGAAAATATTTATGGACATAAATTGTTTCAACTCCTACCCTCAAAACAACACTGGAGCACTGCACACCAAGACAACTTAGACACAAGAATAGTTTTCCCCCGAACACCATCACTCTGCTAAACAAATAATTCCCTCACCACTGTCAAACTATTCACTAAAGCTGTATTACTATTACTATCAGTCTTCTCATTGTTCCTATCACCCACCTCCTTCCACTTACGACTGCAGGAGTGTAACTTATTGCTTGTATCCTTAACAATTTATATTGATATTGCTTGTTTCCTGATTGCTAATTTGTACCCTGTGACAACCATTAAGTGTTGTATCTCATGATTCGTGATGAATGTATCTTGTCTTTTTGTGTACACTGAGAGCATAGGCACCAAAGACAAATTCCCTGTGCATCCAATCACACTTGGCCAATAAAATTCTATTCTGTTCTATTCCATTTCATTCTATTCTATTTTATCCCAGACATTGTGGGTTTTTCCAAACTGATTGTTGCAGTCATCAAATTTTGTTATAAGATCAGCAACCAAAAGTGCCCTCTTCTGATCTGTGGTCACTTTGCAAGAGCTGGGATTCCATCTGCATCTTTTCTAGATTAGATTCACCTTTCATAATTATGTAGATCAACTTCCTATCTGTATCTAGCATTATCATCTGGATTTTCATTCTCAAAAGGATGTAGCTTTTAGAGCCGCAGTCCTCTGTATTGCACCTTATGAGCACTAAGCCCCTCTAGATAATAGGCCAGCTATTCACCCATGAGTGTATGATCACAGAGACCACAGTGAAGAACTGATTACTTATCTGTAACTGAAGTTTTTGGAGTAGTTATCCATGAGTTCACTCAACCCTCCCTCCTACCTTCTTTTGTTCTGGGTGACCTCAATATTTCTCTTAGAATTCACTATATTGGTTTCAGGCATGGAGGGGATTTAGGGAAAGCTGCACCTAGCCATGTGTGGTATGCAGAGAGCTGCACTTCAGCCAAGAAATTCCATATATTTTAGAAGTTTCAGAACAAAGTTTTATTCAAGATATATTGTGTGTGAATTGGTAAGTGATATTTTCAGTCACGTTAAATAACCAGCTGTTTCAAATCAAATTTATAAATTGGGAAAGGTTATCTGTTGGTTCAAAATGAGATGTCATCAGCAGGTGTATGATAGACAACTGCACACACACACACACGTCTCTGTCCATTTCTTTCTGAGAGAGGGAGAGGGAGAGAGGCAGAGAGGGAGAGGCTGACTAAAAATGCTAAAGAAATCTTGAATTGCCGTAAGGTATGGAAGCTGTACATAAGGATATAGAAGGAGATACACAAAATCCAATAGAGGAAAATATAAGTAGCTCAGGGTTGAATTGTGGGGTCCTTGGTGCTCTCTGAGCTTGGTTGTTTGCTTGTTAGGTAACATCATCAGTGCTACTGTGAAGTTTGCTCCCTGTTTATATAGAGTAGCTTGCCTTGCCAGTGTTGGGGAGTTGAGGTTTTCTCCTTAATTGTTCCTTAATTAGGTTACTGTTTTCTGATTGATTGCCTGGTATATATAAAGGCCTTTTCAGTATTAGCCTCCAAAAGTTGACCCCAACTTTTCATTCATTTAGAAAGACTCTTTTATTCTCACAAGTCTTTGGTCAATACTATCATTGTCATGCAATTATTTATTGTGTTAAAAGCATATATTTCATGACATTTTAATTTTGGTTACTTGCCCTGCCCAGAATCCTTAGGATTACAAGGATTCTTGTGCAAATATAGTTAAATACATAAATAAATAATGCTCCAATGTGATTAAACCATGATTTCTTACAAAAAGAATTGTGATTTTTCTATCTGCTGCTCTAAAATTGTGATCTTTAGATGAAAGAAAATGCTACCAGAGTAAAATGAGATGAACTGTATATAAGTTTAATAAAATAAATAAGTAAGATGCCTGGATTTCTTGATTAAAGTGAGTTCTTATTTTCATCCTGAATACAGTACTTGAATTCTGGAGCCTAGAAGACAAGTGTAGGTGGAATATATTACTAAACTGTGACAGTAGCAATAGTTGTAGATAGAACAAGATGTGCTTTGGAGAGATTTCCTTTGGCCTGTTCAAGTCAAAAGCAATATAAGATCATAGGAAGGAGTCATTGTATTATAGAAAGTTTCACTCTGTCCTTTGCATTTGTTCCAAATTTTCTCATAGGCAGGAAAGATGGTTTAGGGATGCTATTGCTATACAGTGCCAAAAATGGTCTTGAACTGACTTTTAAGGCTTCCTAGATCCTAAAGGAAGCATAATTTATTTATTTATTTATTTTATTATTTAGATTTGTATGCCGCCCCTCTCCGCAGACTCGGGGCGGCTCACAACAAAGTGAAACAATTTACAACAAATCTAAATTACAGTTTAAAAATATTTTAAAAACCCTATTTTCTAAACAAACATACAGACAGACATACCATTCATAAATTGTATATGCCCGGGGTAGATGTCTCAGTTCCCCCATGCCTGACGACAAAGGTGGGTCTTAAGGAGCTTACTGATTATGCTGTATGACAGTGATGGTGAACCTTTTTTTATCAGGTGCCGAAAGCGCGTCTGCGCATGCTATTGCACCCATCTTGAGTGCCCACACCCATAATACAATGTCTGGGGAAGGTGAAAATTGCTTCCACAGCCCCTCCAGGGGCCCTCTGGAGGCTGGAAATGGCCCATTTCCTGACTTCTGCTGGGCCCAATAGGCCCGTTTTTTCGCCCTCCCCAGGCTCCAGAAGCTTCCCTAGAGCCTGGGGAGAGTGGAAATTCTCACCCCCACCCCAGAGGCCCTCCGTAAGCTGAAAACGCCCTCCCAGAGCCTTCGCATGAGCTAAAAATCAGCTGGCCATCTAGGGCAACAGCTCGCATGTTACCAGACATGGCTCTGCATGCAACCTGTGGCACACGTGCCATAGGTTCGCCATCACTGCTATATGGGAAGAAAGTGAGACATTTTTGCCGTTCATTATAGACGTATCTGAAATGCCGCTCAGATTTGACATATGGTTGGTTTTGTTTTAAGGCTTTCCAATACATGAATATAGGTAATTGTAAACTTAAGATCATAACTGGAACCAGAATTCCCATTGCTAGGCAAGGCAGTTGTTAAATGAGTCCCATTTAACACTGTGATCTTTTGTGCCACTGTGGTTAAATAAATCACGGCTGTTAAATGAAACACAATCACTAAGTAAATCTAGGTGCTGAATTGACTTTATTTGTAGGAACCATCTGGGAAGGTTGCAAATGGCGATGCTGCAACTGTTGTAAATATATGCCAGTTGCTAAGCAACCAAATTTTGAACACATGTCTATAGGGATGCTTTGGTGTTCATTAGGATTGGACATAAGTAACTTTTTCAGTGCCGTTTTGTCTTTGGATATTCGCTAAATGAATAGTTGTAACTTCAGGTCTAGGTGAATGTTTAGGCAAAATGAAACTAGATTAATCTGTAGCTATGTTCAGTAGCTTGCACCTTAAATTTGTAGTGATATTTCATGCACTTTCATTTTGAAGTGTTGTTCTATGTAATGTTGCCCCTCTTCTTTTGTGATAAACCAGCAGGTTCAATATGCATTATTAGTGAAAACAGATTGCTTTGTTTCCAATTGAAAAGCTATTGGATCAGTTTCTTTCATTTGTTTCTTTTTAATTTGCATTAACCAGAGGTATAGCAATAATATTAAAATATGATTTGCAGGAATGCTCGGAGAAGCGGATTTTTGGAGGGATATTTCCTACTTTCCCCTTTATCTATTACTATGACAATGAATATGACATCAAGAGGAGCCTTCAGAGAGCAAAGAAAAAAGTGCAAGGTATGATATATATATTTGGTGTTGTTTTTTTAAATTTTTTTTTATCAATTTACTGTCATGTTCACTGCCTCTTTTAACTTAATCTAGATTACGATGGGTAACCTTGGCCAGCACCCTCCCCTGCAGCCCCCCAATAACCCAAGATTGTGCCAAAGTTTAGTGACAAATAGTCAAGGTCTAGTAGCACAATAAAGCTGAAATGAGAATAAATTGCCTCTGGCTAATTTCTGTCTTTGTTTCTACTTTTTAAACTCTTCAAAGTCAGTGGAAACCTCAGCCATTTTCCTTCCAAATTTTGACAGCATAACCTTAAGGTGTTTTGTGATAATTTTAAGAATGGAAATGGAAGAGTTTCAGATGTCAAAATGCCAAATGTTTTCATTTGCACCCAAAAAAAATCCACCATAGACCCATTAAAAATGCAAACAAACAAGCATCACACTGATTTTTACAATAAGTGCTCAGATTTCCGGAAGATTTGTGCTGGCCAAAACGTCGACTCCAGGAAGGATGTCTCAGTGACGTCAAAGGTCCACCCCTGGAATTCCCTATTGGGATTCCCCACCTCCATTTGAGCCTTCCGACCGGCCGAAAGCTCCACGGCTCTTCTGGGACGGTGACAGCCGGGTGGCGGCGCTTCTCGGCATTCTCCCGAACTTTTGCCGAACTTTTCAGGTTCAGGAGAGTGCCGAGAGCGCCCGATTTTGGGGGGAGGGGCTTGCACGCATTAATTGGTTTTCCATTGTTTCCTATGGGAAACATTGTTTTGTCTTACGAACTTTTCACCTTACGAACCTCCTCCCGGAACCAATTAACTTCGTAAGACAAGGTATCACTGTACTGGGTACTGTTGCTTTCTCTGGTTGATTGTGCCCATTAGGGACTCAGATGCTAAGAGAGGATGAAGTACATTCTATATGCCTGTGATAGCTAACCTATGGCACGTGTGCCACAGATGTCATATGGAGTCATATCTGTGGGTATGCGAGACATTGCCCTATGCCAGCTCCAGTGCACATAAGCGTGCTGCCCAGCTGATTTTCGGCCTTGCGGAAGGCCATTTTTGCCCTCCCCAGGCTTCAGGAGGCTTCCCTGAAGCCTCTGGAGTGCGGAAAATGGCCCAACAGGCAAGTTTAAGTTTCAAGTTTCAAGTTTTATTGGATTTATATGCCACCCCTCTCCGAAAACTTGGGTGGCTAACAACAATCATGAACAATATACAATAATAATCCAATACTAAAAGCAAATTAAAACCCCTTAATATATAAAACCAAACATACATACAAACATACCATGCATACAATTGTAACAGCCTAGGGGGAGAAGAAGTCTTAATTCCCCCATGCCTGGCGGCAGAGGTGGGTTTTAAGTAGGTTACGAAAGGCAAGGAGGGTGGGGGCAATTCTAATCTCTGGGGGGAGTTGGTTCCAGAGGGCGGGGGCCACCACAGAGAAGGCTCTTCCCCTGGGTCCTGCCAAGTGGCATTGTTTAGTTGACGGGACCCAGAGAAGACCCAGAAGTTTGGAAAAATGGACATCAGTTTTGCCCATTGGGCATACTTTTTTCATTTGGGAGGCTTCAGGGAAGCCCGAAGGAAAAAACGGCCCAATTGGGGGTGTAGTCGTGGGGATGTGCGCATGCACAGTGTGAGGCGCGTGGTGGGTTGTGTGCCGGCATGCTAGTGCGCACACACTCCCATTTTTGCCACGCAAGAAGAAAAAGATTCACCATCACTGCTATATGCTCTCCCCTTCCCAAGATGAAGTCAAATGGGGTTCACTGATCATCTTTCCCCAATAGGAAATTAGATATTTTAAATAGAGCTGCTAGTTGGCATTTGGCAAATGCAATCAAGAGAGCAAAATATCTCCTTTCTGCTATTTGAATCACAACTATGTAGACTCAAATATCATTAGTTACATTATCCAGTTAGACTTCTTATGGATCTTCTTTTAGCAGTACTTACTGGTATGTCTTGCTTCATCTCTTTAAGCTCCTCAATAAATCAATGATTTGAAGTGAATCTGTGAAAAGGATTTTTTTTAATCTTGTCTGTAGGTAGACTCCTCAGGATTGTCTCACATAACTTTCCAAAATATTAAATTTGTCCAACTTTTTGCTTAAAATATGTCTTTATTTTATCAAGAATCACTTGATTTCAAAGATATTCTAATTTCTAATTACTTTATTGGAAGTTTTATCCAATTTTGGTATCAGATATTTGATTTGAGGTTTCACACTCTGAGATCAAAGATAAAGGTTTAGCAAAATAGCTCTTTCCTTGGTATCCACTGGATGTTATGGACTGGAATTCCCATGGGTATTACATCAATTTTAGGTGGATCAATCCATTATCAGTGTGCAGCTGAGTGTTCTTTTTACAAATTACTGTATCTCTAAAATTGATAGATATGCAAGAGTTTATTTTATTACATTTATTTAATTGCAAACAGGATATATGCTGATTTTTCTAATAAGGGGGTAACAAGTACAGTGTTCCATATTTAAGTGACTTGTCAAGTGTTTTTATTTTGCAGAACTTCAGGAAGCTGGTCTTCTGCCAAAGACTCCAAAAAGACATAAGAAAAAGAGGAACGTTTGTAAGGAGCATGGCAAGAGGGGAGATCATAAGAACCTAAGGAAAAAGTCTGGTGCAGATATAGTCAGAGAAAGGAAGCGTAAGAGGGAAGTTCAGAACAACTCTATGATAGAAGAATGCTTTCCTAGAGGTGGCCAAGTGAATGCACAAAAGAGAGGCAGAAGGAAAACTCAACATCATCAAAGTATTGGCTTTTTGGCAGAGGGTAAAACTGAATATCATCAAGTTTCTATGCAGCCAGCAAAAAGGCGGAAGAGAAGGAAAAAGCAGAGGAGTTACACAAACAATAGGGATGAAAGGGATGAAAGTTTATTTCGTATCAAACAGAAGAAAAAGAAAATGACACCGAAAGCCACCTTCATCTGAAGCTTTATTCCTTCCATGAAACACACACTGGGCTACCATAGTACAGAGAGTGTGTCGGTAACCATTCCACAAGGAAAGGACATCTTGGTTTGTAATGACAAAGTTATTTATGCATTAGGGATAAATTATTTGATAAATGTTTTTACAATTCCTGCATTAGATGGACTATAGAGAAAAGGGGTTGGAAGTGATAAAACTAAAGCAATTTTTTTTTAAAAAGAGAAGTACAATTCATCAGTTGCATACATTCTTTGTACATCTGTGTCTTAAAATACTTCTGCTTAATGCATATAGTTTATTTGCACGCTAACTTTGAAGAAAAAGTAGCAAATTGACAGGTGGCCTAGGTATGGGTACAAAAACAAATGGAGGTAGTCATTTCACCTGTTTAATAGAAGGGACAAAAAGAGGACATGGAAATGATTTGCGTTTACAGGTCCTAAGAAGGTGTAGCGATATCATGTTTCCTCTGCTGATTTGTTTTGAAAAATGTATGGAATGAATTTAAGAAATGGGAAAGGATGTTGTATGAGAAATATTATTTGCTTTCTGATTTATTTTCCCCAGAGAGGAAATGTTTCAGGATGTGGCTATCTTATGCCACATTCTTAGATAGGATTATCCTTAAATTTGTCATAGACTTAGCACTATAATTTGACTTGACAGGCCAGGTCAGTCTTTGCTCAAGTGAGAAAGCATAAGCTGCATTGAAGTCTAATTTTTAACATATATAATCACGTACAGCTTTTTTTCATGTTTCTGAGAAATAAATTCTTTTATAAATCATTTTATTAAAATGACGTATTTTTGTACTTTCAAATGCGATTCAAAATTTACATCTGTAAAACACTGCAATATCTAAAGGGAAAGCAACCATTTTGATGCCTACTTTTTTTTTGTTTTTCAAAATCAAGCACTTCATCTTCTTTCTTTAAATTGTCAATTTCATGTGACCTTGGTGAGACTTCAGCTTCCCAAACATGCGGCTTTTTTCACTCTTGTTAATTTCTATGTAAAAAAAATGATGTATTTAAATAGGGGGTTGATTATTAAACGTTAAAATATTATTTTTATACTGTGTTTTTTTAGCATGTTAAAATAACGTGCATCAAAATACGATAATAACAGAACACACACCACCTTTGTCAGGCACTAGAAACCAAGAACCAAAATTGATCAAATGAATACAAATTTAATCCATGTTAGCTCACTACAATAATCTGAACTACTAAAGATCAAGGCAAATTGGCAGCAGTTGAAAATGGGGCTGGATTTAGATCTCTTGTGTTCCTGAAGGAACTTCACACATATTTATGGACTTGACCCCACTCTTGGACTCAAGCTGATCATCTCCTATATCATAGAAACATAGAAGTCTGACGGCAGAAAAAGACCTCATGGTCCATCTAGTCTGCCCTTATACTATTTTCTGTATTTTATCTTAGGATGGATATATGTTTATCCCAGGCATGTTTAAATTCAGTTACTGTGGATTTACCAACCACGTCTGCTGGAAGTTTGTTCCAAGGATCTACTACTCTTTCAGTAAAATAATATTTTCTCATGTTGCTTTTGATCTTTCCCCCAACTAACTTCAGATTGTGTCCCCTTGTTCTTGTGTTCACTTTCCTATTAAAAACACTTCCCTCCTGGACCTTATTTAACCCTTTAATATATTTAAATGTTTCGATCATGTCCCCCCTTTTCCTTCTGTCCTCCAGACTATACAGATTGAGTTCATTAAGTCTTTCCTGATACGTTTTATGCTTAAGACCTTCCACCATTCTTGTAGCCCGTCTTTGGACCCGTTCAATTTTGTCAATATCTTTTTGTAGGTGAGGTCTCCAGAACTAAACACAGTATTCCAAGTGTGGTCTTACCAGCATTCTATATAGCGGGATCATAATCTCCCTCTTCCTGCTTGTTATACCTCTAGCTATGCAGCCAAGCATCCTACTTGCTTTCCCTACCGCCTGACTGCACTGTTCACCCATTTTGAGACTGTCAGAAATCACTACCCCAAATCCTTTTCGTCTGAAGTATTTGCTAACACAGAACTGCCAATAAAATGCTCAGATTGAGGATTCCTTTTCCCCAAGTGCATTATTTTACATTTGGAAACATTAAACTGCAGTTTCCATTGCTTTGACCATTTATCTAGTAAAGCTAAATCATTTATCATATTACAGACACCTCCAGGAATATCAACCCTATTGCACACTTTAGAGTCATCGGCAAATATCCTTAGTATTATTGCCTGGACCTTCTAATAACCTATCCATGCTACAATCCAAATTAATAGGACTTGGTATATAAACCAGTGCTTCTCAAATAGTGGTGTGTGCCCCCCTGGGGAGGGCGTGGAGTGATACCAGGGGGATCTGTGTGACCCTGGGGAATATACGTGGTCCCTCTCAATCGAGTCTACTGAACGGGGAGTGTTTTCCCAGTTGCACACTGCTCCGAGCCCAGAAGAGAAGGCGGCCAGGTGGGGCGGCTGTGTGGGTTCTTGTTCTCGGGGGCACCGTGATAGCCACGAACGGCATGGTGAACCTGCTGCTGCACAAAGAGGAACATCCTGTGCAGCTGGACGAAAGCTTTGAAGCACCTTAAAGCTTCCTTCCACACCATTTGCGGTGTGTGCCCGGCAGAGGGTCTCTTATGGGCCGGGCCGGCAACCCCAAAACATCGGCTTGATTAAGCTGACCTGGCCCCGTGTCAGAAGAGGGCCAAGTTGTAAAAGACTGACGATGATAACTGGGTAATGAAACATTTGCAAGAAAACAAGCATATTTATTTATTTATTAGATTACTCCGAGATCACCAAGATCCCACAGCATCAGTTTCCCAACTTTTACAAATTGGTTTGCATTCTTTTGTGGACAGTTCTCCAATCCCAACTGAAAACCTGGCACAGATCTGATGCAAAACTCCAAAATGAGCATTTTTCTCCCTTTGTTCTGTAATGTTTCGCCTCAGAATAACACAAAACATAAACTTAGTTATGATATATGCTTAATGCTTATGTGTGCCTAGTTATATCTGTCCCTCATCTTTCTAAATGCTAGATTTAGATGTTTAAAAAGGAATTGCAGACACAACTAGGGCAATCAGCAACTGCCCTGGAACTAGCTGATGACCAATGGGGGCGGACAAAAAAAATGGAAACACGACTTTTTGGAGTCATAAGTTTTGAACATGTTCAAATCAATCAAAACTTGACATATTTTAATTTTTAATAAAATTATGTTATTTGATACGTTTTTTTAAACTACCTTTTTTTTTTTTTACAGAAATTTAAGGAAATTGGTTATAACCTTCTAGAAATGACAGACCTCTCAGACTTTCAAAGAGGCCAAATTGTTGGTGCTCGAATGGCAGGCGCTAGTATAACAGAAAGTGCCTGAATATTTGGCGTTTCAAGAGGTAATGTCTCAAAAGTAATGACTGCTTTTGAAAGAGAAGACAAAATGTCCTCAGCCAAGCACAGGTCTGGTCGAAAGTCAAAGTTGTCTGAGAGAGACCTTCGGACTCTAAAGCTAATTGTTAGAGCGGATCACAAGACCACAGCTCCTAAAATCACTGCAGAGCTCAGTAGACATATACAGAACCCAGTTTCCAAAAAGACTGTTCGAAGGGAGCTTCACAAATCTGGATTCCACGGAAGAGCTGCAATTAGAAAACCTCTGCTCTCAAACACAAATGTTTCAAAGCGTTTAGAGTGGTGTAGAAACCACCAGAAATGGTCCCTTGAGCAGTGACAAAATGTGATTTTCTCTGACGAATCATTGTTTACCATTTTCCCGACCTCCGGCCGTGTTTACATTTGGAGACAGCCAAAAGAATCATTTTATCCAGACTGCCTTCTCCCAACCATCAAACATGGTGGGGGTTCAGTGATGATCTGGGGTGCTATTTCTTTGAAATCCCCCGGGCCAATGATTTCCCTTCATGGAAGAATTAACAGCCATCACTATTTAGGAATTTTGGCTGACGAAATTCATCCTATGGTTCAAGAACTGTTTCCAGAGGGGGATGCCATCTTTCAAGATGATAATGCACCAATCCATAGAGCAAGAATTCTTAAAGAATGGCACAAGGAACATTCTAATGAAGTTCTGCATCTCATCTGACCACCACAATCACCAGACCTCAACATTATTGAGCATTTATGGTCGATTTTAGAGGTTCAAGTAAGAAGTCGATTTCCACCACCATCGTCTCTAAAAGAACTGGAGGGTGCTTTAATTGAAGAAAGGGCTAAAATTCCTTTGAAAACAATTCAAAATTTGTATGAATCAATACCTTGGAGAATTGAGGCTGTATTTGCCGCAAAAGGTGGACCAACACCATATTAAAAGATATTTTGATGATTTTTCAAGGTGTTTCCATTGTTTTGTCCACCCCCTGTATATACCTTTGATCATCTTCCTCCATCTAATACAGCCCCATGCCAATTGCATTCACATTAGGTTCCATCCTGCTTTTTCTTTTCAGTGAATTGTCTTCCAGGTGTCGGACTTGAAGATTTCATGGACTTTATCCTGCTCAAGACCAAACAAATCTCCAAGCAGTCCCAAACTGCCACTTTGTTTTAGGATCACTAGCCATTGTTGTTAGGATTAGGAACAATAGGCCATTCTAAACTGTGTAGCAATCCACCATAACTTTCATGACAAAGCTGCTTCTCTCTGAAGTTAATATGTTGTCCTCGATTTTCTCTCTGAAGTTAATGTGTTGTCCTCAATTTTTAAGAGTCACACACAAAACACTTTTGCCAGCTCTGTATGTTGATCTTCTCTTCCCCTGCAAGAACAATTTCCCTATGAGAATTTAAATTCTAAACCATCCTATGTTTGTAACTTATTTATACATTTTAAAGGAGTAATAGTTAATAGAGAGCTGTTAGAATGTCTATATGGATGCAGAGATACAGGAAAGGAGTCACTAAAATGCTGTGGCAGAAGATACGTTCATTACAATCTTCTCTAATCACAGATGACACTAGATGACAACGAACCAATCCACATCCAAACCTGGTTAAAAACATACAAATATTATGTACTCCCAAAGTAGGTCCATAACATCATTGTAATCACATATAGCAGCAGGAATATTAAAAAGAAAAAGATCTGATGGGCATTAATAATAATAATAATAATAATAATAATAATAATAATAATAATAATGATAATAATGATAATAATAATAATTTATTAGATTTGTATGCCGCCCCTCTCCGAAGACTCAGGTTAGTTTAAATTATTTGTTTAAAACCCTGCTGATAGACAGACACACAGACAGATAGATAGATAGATGTCCATGTAGCTTGTTTCTTGAGGTGTGCGTGTGTCATTTTTGCTGATAATGAAAAAGTAAGGAAGATTAGATCTGTTTCAAGCTATTTTGCTCTCATCAGCTAGCCATGCCCTTACTGGGATTTGAACCTGGACAGTCTGCCTTAGGCAGTAACTTTAACCTCTAGGCCACAGGTTCTCCTCTTGTTTCAGCTTCTACCAGGGAAGAGTTATATGTGGGGGGTTTTGTTGAATCACTTTGGTATCTCCAAATATGGGAGGGAGCATACTGCTTCCTTTTTGCCACTCAGCCCCCCCCCAGGGGCCATTCAAGGCAGTTAATGTTTATAGCCGACAAACTGCATTCTATATGTGCAATATTTTTGCGTGTATACACACATACACGTGTGTGTGTGTGTGTGTGTGTGTGTGTGTGTGTTTGATTTTGAAGCTCAAGGGGACAAGCGCTGAGTTTTTGTAAGTAATGTTGATTAGGTCTTTCACCATCTCAAACACCAGCCCCAATAATTCAACTTCCCAATTATTCTATAAATGGCTTGACGGTTACCTAAAAATACAGGTTTTATTCTGTTCTTTAATGCTTACACCGATTCTAAGCTTAAGGAAGCAAACCTACCCCCGTGGCTGAGCAACCGCAAGCCTAAATCTCTGTCTTAAATAAAGTTCTATTGAATACCACTTGGATTTTCTATGCACTGTGGATTTTCATTCCGTCTTTTAATTTTTACTTTAATTACTAAACTTTTAACAATAGATCAACGTAACCCCCGAGCTTTTAACATAATAATATAAATGCTGGACCTTAACAGGAATTAAGTTTGCTTTAGGAAACGTCTCTCATTAAAAGCTTCAGGAAATGCCTTTGAAAATAGTAAATGTGTGTGGGTCTATGTATTTGGGGGCATATATGTATGTTTATGCATGTACCCATGTTTATTTGTAGATTAAACAAAAGTCAATAGATCTGAGGTTTTGATAAAATAGGGTTAGCATCTATTAACAGTTTCAATGTCCACTTTTAAAACTGAAAAGTGCTTTATGCAGTACTTCAATCTTTCATAGCCATAGTATATAAGTAATAAAAATAAATCGATAAATCTGTAACATACTTTATATTCATATGCGCTCTTTTTCTGACAACCATTTGTAATAGATATATACCATGAATGTCACATTTATAATTTCAAGAACAGAGATACTAAATATATTTTTCATATTAATAGATTGTGAATAAAATAGGTTTGAATATTAAACAAAAGATAATATTTCCAGTTTTGATTACTACTTCATAAGTAGTAATCAAAATCATACTTTCATCAAATTCAGATCATTTCTTTGCTTCAGAGAATCTAGTGAGGCTATTAAACATTTGGGTTGGTGGTGGTGGGGGAGTCTTAAACTCCCTGCAAATATTTGAATTAACCTAGAACATTTATGTAAGACATTTTAACAGCTAAATATATGCTTAACAAATATTGATATTGTAAATGTGAAATATAAACCTCTTTCCTGTGTAGCTCAAGAAATTCCTTCCTTGAATGAATAATTTAACTTTGTTCTATGTATGTATTACATAATATGTTACTCTCAATTTTACATTCATTTTCCTATGTTCAATTCCATTAGTTCCAATGTAACGGAATGTTGTAAAGCAATTAGGTAAAGGAGGAGGACTCTGCCCACCTGTCAGTGGGAGAATTCTAAAGGTTGCATTGAATGGGAATACGTTTGCCATGTATGGAGAAGGCAAAAGAAAAAACACTGCATTCAAAAATGAGCCAGATCTGATTGGAGACTATGGACAAAAATATTCCAGATAATTTCCTCCAATGCATTCTGTGGGAGAGGCAACTAGGCACTGACTTGGGATGCTGCCAGCTGTTATACACACACACACACACACACACACACACACCAGGGGTAGGTTCTAACTTATCTCGCTACCAGTTTGCTTCCTCCCATGCTGCATGGCTACACGCAGGTGCCAAAAATTCACCCCCAAAATGGGGAGGGAAGCTGAAAACAAGATGCCAGTGCATGCGCAGTGCAGGAAACTTGGCTTCTGCGCATATGCAGAAGGGAAAAAAATCAGCAAAACATTCAAAAAAAATTCCTCCCCCCCAATCTTTTTTCTTCAAAAAATAGATGGCAGAGTCCATGGACCAGCACTGATAGAACTGGTTCCGTGATGTCACCAGCGGTTTGCAAACAGGAGGAATCCACCTCTCTCTCTCTCTCTCTCTCTCTCTCTCTCACACACACACACACACACATACATACATACACAAACATACACAAAAACACACATCATTGTCCTATTTTTAAGGCCTGGGAAGAATCCCCAAAGCTATGTTTGCATGATTTCCCCACATCGTACGGTGTTTGCTATTAGCATACAACCATACACTACTCTGGCCCTCTATGATATAAATATTTCCTTCCATTCCAAAAAACTTCTACATCTTTTTTGCAGGGCTCTGTGTAGGAACGAAAGACAAAAATTGTCTTTTTGTCTTTTGATTTTTATTTGGATATAAATGCTGAATGAGAAATGGGATACACGAGATTTCTCTGATTAGCCAGGAAAAAAATGGTAAGAGGTATTGTTAGGTGGTTGCATGAATTTGAACTCCTTCATTCTCACAAGGGCATAATTCTTTGTGGTTCTTTTTTTTTAAAGAAAATATAATATTTATTGGAGATAAATAGAGAAAGGGGTACATAAAGCAGAAGGACTATATGAATATTGGTACAACTGTATATGAATTTAGAGTATACGGTTCTAAATCAAAATACACACATATATAAAAGAAAATAAGGCTAAAGAGAGAAAGAGAAGGAAAGAAAAAGGGAAAGGAAAGAGAAGAGGAAAAGTTAAAAATAAAGAAAAAGAAAGGAGTTAAATTCGTATCTATAAATTCATCAGATGTCACAAATGGTGTCAACTTATCTGTTGACCCGATTATAGCTTTTAAGATCTTTACTATCAGAATAGATGAAAGTTTTAAGTTTCTAAACTTGAGTTAGAATGTAAGTTTTGTCGTTTTGAATTTGTTCATCCTTTTATCAATGATTCATAACGTTATAACCCTTTGACTAATGGTGGGCTGCAATTTTTTTAAAAACAACCAGTTCTCCGCCCTAATGACTGGCTGGGTGGTCATGTGACTGGGTGATTTTTGGGCCTGTCACTTTCTCTCAGCCCAACCCACCTCTCAAGTTTGCTGTTGTGAGGAAAATAGGGAGGAGGAAGGAGTGTTGAGTATGTTTGCTGCCTTGAGTTATTTGTAGAAATAATAAAGACAAGATGTAAATAGGTGATTTTTTTAAAAATGTTTTTCAGCATTGTACATTTTGTATATGATGCTATTTTTCAGTTGGATCAGATGATTTCTAAGCCAGGTTTTCCAACTTGGTATCTCTCAAAAACCATGTTTTTTTCTCAGATTTTTGAAGAGCTGTACTTCAGGGCAGATGAAAAACATTAGACTGAAGAAGAATGCTCCCTGTATTTACCATGAAGTAAATCACAATATTGCTTATTTTGCTTTCATTTTTCAAGGCTACAGCGACCTGTGGGTGCTTTTCATTATTTCCATAACTTTGTTGACAGGAAAAATATGTTTTATGAAACTAGTGTTTTATATATATTTGGTGCTTTATAAGGTGCCAATACAAATGCATAGTTATCAGGTTATAATTTGGAGAAAAAAAGGAAGGGCGAGCCATTTATATGTAGCAAGTACAAAGTAAAATCCAATGCACCCTGAGTTAACTCTTAAATCCTTTTATTTTGGAATGAGAATACCTCTTGAAAAAGGAACCAGATCTGTGCCCCCTGTTACAACTATTGTAAAATTTCTCTGTCCCTCAGTTCATGCATCTGTGATCAGCTATTCCTTTTCTATGAAATAAGTGAGTGATGCCCTAATCCAGGGGTAGGCAAAGTTGGCTCTTCTATGACATGTGGACTTCAACTCCCAGAATTCCCGAGCTAGCATGATTGGCTCAGGTATTCTGGGAGTTGAAGTCCACAAGTCATAGAAGAGCCAACTTTGCGTACCTCTGCCCTAATCCAACATGAAGGTTCTGATTTTCTTCCATGGATGGGCACCATTGTTATTTCTGATAGTCCTCAACTTTGACCATTTATTTAACAATGGGTCAAAGTTACAAGGGTCTCGTAAAAAGCGACTTACAAACCGTCCTCAAAGTTATAACTGTTGCACCACCCTTGTAGTAATCATGTGATCACAATTCTGGTACTTGGCAAATGGCTTATATTTACAATGGTTGCAGGGCCATATGCTCATGATTTGTAAGCTTCTCAACTGGCTTCTGATAAGCAAAGTCAATTGGGAAAAACAGATTCTCTTCCCAACCAAGTGATTTACTTAACAATAGTCGTGATTCACTTAATGGATGTGGTTTTAAAAAAAGGGTTTGGTCACATGATGGATTACTTAATGTCCACATTGCTTAGTGATCAAAATTCCAGTCCCAACTGTGGTTGTAACTGGAGGGATACCTGCAGGGAAGCTGTTCTGAGGTTTCTGAGAGAATGAAATATATTTAAAAGGCAAAAGTGCAGGAATTACTATTGCATGTTAAAGTTGCATTTCACTAATGCAGTAGGTTGCAGTGCAGGAGTTACAAAAAATGCCACATACATTCAAATGATGAAACTCGCTTTTTTATTACAGGGAACCAGCAAAAGCTAAGAAGAAGCTCTCCCTTTTTATGTACACTGCTCAAAAAAATAAAGGAAAAACTTAAACAACACATATCACTCTAAGTAAATCAAACTTCTGTGAAATCAAACTGTCCACTTAGGAAGCAACACTGATTGACAATCAATTTCACATGATGTTGTGCACATTCAACTATATTTCCTTCATTCAGATCTAGGATGTGTTACTTGAGTGTTCCCTTTATTTTTTTTAGCAGTATATTTCTTCCATTCTCAGCAACGGTGAATTAAATTGTCTATTTAGTCAGCTCTCTTTACAAGAATCAATGTATTTTTTTAAATATCTAGGAGTTTATTAAGAACTACAACCTTTGGATAGGGATGATGTTGTTGAATCTCAGCTGAAATGTATCAGATCATATCCTCTTTTAAAACCATATGGCTTTTTAAAAAGATTAAGATTCTTTGCATTTATGTTACAATGCCTAGTGCTCCTTCATCTCAAGAAAAATATATATATAAATAAAAGTTGGGCATTCTCTCTGAAAGTTACATGTAATTCAACAGTCAGCTAAGCAGTAAGCTAAAATCCTTCCTGAAGCTTGCTGCTTTCTAGACTTGACAAAGGAGCAATTTGCATTGGATAATTATTTTCTATTAAGTGATAACAATCCTGTTCCATATGGAAATAATCTTGTCCAGAGGCCAAATAGTTTATCCAGAATAGGTAACAAGTATTCATATGTGTGGAACAATGAGACATTTGTGTTGCCCTTTGCTGTTCAAGAAATATTGGCAAGAGGAAACAGTTGAGATGGCGCCAGCACTGACGACGGTACCATCATAATTCAACAGATCTCTGTCTACCTTTTGGTTTTAAACATCTAAACATTAACCAGAGTGGTACAGGGTTGTTTATGAAGCTCTCTCATTCTCTTCCAGGTTGACCTATCCTTGGCAATTAGGTTAAGACTTTGTTGGAAAGGCAAGATAGAAATCGTGGTAGAATGAAACATCTTGGTAAGGTAATGCAAGCCCTGTGCATTGGTTACTTAGATTTCTAGCTTATAATCAGAGTCTCTCGCGTCCCTTTAAAAACATTATGCTTAACCACTGGAAAGGCTAATTTTTCTTAATTTTAAAAGAACTGTCACATGCAAAAGAAATTATCTGCCATACGCAAGAGAAATAAGTAATGTTAATGGTTTCACCAGTTCATTATTTCATTCAGCAGCTTTTGTGTTGGAAATGCATTCATTAGCATCAAATCCCACTTGTGAGGATTTAAATCATCACATGCCCTCTTTTCAGCGTCAAGACAAGAAAGCTCTGTGTGTGTGTGTTCACATAGGCTGCCCTGAGACCTACCACCTGGCCTTGCGTTCAGCCCTCAGGGCCACAGACAAATCTGAAGGCCTGAGTCCCCTTGTAAGGCAACCCACAAACAAAAACAATGGATGGGCAAAGGATGGAGAAGGACATCGTGCACTTGAGGATATTCCTTTTTCAAGAGGGTTAGAGTTTAAAAGAGTTTAAAGGAAAATTATCTGATCTGACTTAACCATTCAGGAGATCATCATAATCTTGACAAACCTGGGAAGAACAAAAGCTAAGGAACCAAAGATGACATTCTCTTCTCGGTGGGCAGTCTCCATTTTGCCATTTTTGGAGGATTATAGTTATTTTCCTGATGTTGGCTAAAAATTTTCACATGCGCAGAAGCAAAACATTGCCGAAAATCACACATTCGTGAGCATCCCCTCACACAATTTTGCTTCCACGCATGTGCAAAAGAAAAAAAAAGGCAAAAATTAGTTTTTTAAAATGGCACTGTGCACAGAGTAACAAAGACAGCACTGGAACTGTCACGTGCAAATTGCGCAATTGGGGGGCCACTACTGGACTACCACAGCAAACCGCACTGATAGGAACCCACCTCTGACACAGCCCAGCTAAGAGTGAATTTGGAAAGAAAATCTGAGATCTGGGCTGCATAAACCTTTTTTGGTATATGTGACCAAAAAGCAGTTGTTCGCTTATTCTTCCTTTCCTTTTTCTTTTCAACTGTTTTCTAGATCTAGAAGATTTAGAATTCTTCATGGACCAGCAGTGGGCCACCCACCAAAAGGTCAGACTGCTAAAGAAAAAAAAGTGCCATTTGCTTTTTGTTTGGTAAATTAGTGGCTGACAGGATTTCTGTGGAGGGAGGTGGCTGGTGCCAGCAGATCTGGTTGGCTGCTTCAGGAGTTGCCTGGAAAATATAACAAGGTTGTTAGAAGAGGGTTTGGAGATTCCCTGTGGGAACCAGCAGGAGCTTAAGCCACTACATTGCCTGTTTCATCCAATTACAAAGGGAGTATAAGTAAATTCAAATAATGGCACTTAAAAGGCTGTGTTTTTTTTCCCTTGAAGGGATTGGTCCCCTTTTGGGTCAAACTATTGATACCGCCTTTTCCAATCCAATGCCCCTCTCCCCGCTTACTGTCTATTTGAGTACAAGTCATGTATCAATCACTATGGTTAACAGCCTCTCATTCTTGCCAAGTGAGAAACTAAAAGCAGTAGTTTAGTGTCACTCTTTAACAGAAAACAGTTCCCTATCTGGTGGTTCTTCTAAACCAGTGATTGGCGAACCTATGGCATGGGTGCCACAGGTAGCATGCGGAGCCATATCTGCTGACATGTTATCCATTGCTCTAGTTCCGCTCCAAAGTGCATATGTATGCTTGTCACCTGATTTTGGCTCACACAGAGACTCTGGGAGGGCATTTTTGGCTTCCAGAGAGCCTTCCAGGGAAGCCTTTGGAGTCTGGGGAGGGTGAAACAACAGCAACAACAACAACAACAACAATAATAATAATAACAACAACAACAATAACAATAATAATAATTTATTAGATTTGTATGCAGACTCGGGGCGGCTCACAACAATAATAAAACAATGTACAATGTGACAAATCTAATGTTTAAAAGAAAACACATTTTTTTAAAAAGCCTATTGGGCTCACCAGAAGTTGGGACACATGTCATTTCCGGCCTCCAGAGGACCTCCGGGTGGCAGGGGAAGCTGTTTTCGCCCTCCCCAGGCACTGAATTATGGGTGTGGGCACTTGCGCATGCACGATAGCTTGCAAGCATGCTCTTTTGGTACCCAAGGAAAAAAGGTTCGCCATCTCTGATCTAAACCATAGATAAAGAGAATGGAAGCTGTAACTTTGTCCATCAGCTGATAACCTACTTGGCCAAGCAGTCTTCCTTGCTATGGTGAGATGTAGTTTACTGATGTAACATTTGCACAGGTAAAGTGACAGAAGCGTGTGTAAATAACAAGGATGACAATAACAACAGCAGCATGGAAGAAAAGCAAATTCCTTAAAGTAACAGAAGAGCAATCGGAAAATAGAAGGATATTTGTAATATAGACTTAATCATGAGCAGTTACACATCCTATAACAAACAATGTGAAAACATCCTTTTAGATTGTAAATAATTTGCTAATCAAAATGATAACTTCCTTAGGATCACTTGAGTTTATTGACTTGGGTTTTTGCCATCTCCAAATCTCAGGCAAATTTAGAATGGTTGGTAGTAAAGAAAGAGAAATAATTGTAGAAATCCTATATCTATACAATAAGAGGCTAAACCAGTTTACTACTAAGGAAAAAAGTCCTGGAGTATCCTACTAACCGAGAAAGTTGAGAGTTTGAACATCTGGTGTTTCACATATTATGAATCATAATATGGAGGTTTTTTAAACTGATTTGGCAATTTATATGCATGGAGAATTTTTGCAAGATGCTGCATATATTTACTGTATTATAGATTTTTGTGGCACAAGGACATCTACTCTATCCCCCATTATGGCAAATTTCCAGTTTCCTGCATGCAACGTGGCAACCATATTTCTGGTGAAGCAAAACCTCTATTACCAATGTATGTTTCTGTTCCCTGGCAAGTTCTGTCTCAAAAAGATTACTGCTTTCTCACAAATAATTATTATGCATTAAAATGTATGATGCATATTTAAATATGTATTTGGTAGCTCAAGCAAATACTTAGGTGAATATGCATGTTAAAAAAATACATATTTAACTAATAGTATAATTAATTGGGTAAAAGTATTTATTACTTAGGGGAGTGATTCATCCTCAAAAGTGTTTTAATTAAGGGGGCGAGAAAGAGAGAAATGGCAGTAATAAGTCTTTTTTAAACAATATAAAATATTTCAATTATAAATGATGAGAATGGATATATTTATACCTGAAATCTTTTGATACTGTTTTGAAATTCTTACTATTCCCATCTCTCCATCTCTCTCTCTTTCTCCCTCCCTCCCTCATATCAATTTTATGTCATATTTTAGCAAGTCCAAATCAATCCACACAATGCATATTACCGTATTTGTTCCAAATGACCAGACTTTGGCCTTCCAAAGGAGGAGTTTGTTCTTGGTTAGTGGTGTCAGGTCAGCTTCTCATAATTAGTGCTGGAATGCTATATATGGCACTTGGTTTGCCAATATTTGTTTGTTTGACTGGGTAATGTACAAATAAGGTACAATCCTGCTTTGAACACAATATGCAAAGATGCTAGAGAAGGTTCTACTGTTGGGAAAGATGGGAGGAAAGAGAAGAAGAGAACCAGAACCAAGGTGGATGGATTGAATCATAGTAGCAATGAGTGTACTTGTGGAATTACTGAAGTAGTGTAGGGTCTCCTGCCCAAGCAGGGGGTTGGACTAGAAGACCTCCAAGGTCCTTTCCAACTCTGTTGTTGTTGTTGTTGTTGTTGTTGTTGTTGTTGTTGTTGTTATTATTATTATTATTATTATTATTATTATTATTATTATTAAGGATCAGTTTAGGAACAGTTGATCATGGAGAAAAATGTTTTTGGTCACTAAGACTCATCAACTTGTTGCCAAGAAATCAAGCAATTAAAAATGTCCAGGTAGACTTAGAAACTCCAAAATGTCCAAGAGTATATCAATTTCCCAAAGCAGATTCAATAAGATGAGAATAGGAAGATACCATAAGAAACTCTTTGGTCGGTTTTAAAACCATTATTCTTTGCTTTTATTCTCTATAGGGCCATCTACTGTGTCACTTGACCTCTGGACATTACTTTATTTTTATGATAAGTTGTTCTGGGGTTAAGGACTGAAAGAGAAATAATAAAGATTGATCCAGGCAGACCAAGTGCATGTGACTATCATCATACAATATATATGCAGGGATGGCAGAGAGGAATGGTGCACCTTTGAGATCTGGAACCCAGGAGGTGAGAAATGTTTCGATGCATCTGGATAACAAATAGTCAGAAATGATTTTCATCCTGGGTTAAGTTAACCACAAAATCAAGAGTTTTGATCTATCTAAAAAGTCATTCAAATGAATCCTAAAAAGATGAATAGAAATTTGTAAAATAAACAGCTCGCAGAGTGCTATATACATTTATCTTATTTTCACCTTACTATGCATTTAAATGGATAGCAGTCTTTTAAAAAAAATAATGTATATTGAACTTATTATCAGTATCACTAGTATCCATAAGTTACAGTATAGAATTATATAACTCTATATTATACATTATATAATTCTATAATGCGTTATACTATATTATACACTCATTGTAATTATATTACAATTATAAATTATATTACTACTTACACAAATATACAAAGATACTTACACAGATACTTATACTGATATTTAATTCTTATTTCGTTGTTCTCTTCCTAGTCTCTAACCAGGTATAATATCTACTCCAAACCTGATAGTACTCTGAGTCATCTCTCGCATTCATTTCCATTGTTAACTTATCCATCTTAGTGCATTCAAGTATTTTTCTAATGATCATTGCACCTGGTGGACTATCTGCCTGTTTCCAATTTTGCACTAATGTAATTCTAATTGCTGCTGGGGAGGGGCGGCATACAAATCAAATAATAATAATAGTATTGGGGTTTTGTCCATTTTCGCCTCTAGGAAGAATAGTTACGGTTTTATTTCTATTTTTGTCCTGTAATTTCTTCCAGCCTTATTACACCAATATTTCCTAGCCTTGAGACAGGTTCACCACATATGGTAGAAAGTACCCTGTTTATACTCACATCTCCAACATTTCGGTGGTCAATATGAATACATTTTGGGCAATCTTGCTGGAGGTACAAATGCCAATGGTAAAACCTTTTGTAAAGGTTTTCTTTCTAAGCTGCCAACTTTGTTAATTTATAGTGCTTTTCCCATAATTTCTCCCAATTATCTAATTCAATGCTATATGCAAAATTTCTGGCCCAACTTATCATTGTTTCCTTCACAATGTTTTCTTTCATTTTGAATCTTAAAAATAGGTTGCAAGCTTTTGTAACCATTTTCACCGCTGTGGATAGCAGTCTTGACAGCTACATTACTACAAAGAGCTACTAACCATAGAACACTGAAGAACTAATGCCAAGAAAAATCACCTATTTTTTCAAATTTCAAAAAGTGGTCACCCACATTTTACCAGAAATTAGAATTAGAAGTTCCTTATGCACAATTCCTTATAGACAATTCCAGACGTTTTACAGACCAGAGTCTCAAATATAAACAGCTGCTAATGGATCCTACTTTGGCTTCTCAGAAAATGCTCTTCAGAAGTACCCTGACATTGATACTGAATGTAATATATACCCAACCTGAAGACACATTATTGAGGACCAGTGGTTTCTCATATCTTCCCTGCCAGCTCAGAAGTGCATGCGTCATGTCAAAAGTGCATCACACCCAGGTTCTGACCCTCTATGCATGCCCAGAAGCCTTTGGACATGTCCAGAAGGTTCTTTGCCAGCTGCTTTCAAGTGGAGAAAGCAGTTCAGCGAACCAAAGCAAATTTCCACCACCAACTTGCGCAAACCAGTCCAAACCTGTAGCAACCCGCCACTGCTGAGGCCTATATGAAGGCATAGAAGGCTTTCAAATTAGAACTGCCTGGCCTTGCCACAGTTCAATCTCAAGTACATATATCTTGGGCCTGTACAATCGCTTGTTGCTTCTGGCACAATTGGAAAGATTCAGTCACATCAACTGAAGGCAACTTATTGCAGTAGCATGTCTGATTATTAGCTACAAATAGGTCTGAAACCAACGAATGACATTCACTTCCACAACTAATTTCTGTGGGCCTCCAGAGGCATTTGGCTAGACATTGTGAAACACATAATATTGACAAGATGGGCATTTGGTTAAATAGCCCACTTACAGGTTTTTTTATTCCTCAAGAGACACCTACATAGTTCCCCAAAAATTAAATCATGAAATCTCATATAAATGATCAAACAGTCAGCACAACTACATCATTGAAAAGGCTAGATCCAAAGACTGGCATTGTTTAAACTTGCATCCTAGAGATGGTTAATACTGCTAATACTGGAATGGCCAGGTTTAACTATGGCCATCCTCCTTGCTTGTTTCCATGCACTTCCAAAGTAAGCATAGGAAGAGATAAAGGGGACAAAACAGCTTCCCTCACATGCTAATGTGTCTCTCCATCTAGATCAGTGTTTTTCAACCAGTGTGCCGTGGCACACTAGTGTGCCGCGAGACATGGTCAGGTGTGCCGCGAAGCTCAGAGAGAGAAAGAAAACAAGAGAAAGAAAGCAAGAGAAAGAGAGAAAGAAAGAGCAAGAGAGAAAGAAAGCAAGAGAAAGAGAGAAAGAAAGAGCAAGAGAGAAATAGAACAAGAGAGAAAGAAAGCAAGAGAGAGAGAGAGGGAGGTAAGGAGGGAGAGAGAAAGAGAGCAAAAAAGAGGAAAGAAGGAAGAGAGAAAAAAAGGGGAAGGGAGACAAATAGAGCGAAAGGGAGGAAGAGAGAGAATTTTTTTGTCCAAACTTTTTTTAGCTCCCCCTCCCCCAAATGTGCCCCATGGTTTTGTAAATGTAAAAAATGTGCCGCGGCTCAAAAAAGGTTGAAAATCACTGATCTAGATGGTTTTTCAGAAAAGACCCAAAGAAACAGTTAGTCAATATCCATAGTATCATTGACAAGGAGAAAGTGCACTATTAGACAGATAGACTGACTGATAGGCAGATAGTTCACTGGGGAGTCTTCCACCTAAAAATCTTGAAGCAGAATTGTTTGAAGGTACCATTAAATATTTCATTGTTTCACCAAGAGCACTCCAGACAAATTTGATGCTAAATATTCCCCTAATTTCAACAAGTATATTCTGCCAGAAGTCTACATTATACCACTGAAACTAATGAGATGTAGACAATCCATGCATCTTTCGTACAACAGTCACTTGCAATGAATGGTTGTCATTGTACAACAAACAATTTGATTGACTTTTCCTTGTACAATCCTGTTTTGACTGTGATCGGAGTGTTCTGCACTGGTTAGATACATCTTGTCTAGAGATACTTAGCAACCAACAGTAGTGATGGAGGGTAACAATGTCAGATCCCCTGCAGAAATTAACCCTTACATCACTTTCTAATTGTTTTGTTTCCAAGACTGTGGGCAGAAAACTGGAAACTTCTACAAAACCAGGGACAGCAGTTGGAAGAAATCTATGTCCTCTCCAAAATATAGAAGGCACTGCTTAGGCAGAGGAATCAAGGATAAAAGTTGGTTAGATGGCTGAAAAATTAGCCGGGAAGGAAGGTAGGAACTTTCAATGCCAATGTCAAGGGAGAAATGATCAAGCTAGGCCCTAAATGGGAGCACAGTCCATCAGAGTTGTGAAAGACATTGCTCTCTTTGCAAAGGAACTGGTCTTTAAAGGTAGTACGCACTATGTGCTAGTAGTTCCCGACTAGGGGGCGGTACTCATTATTATTATTATTATTATTATTATTATTATTATTATTATTTATTGGATTTGTATGCCGCCCCTCTCCGCAGACTCAGGGCGGCTAACAACAGCAGTAAAACAGTGCAACAAAATCCAATACTAAAAAAGCAGTTAAAAACCCATTATATAAAAACCAATCATACATACAAACATACCATACATAAAATTGTGAAGGCCTAGGGGGAAAGTGTATCTTAGTTCCCCCATGCCTGGCGGCAGAGGTAGGTTTTAAGCAGCTTATGAAAGGCAAGGAGGGTGGGGGCAATTCTAATCTATGGGGGGAGTTGGTTCCAGAGGGTCGGGGCTGCCACAGAGAAGGCTCTTCTTCTGGGTCCCGCCAAATGACATTGTTTGGTTGACGGGACCCGGAGAAGACCCACTCTGTGGGACCTAATTGGTCGCTGGGATTCGTGCGGCAGAAGGCGGTCCCTGAGATATTCTGGCCCGGTGCCATGAAGGGCTTTATAGGTCATAACCAACAGTTTGAATTGTGACCGGAAACTGATCGGCAACCAATGCAGACTGCAGACTCATCTCTGTTTCTAAGCCGAAGAGCCAGCGCTGTCTGATGGTCATGTGGCCAGCATGATTAAACAGCGCATGGAACGCTGTTACCTTCCCACAAAGGTGGTTCCTAATTTTCTACTTGAATTTTTACATGCTTTCGAACTGCTAGGTTGGCAGAAACTGGGGCAAGTAACGGGAGCTCACTCCATTAAAAAACACTAAAGTAGTGAGAAGGCAGACAACTGGCAACCGTAAATCGCATCTCAAATAGTTCTGAGTGCAGTCCAGGCCATTAATATCTGCTACAACTGTTTCTAAAAATTAAAAAGCTTTATTTAAAAAAATAGCTAAAAGAAAAGAGTTTAATCATTTTAGAAGACTATACCTTAAGGGTATCGTTTCAGAAATACAGGCGGAGATTAGAGGGATTTGTGAGATGGTGTTTATTCCCAATTTAGGTACTTTCCATAAATTAATTATAGAAGCAAGCCAAAAACAAGGGAGAAATACACTGGGAAATTCTGTGCTAGTCATTTTCATACACTAATATTCATGCCATCTGCCTGGGGGAGGTGTCTCTTTTTTCTCAAAATACACATTGTTAATTCCAGGTTGTTTTCGTCTGTGGATTTGATCTCTCAACCTTTGTCATTCTATCGCTTGCAGATATCCCACATTATCGCTAGTTTATTCAATGTGCCAAGGGTTTGTCCAAAGGACACTGTTACATGAAAAACAATTTTAAGTTAAGTTTCTCACAAAGATATTTGCCTACTTTTCTGATTCCAAATATCAGTTTTTTCCCTCTGAAGAACCAAGTTCTAATCTTCTAGGTCTGGATCAGACAGATGTAACATTGAACTAATTTTGTCAAGTCTAAACAGGTGGGCTCCTCCCAGTTCGGATCAGCCTGAACCGGTAGCAACCCACTGGTGATATCACAGATACAGTTCAACTGGTGCTGGTCCTTAGGTGCTGGTCTCTTTTATTTTTTTTAAAAAAGTGAATTTTCTACTGTTTTTGGAAGGTTTTTCCTGCTTGAGAAAGATCCCTTCCACCCGCCTCTGGGTTTATGAAACTGATACACCCCTTAGCTACTATGGTTTTTTTATGTATGGTTCGTTAGGTTGTGTGATTGTTTTTTATAAGAAGGGTTTTTAATTGCTTTTAACATTAGATTTGTACTTTGTGTTTTGCTGTTGTGAGCCGCTCCGAGTCCTCAGAGAGGGGCGGCGTACAAATCTAATAAATTATTATTATTATTATTATTATTATTATTATACTGACCTTTATTCCTTTGCCTGAATCACAGCTGATCAGCTCAATTGGAATTGTTTTTGGAGCTGATTCCAATTACTGAGCATGTGTGGAAACCAAATTGCGCAAGGGGATGTGCGCATGCACGCAAGCGGAGCGTGCACACATAAAACATCACAATGCGAACCAGTGGGTGAGGTAAGTAGAACCCACTCCTGAATCTAAAGCTACAATTTCTTGATTAGATTATTGCTTATTGGAAAAGAGACCCACAAGATTATATGCAACAGTTTGATTTCAATAAACTATAATTTAAAATAGCAACCATTTCATTTCAAATCATACACAATGGTAAATTTCAACCAAAAGTATATTATTCTTTTCAGTGATGGGCTCCTGCAGGTACAGTCAGGTATGCAGAACTGATAGAAAATTTTAGATTTTTTTTCCTTTTTTTCCCTTCTGGGCTCTGGGTATGTTTTTCCTATCGCAGTAAATGAGGTTGAATGTGTACAATTTTAGAAGAGCTGTGTGTGTGTGTACATACACATACAGTTTAAATAGTAGATAATGTATAATTTTGTGTGCCTGTGTGTAATATGTATGTACACATATGGCATACTGTATAAACATAGAATTATATAGTATATTTTGGATGTTCAGTAATAGTAAATAGATAGGGAAATTGTATCTCTTTGGGGCGAGGAGAGGCCAGGCACCCTAAACCTAACCCAAACCCTTGACATGAGTGACGTCAAATTGGCCACCTTTAAGCCACCCCGGTCACATGATTGTCAAACCACTTCTATGGTCACATGGCCAGCAAGCCACACCCACAAAATAAGCCATGCCCTTCACTGATTCTTTTCCATCTCTTCTCTTCCACTTAGATGCTGCCTTTCAACCTGCTTCTTACTAGTATTTACAGTGCCTTATGCGAGACTCTGCAATGTCTTCTGTGAAAGCATTCCTCTCTTGTTATTTCCAATATGTCCCAAAAGAAGTATAGTTGGGCAAATTTCACAGAAGATGTAATTGGCACATTGTCAAAAGGGATGCATTATATCATTGTTCTTGTTGTTGTCGTCATCATTATCACTATGTCAAATCACAGCTACCAGTTCTTTAGCTGGTATTGGTTTTCATATGCATCACATTCTTCCCAAGAATTTAGGATGTCAATAATACAGTATATTGGTGTAGTATATGTGCGGATCCAAGCAATGAGGCCTTTTGTAATTGCCATGTTTTTTGGAGTATAAGACGTACATTTCCCCCCCAAAACAGAGGGGGGGAATCTGTGTCTTATACGCCAAATGTAATCCCGCACAGCCTCTGATACAGAGGCTTCAGAGGCTGAAAAAACCCTCTGAAATAGAGCTTCAGAAAAAAGCCTTACAACATTAAATTTGATTAATAAAATAATGGAATGTGTTGAAATGACAAAATGACCCTAGAATTACAAGACAAAGAAGAAACATATTGTATAGAACCTGGGACAGATGGTTCTCCTGGTTAAATAAAAAATATATCAAAAAATATGATAAAACCGTAAAACAAATTAGAAACAAAGAAAAGACAATACCACCTGATCAACTGCTCTACAAATCCATAAATCCATTGGAAAATGAGGAAAGGAGATAGGTAATTTTATAAGCCTAATACACTGGAATTAAAATGTAATTTGATGTTAAAATGAAATACAGTTGATAAAACAAATATCAATTGAAAAAATGACAAGATAAACTTATACATAATGGGAATTAAGGACGAAACACGAAAATATAGATTAAACGAAATAAACTGTATAGGAATATAATAAAATACTTAGAATAATTATAGTAAGTTACTAAAAGGCTGTATGGCATGATAGTCAACATAAAGGTTGACACCTCTAAATGCACTTATATAGTACTGTATATACAGTATGTATATAATATATATATATATTCTTTCTTTTTTCTGTTTCTTTTTTGTTCTGTGTTTATTATGTACTATAAATTATTTTATTATTGAATTTCTTTTATCCTTTTTGTTTTTAATTATTGATATACAATAAAGACTACTTTTAAAAAAAGAAAAGAAAAAAGCTTCTCAAATTCAGGTTTCAAAAGCAAAAAAAAAGGCAAGTGCGGAGCTCAGAAACAATGAATCTGTTGCTAAAATTCACCTCTGGGAACAGCTGATTGGAAGTATTTGGGAGACTGATCCACTCGCGAATCAGCTTTTTTCTTATTTTCTTCCCCAAAAACTAAGGTGCATCTTATACTTCAATGCATCTTATAGTCCAAAGAATTCGGTAATAGATGGAAATGTTCTTTCCTTAGGGAAAAAAAATCATGTGTTTATATTGTCCATATTTGATGTTGTCCAACTGTAAAATGCATAGAAACTTAATACGTTTCATCATGATGGCTCTGATGGTTTGGTCATGTGGCATTTCAATGCCATTAACTGTTCATGATTTTACCCCATGATTTTGTTCCTACTGTCCATCATTTCTCTAGGCCGAATTCTATATCTGTGTTAAAATTCTTACGGTGTTTGTCAATCATTGGATTTTGATTTCTGAGTTTTCATCAAGTTTCAAATCCTTCATATAAAGCACAAGTGACATTTCATCAGCAATTTTTGGTGGTGTTGTTTGGTCGCTAAGATTTGTTTTCTTCAAATTCACTTAAAGTGGGATCATAGCAATAACAAATGATAAGGGTAGTAATAAACCATCCTCAAAGATGACTTTTCTAATGTTGATAAGCCCATTTATTTCATTTCCAAGCACCAATTCCATCTTCCATTGCTTCATTATTTTTCTATAAACTTTCTCGTGTTTTATTGACATCGGTTGTTTCCAAACATTTGATGATCCACCTATGTGGTAAGGAATGAAACATTTTTTATAGTCAATCCAGACTATATGTAAATTAGTTTTTCAGCTTTTGCAATTTTCGCAAACTATTTTGTTAGGATCATTGCAGTTCTGCTTTTCCTTTTATCTCTTTTCTGTTCTACTGGAAGGATTTTGTTTTCTTCCAAATAATCTTGGATGTTATTTGCTATTATGCCTGTGAGAAATGTAAATATTATAGGCGTATGTTATTGACCTATATTTTTCTGGTGGTATCACTTTCACTAATTCTTTTCAAATAAGATCAGTTTTGCCAGTTATTAACCAGTCACTGATCAGTTATTTATGTAATACTGTACTTACTTAAGCTGTTTAGCTATAATTGGATGTAAACTAGTCAGATATTTGAGCTCAAAGCCATGCAATTGATGATTTTCAGGAGATGTCCAATTTGTAATCCCTATTTGCCCAGCTATAACTCCTGAGCCCCATTTCTCACTTGTCTACAAATGCTCAGGAATTCTAGCATTTAATGTGGTCCTTGCTGAATAACAATGCTAGATTCAGTATCTACTTAATGCAATACAGCAGTCACATAGGTAATTCTCACTTATGACCAATCACTTACTGACCATTCAAAGTTATGATGGCCCTCTGTAGAGTTATTTAGGATCTGGATTTGAAGTTTTGATGCCCCCCATGGTCATGTGATCACATTTTGGACGTTTGTCAACTGTCATGTGTTTGAAACCATTTGCATGGTCATATAACCATGATTTATGACTTGTTAAAGCCTGAAGTCAGCCTTTACTTCCAGTTTCTGGCAAAAAAAAAAAAACCTGCAAAGAATTCACTTAAAAACCTTTGGATTTGCTTAACAACCACAGTGATTAATAATAATAATAATAATAATAATAATAATAATAATAATAATAAAAAATTTCTTGTCATTGTCAAAACAACAAATTGTCATTGGCAACGAAAGTCGTGTGACACCCAGAGACCAGTCCCACCCTACATAAAATTTAAAAATAGAATAAAAAATAGAATAAAATGTCCCACCCACTACAAATTCCCTATTCATTTAAGGATTGCAGAAAAAAAATTAGAAAGATCATAAAACCAGGGATAGTCATCATGTGGTAACCTGCTTAATAACTGGCATGACTTATCAATGTAATTCTGAGCTCAATATAGTCTTAAATTGTTATGGAAGTCTCAACTCTTCCATAAAAGGAACAGGGGTAAAATGCTCCCGGTTCACTTGTGTCTGTCAGTTGTCGGAGAGCCAGTCACAAAGGCAGCATTAGACTCTGCCCACCTACCCAGATACCACCATTTGGGGGGGGGGGGTTTACCCTCTGTGCACGCACAAAACATTCTGTGCATGCACAGAGGATAAAATAACCCAAATGGTGGTGTCCAGGCAGGTAGGCAGAGCCTCATGCTGCCTTTGCAACCTGGTCTCTGACAACCAACAGGCACGAGCAAACTGGGAACATTTCACCCCTGAAAATGAGCTTTCAAGGATGTAAGGATTCCTGTCCTCTCTTGTCCTATGCTTAGAAACATAGAAACATAGAAGACTGACGGCAGAAAAAGACCTCATGGTCCATCTAGTCTGCCCTTATACTATTTCCTGTATTTTATCTTAGGATGGATATATGTTTATCCCAGGCATGTTTAAATTCAGTTACTGTGGATTTACCAACCACGTCTGCTGGAAGTTTGTTCCAAGGATCTACTACTCTTTCAGTGAAATAATATTTCCTCACGTTGCTTTTGATCTTTCCCCCAACTAACTTCAGATTGTGCCCCCTTGTTCTTGTGTTCACTTTCCTATTAAAAACACTTCCCTCCTGAACCTTATTTAACCCTTTAACATATTTAAATGTTTTGATCATGTCCCCCCTTTTCCTTCTGTCCTCCAGACTACAGTGATCCCCCGTTTATTGCGTCCCCAACCATTGCGAACAGGGTACTTCGCTATTTTTCAACCCGGAAGTCAAAATACCATCTACGCATGCGTGCCCGTGGGCACGCATGCGTAGATGGCAACCGGGAGATCAGCTGCTGGGCGGCTTCCCTGAGTCTTCCCCCTCTTGCTGGCATCAGCGAGGAGTTTCCCCACCGCCCACGCAAACTCCTCGCTGCCGCCCGCCCTTCGCCCGCCCACGCCGTTCATTCTCGGCGCTTTCGAGCTGAGTCCGGGAGCGAATTCGCTCCCGGACTCAGCTCGAAAGCGCCGAGAACGAACGGCAAGGAACGGCTTGTCCACGCCGTTCATTCTCGGCGCTTTTGAGCTGAATCCGGGAGCGAATTCGCTCCCGGATTCAGCTCGAAAGCGGCGAGAATGAACGGCGTGGAAAAGCCGTTCCTTGCCGTTCGTTCTCGGCGCTTTCGAGCTGAATCCGGGAGCGAATTCGCTCCCGGATTCAGCTCGAAAGCGGCGAGAATGAACGGCGTGGAAAAGCCGTTCCTTGCCGTTCGTTCTCGGCGCTTTCGAGCTGAATCCGGGAGCGAATTCGCTCCCGGATTCAGCTCGAAAGCGGCGAGAATGAACGGCGTGGAAAAGCCGTTCCTTGCCGTTCGTTCTCGGCGCTTTCGAGCTGAGTCCGGGAGCGAATTTGCTCCCGGACTCAGCTCGAAAGCGCCGAGAGCCAGCGCCCCCCGGACCCCCAACCCGGGTTTGGGGGGCTGCTAGGAAGCCCTCCATGCCGGCGGCAAACAGCCGCGCCGCCCCCAATCTTCGGCTCCTCGCTAGCGCTGTGGGAGTAAAAACACCATCTGCACATGCGCAGATGGTGTTTTTACTTCCGCAGCGCTACTTCGCGAAAACCCGCTCGTTGCGGGGGGTCCTGGAACGGAACCCTCGCAACGAGCGGGGGATCACTGTATACAGATTGAGTTCATTAAGTCTTTCCTGATACGTTTTATGCTTAAGACCTTCCACCATTCTTGTAGCCCGTGTTTGGACCCATTCAATTTTGTCAATATCTTTTTGTAGGTGAGGTCTCCAGAACTGAACACAGTATTCCAAATGTGCTCTCACCAGCGCTCTATATAAGGGGATCACAATCTCCCTCTTCCTGCTTGTTATACCTCTAGCTATGCAGCCAAGCTTCCTACTTGCTTTTGCTACTGCCCGACCACTTTGATTCGTGGTGTCTGTGACTTGGGAAGCAGTTGGCTGTTCTGGTAGAGGATGAGCTATCAAAGGGAAGGCAGAGTCTGGCATTTCTCCATGCAGCAGCCACTCCACGAGATAAGTACAAAGATGTCACAATGGAGGATATGCACTCCTGACATAAATCCTTTCCTTGATGGAGAGAAAGATAATCAACTTTTTAAAAAGCAATTATTAAAACTAAAAGGCTTAAGTCTGCATAATCTGACAATGTGCAGAACGGTGGAATAAGTGATGGATAAGCGATAAAATGAAAATGCTATCAGGAAGTTTCAGTCTCATTAGATAAGCTGATCCCACACATACCGGTAATCTAATGTGTGATTTGTGGAGGGAGTAGGTGGTGTAATACCCAAGTATCTGAATGTATTAAAGCTGCAGGACATGGTTGCAAACATGAAGGCTGGGGGGAAAAACATTTACACTTTACACACACATATACATACACAACACACAACAACACAACTGGCCCACACACCATGCAAAAGCAGCTGTACTAACTCACACACCACACAAAAGAACACAAATGGCACCGCCAACAGATTTAACACATTTAACAGAGTTGGAAGAAAGTGTCTTGCAAGGTCATCTAGTCCAATCCCCTGCCTAAACAGCATTGCAAAAGCTTTAAATGGCTTTATCTAACCAAAAACAGCCTCCAAAATTTTTTTGGAAGTCTTCTAGTTCAACCCCCTGCTTAGACAGTTAATCCTACTCCACTTCAAATAAATGGTTATCCAGTATCTTCTTTAAAACTTCCAATGTTGCATCATTCACAACTTCTGGAGGCAAACTGTTCCATTGGTTAATTGTTCTAACTGCCAGGAAAGTTAAATGCTACTAATATGGAGACCTTGATTTTCAGTGGCTGGACTGGAGAAGAGAAGAGAAGAGAGAGAAGAGAGAGAAGAGAAGAGAAGAGAAGAGAAGAGAAGAGAAGAGAAGAGAAGAGAAGAGAAGAGAAGAGAAGAGAAGAGAAAAATAGAGTTGGAAGGGACCTTGGAGGTCTTCTAGTCCAAACCCCTGCTTAGGCAAATGATTATCTACTATCTTCTTAAAAACTTCCAGTACTGAAGTATTCACTTCTGGAGGCAAGTTGTTCCGTTGGTTAATTGTTCTGTCAGGAAATTATTTCTTAGTTCTAACTTCTCTCCTTGATTAGTTTCCACCCATTGCTTCTTGTCCTGCCTTCAGGTGCCTTGGAGAAGAGTTTGAACCACACCTCTTTGTGGCAACCCCCGAGATATTGGAACGCTGCTATCATGTCTCCCCCAGTCCTTCTTTTCTTTAAACTAGACATACAAGGTTCCTGCAACCGTTCTTCATATGTTTTAGTCTCCAGTCCCCTCATCATCTTTGTTGCTTTTCTCTGTCTTCCTAAAGTCTCCACAACTTTTTTATATTGCGGTGACCAAAACTGGATGCAGTTTTCCAAGTATGGTGATCTTGATTCTATCCCTCTATTTATGCAACCTTATACTGTGTTGGCTTTTTTGGAAGCTGCTGTACTTGTGCTGGCTCATCAATCGATCAATCAACAACCAGAATAGAGCTGGAAGAGATCTTGGAGGTCTTCTAGTCCAGCCTCCTGCTCAAGGAAATATCCTATAGCATTTCAAATTGTATATGGTAACCAGTAAAGGGCTACCAAAATTTTCACTATCACACTGTGGGCGTGGCTTAAGCAGGTCGTCCTGCATTTTCTTTCAACATTTTTCAGTGCGAATTGGGTGCTCTGGGGTGGAGCTCCACTTTCGCTGCCCCATTGAGCTCCCCCCTCCCTGTCCGGGCAGTAGCCCACCCCTGATGGTAACTGAGTACTAATATAGCAGACAAACCAGGGACAAAGACACTTGGTGAAATTCTGCATTTAATCCAAAGTTTGCCCTGTTTCTAAGAAAAATGTAATGACAATAGGCCTAAAATAAATTAATTTATGTTTTTGTAGTTTTATTGTATACATGTTGAACAATTATTTATCATTCTATCCACTGAATGCTACATTGGTAGCTAAAGGAAAATAATTGTGATCAATGAACATATTTGTTTAACTATTGTTAACTACTTGTTTAACCTATGTCTTTAACTATTGTTAACTCTGGGAATACTGACATTGACCTTCACCGCTCCCGCCTTTTCTCTGCCCTACGTGTTCTTGATTCAGAGTAGGGGTGAAATGTGAAAATGTTCCCTACCGGTTCTGTGGATCTGGCTTATTTTGTTGGCGTGGCTTGAAGTCTGGTGGGCATGGCTTTAGGTGGATGTGCTTGATGGTCAGGTGATTTATTGGGCGTGCTTGGTGGTCAGGTGACCAGGTGGGCATGGCCAAGTCAATGTCACTTCTTTGCCCTTTTTGACCTACTAAAAAAAAAAATATACCAATTATTTCATGCAATTAATACTTAAATAAGCACACAAAACAACAAGAGGTACATAAATACTTACAAAAGAGCAATAAAAGTGTTGTCTTCCACATTGCTTCTTGGCACCAATGATAACGGCCTACAAAAAGAAGATATACAAATTTATCCATTTAATGCTTAAGTAAAAATTAAAAAGCACACAAAACAATAAAAGAGGCACACAAATACTTTCATAGGTGTTAGTTGTCTTTTGTTTTAGCTTTCAGTTGTTTGAAGTATTTCCAGCTGGGGTCGTCAGGGGCACTCTCCTCGCTTCCATTTTTCTTGCCCTTCCTGCGTGGATGATTGGCTAAGCGATGTTCTTTGAGCCATCTTCTCATTGAAGGAGCAGGATGCCATTTTGAAAGAGGTGGGCCAGTAATGCTGATGGTCATGAGGCTTGTTAAATTGGAAATGGTTAGGTGGCTTCTGCTCTATGAACATATGACGTTCATTTTTGAAAAACGCCTTTCCCCTTCTGCAGAACTTACCGCAATTGTTCTGATGATATCTTTGGCTTTTTTAATGCTGTCAGGAATTGCATACCTCTTTGAATCTTTTAACACATCTCTACAAAAGCTCTATAGTCCTTGATGTTAATCCTGCACTTGAAAATGTCACCAAATGCAATTGTTCATCAGCTTTTGTCCATGGAATGATTACTTCTGCAAAATCCCAGTATTCTGGCACCAAAAACTGTAGAAATTGCAACTGCAGACCCTTACAGCCTCCAGGCACCAGCACATCACTTCCATTGCTTTGCCAAGTGGACACGGGGTGGAGATGTGCAACTGGGTGTCATCAGCGTACTGATGGCACCTCATCCCATGTCCTTGGATGATTTCACCCAACGGTTTCATGTATATATTAAATAGCAGGGGGAAGAGGACCGACCCCTGAGGAACTCCACAAGGGAGAAACCTAGAGATCGATCTCTGACCCCCCACTAACACCAACTGTGACCAACTGGAGAGGTAGGAGGAGAACCACCGTAAAACGGTGCCTCCCACTCCCAACCCCTCCAGCCGGCATAGAAGGATACCATGGTCAATTGCATCGAAAGCCGCTGAGAGGTCAAGGAGCACCAGGATAGAGGATAAACCCCTATCCTGGGCCTGCCAGAGATCATCCATCAGCATGACCAAAGCAGTTTCCGTGCTGTAGCCGGGCCTGAATCCTGACTGCTGAGGGCCTAGATAATCGGCTTCTTCCAAGGACCGCTGAAGCTGGAGCGACACCACCTTCTCAACAACCTTCCCCATAAAGGGAAGGTTGGAGACTCGATGGTAGTTATTAAGTACAGCTGGGTCCAGGGAAGGCTTCTTGAGGAGGGGGTGCACAAGTGCCTCCTTGTAGGGACCTGGAAAGGACCCCCCTCAATTAAATATCCTTAATTAGCCAGGCCCTTCCTAGTTAAGTTCGGATGCCGACTCCCAAACCTTAGTTAAGATTGTCTCAACACATCTGGAAAACAACAGATTGAGGAAGACTATCATAAATTCATTAATTCATTCAATCAATCAATCAATTTATGAATTTATAAATTATAAACCTCAATTAGGTTACGCTAATCAGTGTCCAAAAGCAACATACAGTAATGTACATAACAAAAAAACAGCATAAAATTACTGTAAAAATTATCATCGTCATAATATCCCTGGCACTTGGAGATTGACAGCACTCAAGTTCTGAAAGTCAAAAATTCCATTTCATATAAGAATTCAAGTTAAACTATGGACAATTGTACATAACATATTTCTGCCTAACTATGTATTTCTCTTCTGAGAAGCACACCCTACAATTATATACATATTTCGGAAAATACAGGACTGTATGAAGTTGTATTGTTGTTGATTTGATTGTTGTTGGCAATCTTCCCAATTAAATTGTAAGAATACAATAAATACAACCAGCCTATAAGAACTGGGGATGGCTATTGATCATATTACTCTTTGAAGCTAATACAAGGGCTGGCAGAACAATAATTTTTCTGGTGGACCCAATCCAGATAAGCATCCTGTGTGAATTAGTTGATCTCCCGCTGTTGTTGTTGTTGTTGTTAGAAGCTTTTGAGTTGCAAAGGTCTCATGATATTCTGCTTAGTGTAAGAGTCCTGACATGTATATGGTTTTGTTCATTTACATTTTGCTTTAATGACAAGCTGTCTGACCAGCTGCTGAGTGGGAGCCCCTTTGTTCTCTTAATCTAGAGAAAGAATAGGGGGATTCTCACAAGAATAGATGAGGTTTTATGACCCTCAGATCTCCTGCATGCCCCCCCCCCACCTTGTGATTTAGTGTAACTCCTCCTTTAGCCTGGGTTAATTTTATTGTGTAGTTGATTCTGCAGAAGAAGAAAACAAAATGATTGGTAGGAAAGAATAAGGGCAGCGTGCCAAACTGAATAGGTCCAAGGGGAAAAAAGAGGAAATGGATTTTCTGGGGTTGGAGGGAATATAGGAGGGAATAGAGTAAGTGTAGTGTAGTGTACAGTAGTGTAGTTTAGTGTAATGTAGTGTAGTGCAGTGTAGTAGTATAATGTAGTATGGATGTGGTGGCTCAGTGGCTAAGACACTGAGCTTGCTGATCAAAAGGTCAGCAGTTCAGTGGTTTGAGTCCCTAGTGCTGCGTAATGGAATGAGCTTCCATTACTTGTCCCAGCTTCTGCCAACCTAGCAGTTCAAAAACACGTTAAAAAAATGCAAATAGAAAAATAGGAACCATCTTTGGTGGGATGGTAACAGCGTTCCATGCGCCTTTGGCATTTAGTCATGGTGGTCACATGACCACAGAAACATCTCCGGACAGCGCTGGATCGTTGGCTTTGAAATGGAGATGTGCACTGCCCCCTAGAGCCGGGAACATCTAACACGTATATGCAAGGGGAACCTTTACCTTTTTATAGTAAGTTTTGCAAAAGATGCTATCTATTGCAACTATGAATGGGACTCCCAGAGGCTATATGCATTTAGAAACACACAGAGACTTCAGGATAGAAGCTGTTTTGTTGAAATATCTTCAGGCAAGGTTATGTCAGCCTCTGCTGATCTCCTAGTGTCCTGATGGCAAACCTATGGCACGCGTGCAAAAGTGGCACACAGAGCTATATCAGTGAGCACATGAGCTCAGGTCCATTGCACATATGCGCACCATCCCACTGATTTTCGACATTTCTGGGCCCACTAGGAGTTGGGAAACAGCCTGTTGTCAGCCTCCGTAGGGGATGGATAAGGCTGTTTTCACCCTCCCCAGGCTCCTAGAAAGGCTCTGGAGTCTGGGGAGAGCAAAAAATGGGTGTGCCATGGCGTGCCGGGAGCAGGGGTGGTGGTGTCATTGCTGGTTGCATGGAATTATGGGTGTGGGCATGCATGTGCATGGCTCCCGCCCACATATCCCCCCCTTTGGGCACGTGAACCAAACAGGTTTGCCATCACTGTCCTAGTGTTTGTGCCAGAAAAGCACCTCTCTCAGGATTGAGGCAAACCCATTCCCCTCTTAAGGAATGATGCTGGCAATTTGTCCCCAGCAGCGAGGTCTCTTACAAAGACTCTGTGAAGAATGAGGTTTCCCTAAACATATCATAACCAGATGTGGTCTTTAGTATCAGGGAAATCTTCCCTTTGCAAAAAAAAAATGCTTTTTGCACATGGACATCATGTCCTTTAGTCTAGCCTTAGCCAGTTTGGTGTCTTCCAGATTGTTAGACTGCAGCTCAACCAGCATGAACCTCAGGTATGATGGCAATTGTCCAACCCAAGAGATGTCAAACTCAAGGCCCTTGGGCCATATCTGACTCATGGGGTGGTTAGATCTGGCCTGTGGGCCCTCCCTGTGAACAGGGAAGGACCGGCCGTGGAGCTTCTGCCAGCAAAAATGAACCTTGGGAAGGCTGCATGCAGCTCTCCCAGGCTCTGTTTTCGCAGAGGGCTGCAGGAGGCTGATATAGCCGAAAACGGCCCAGGAGCCACTGTTTGCTGGCAGAGCCCTCAGGCCACCAGAGGCGCCCCAAATATGAGGGATATCATGCTGGCTATGCCCACCCTGGCTATGCTCCCCCTTCAAGGTCAAAACAACCCTGATGTGGCCCTCAATGAAATTTAGTGTGACACCCCTGGCCCAGGGGTGGGTTCCAGTTAAATTTTGCTAATGGTGCACACCCGCGCACCCACATGTGTCCCACCACACAATTTCCTTCTGTGCATGCTCAAGATGACATTACAAGCCGAAACACAGGAACTTCTCAGCTGTGCTTCAGACGAAGAATAAAGGTCGGCATTAAAGCGAGAGCAGGCGGGTGAGGAACACGGAAACGCGAAAAAAAATTGGCAAGAATTACGTCATCACTGGATTTCTCCTGGTGTGAAGCTCCAGACCGCACCGGTAGGAACCCACCACTGCCCTGGTCCAATACAACTAGGGGAAAGGTTATTTTTCCTCTTTGGCATGCATTTTGAGGGAGATAATTTTCGTCCTTGCTGCTGTTCCCCACTTCTCCAGCGTCTTGTCCACAGCAGCTGTTGTAAAATAAATCTTACTGCAGTAGCATTAGAGGAGTAAGAAGGGCAACGGATTTGCCTTCTAGAGGTTCCGGCAGCAGCAGTGTCTAAGGTAGATAATGAATGTGGAAAATCACTGAGCGTCGGTCAAGAGGGCTGGAGCAGCCCTTTCCTTGCCTCTTGGCACATGATGAATCCTATCAACTGGAACCTGTGTTAAACATAGCTTTTTCTAATTAATTACATATTGCTCTCTGTCTCTCCAAAGCTTTTAGCCATGCCGCCAGGCCTGTAGACACCAGTCTGACATTAGCGGTGATGTTAGTGCTGCTGTTCTGCTCGTTGTGGAACATGAATGTCACTGAGAGATAAGCAATCTTTTTTTTTGAATGTGACCTTCTTTTTTTTAGCTAACTTGGCATTTGCTAAAGGAAAGCCGTTTCATTAAAATTATCTGTATTCCTTCCTGAGCATTGGGCAATCTGCAGGGACGATCTCCAATATATTTGCATTTGGAGAATGGGCACATTCCCGGAAATAATAATAACAATAACAACAACAACAATAACAATAATAATAATAACAATAACAACAATTATTGTTGTTTGTTGTTGTTGTTGTTATTATTATTATTATTATTATTATTATTATTATCATCAACACCTTATCAACTTTTTAGTTTCCATTTTCCTTGTGCATAGAAAATGGCTTCGGCTAATGTTTTCTTACAGAGGAACTTTCAAAGAGACAACGCTCATTGAAAAACAAAAATCTCATGGTTTACAACAGTGTTTTTCAACCAGTGTGCCGTGGCACACTAGTGTGCCGAGAGACATGGTCAGGTGTGCCGTGAAGCTCAGCAAGAGAGAGAAAGAGAGAGAGCGAGAGAAAGTAAGAGAGCGAAAGAAAGCAAGAGAGAGAGGAGAGAGAAAGAAAGAAAGAGAGAGAGAGAAAGAAAGATAGAAAGAGAGAGAGAGAGACAGAGAAAGAAAGAGAGAGAGAAAAAGAGAGAGAGAGAAAGAAAGCAAGAGAGAGAGCAAGAGGGGGGACGGAGGGAGAGAGAAAGACATAGAGGGAGGGAAGGAGGGAGAGAGAAAGAGCAAAAAAGAGAGGAAGGAAGGGAGAAAGAAAAAGGGATGGAGAGAGAGGAAGGAAGGAAGAGAGAGAAAGAGGGAGAGAAATAGAGCGAAAGGGAGGAAGAGAGAGAGAAAGAGAATTTTTTTGTCCAAACTTTTTTTACCCCTCCCCCCTGTTCTGCCCCCTGCTCAATGTGCCCCATGATTTTGTATATGTAAAAAATGTGCCACAGCTCAAAAAAGGTTGAACATCACTGGTTTACAACACCATTAAAGCAGGTGCTTGCAAACCTTGAACTAGCTTCCACCATAGTAGTTAAATAAAACAAATGCATTAGTGGTCCCACTATTACTGTATACCTCTGTTTAAGTACATTGGGCTTCATTTTCCCAAATTAGACCCTGTGTGCCTTTTGTCCCAACCAGAATCCTAGTAGTAATTGTTTTTGTGTGAAGGGAGATTCTCACAATAACAAATCTGGATCCTTAATGCTATAAATAAGAAGAGCTTTTTTAACATTGGACTTTGAATAAGGAACCTCTGCCAGTCCAAATGCTATTTGACTACAACTTCTATCAGAGTCAGGGATAGTGGAAAAGACCAGCCAGCTGTGTTTAGAGAGTTCTTCCAAGCTGCCCAACACAGATTAGACAGATTAGTTGCCCATCTAGCCAAATTTTCTATTCCTTGAAGTAGCCAAACAGATACTTCTGGAGCGTTTCAAACCACTCTTGTTTAGAAATCTTGTCCTTGAACGTGGAGCCTTTGTTTGAAATGCAGTGTTCTAATATCTCAGGAGTTGCCACAAAGAGGAGGCGGTCAAGCTGTTCTCCAAAGCGCCTGAAAGTTGGGGACGGCAAAAAACGGCCCAGCAGGCCAACTGGAAGTTCATTTCCGAACTTCCGGTTGGCCCATTTGGCCATCCTCAGACTTCACAAGTCCAGGGGCTTCAATGAGCCCTGCGCACAGGTGCGAGGGACAGCAGAGAGGGAATGCGCATGTGCAGGGGGGCAGTTCAAGAGTTGTGCACATAAGTGTGGGGAGACCCTAGATATGAACATGTGTGCACGTACACATCCTTTTGGCACGTGAGCGAAAAAAATATGTGTCATCACTGACCTATACTATGGAAAGATGCTTGCCAAAACAGCACATCTCTTGGTAAAACTATGGTAGGTTAAATACTACTAGTATGGAGACCTTGGTTTTCAGTGGCTGGACCGGACTAGACTGGAATAGAATGGAACGGAAAAGGAAAGGAAAGGAAAGAATAATGGAGTCAGAAGGGACCTTGGAGGTCTTCTAGTCCAACTCCCAAACATTACTTACCGTTGGCTTATTCCACAAGGACTTTCTCTGACATGGCGTTCTACAAGGTACAAACTGGAAAATGTAGATCAAGCCATGTACTTTCTTGAACAGAGTGGTTTGGGCCACTCCGACTACGCAAGTAAGCAACAAGTGGTTCAACTACAACTAGTTCAACAGCAACCAGGGGAAAAATCACCAACTCAGCAAGAAGAAAACCTGGGGGCAACTGCTCAAGTAATAGAGCAGGACCAAGGTGCGAGAAGAGTTCAACCTCAGCGAGAAACCAAAAAACCCATTAAATGACAACGAATAAAGACCTAAAAATCTTTTCTGTAAATGTTAATGGACTTAATGAACCAAGAAAAAGGAAGCAAATTTTTTCTAAAATTAGAAATCAAAATGCTCAGATTGCAATACTACAAGAAGTTCATATTAAAAAAGATAATCAAAAATTACTGTTGAATCCCAAAATTGGAAAAATGTATGCTGCATTAGCAGACCAAAAAAAAAGAGGTGTAGTGATGTATGTCAAGAATTCTATAAATTCCAAACAAATATATAAGGATAAAGAGGGTAGGATATTGATTGTACAAGTAGATATTGAACCTAGACCTCTAGTGGTTGTTTCTATTTATGCTCCCAATGAAGACCAAATGATATTTTATAAAAATTTACACCAAACAATAATAGATTTAGCTATTGACAATGTATTGATAATAGGTGATTTCAATGCTATCGCGAATAGACAATTAGACCACTCAGGAGGGGGAGGTAATAAAAAAAGGGGAAAAGGTAAAAAAACAAGAAGAAATTTGTTACCTAGTACTTTTCAAAAAATGAAAGCGGAATTACTACTAAGCGACATTTGGAGGGAAAGACACCCTCACAAAAGGCAATTTACCTTTTACTCCAATCCTCACAAAATTTGGACGAGAATTGACATGTTATGGGCACCAAAAACGGTGGCAGAACAAATAAGAGAGGTCGAGATAGACGTTAATACATGGGCTGATCATAACCCAATAGTGGTCTATATGACGATGAACAATAAACAGAACAACTGGCGGATGAATAGGTATATATTAAATGATAAGAAATATAAGGATTGGATTGAAAAGGAATTAAAAATATTTTTTGAAATTAATAAAACATCAGACACTACTCCACAGAACTTATGGGATACAGCTAAAGCGTATATAAGGGGTTTAACAATATCTTACACAGCAAAACACAATAAGGAAAAGAAATTAGAGTACTCACAATTAACAAACGAACTAAAACAATTAGAATCCCTATCGCAGCAACATACTAAGAACAGAGATCTAAAGACAGAAATAAACGTAATTAAACATAAAATTAGAGTTATAGAACAAAACCAACTAACTGAAAAGATCAAAAGAGCAAAGCAACATTATTTTGCAAATAAACCTGGCAGATGGCTAGCGTACAAACTTAGAAAACAGAGTCAATCAAAATTAATCCAAAAATTAGAAGATAAAGATGGTAAAATAAAATATGATACAGAAGGCAAGGCAGACATTGTTTATAATTTTTATAAAGAATTATATGCTAAAGATCATGTTATCGAAGATGAAGTTTTTAACTATTTAGAGGCTTCAAATTTACCACAAATAACAGAAGATCAACAGGCCACCATGGACGGACCAATAACAATGGAGGAACTCTTAACAACAATTAAAAAACAGAAAAACAACAAGGCTACAGGTCCAGATGCCATACCTGCAGAATGGTACAAGATAGACAACGAAATAATAAGAAACCATATGTTAGAAACTTTTAATTTATGTAGACTGGAGGGAAAAATTCCCAAATCTTGGTCAGAATCACTGACAACCTTAATACATAAACAGGGTACAGAACCAGAAAAGATTAAAAACTATAGGCCTATATCACTATTAAATGTAGATTATAAGATTTTTATCGCCATTTATGCAGAGAGACTTAAAAGAGTTATAAATGGAATAATACACCAAGACCAAAATGGGTTTCTTCCAGGGAGACAAATTAAAAACAATATTAGAACTGTAATAAATATACTGGAGTACTATGAACAACACCCAGACAAGACGGCATCTTTAATGTTTTTGGACGCTCAAAAAGCCTTTGACAACGTTAATTGGATATTTATAAAAATGCAATTAAATAAAATGAGATTTGGCCCAAAATTTGTTAACCTAATAGATACCATATATTCAAAACAAACAACGAATATAATATTGAATAACAGTCAATTACCAATACTTGACATAAATAAGGGAGTTCGCCAAGGATGTCCTATATCACCATTGCTATTTATTATGACCCTTGAAACTTTATTAATTAAAATAAGAGCGGACCCCAAAATAAAAGGTTTAACCGTAGGAGATGAAACCTACAAACTCCAGGCCTTTGCAGACGATCTAATGTTTATAATTGAAGAGCCGATTACAACAGTTCCTACTTTATTACAAACCATTGAACAATATGGAAACGTAGCAGGTTTAAAGATAAACAAAAGCAAAACACATTACTTGACTAAAAACATGAATAAAACACTAGAAACGAAATTAGAAAGTATTTCTGGAATAAAGATTGTAAAAAAGGTAAAATATTTAGGAATAAATTTAACAGCGAAAACAATAACATTAAAAAATGATAATTATATGAAATTATTAGCAGAAATTAAAAATGACTTAGCAATGTGGAATAATTTGAACATATCTTTCTTAGGAAGAATTGCAACAATCAAGATGAACATTTTACCCAAGGTCTTATTTCTTTTCCAGACAATACCAATAAACCCAGGGGCTATTTTTTTAAAAACTTTAACAAACTTAGTTAAAAAATTTATATGGCAAGGTAAAAAAGCAAGGATAAAAATGAATTGTTTAGAAGATATTAAAGAAAGAGGCGGATTTGGCCTTCCAAATTGGAAACTATATTATCAGGCCGCTGCATTAACATGGCTTAGAGATTGGATAACTTTAGATAACAAAAGAATACTTGACCTAGAAGGACATGATTTAATGCTTGGATGGCACGCATTTTTATGGTATGATAAGGACAAAAACCATTCATATTTTAAAAGGCATACGTTGAGGAAATACTTATTAGAAGTATGGAAAGACATAAAGAAAAATCATTTTTTAAGTATCCCAGACTGGCTAGCTCCTTTAGAAGCAATAATACATCCAAAGTCTACAAAGGATAGGAAAATAACTTATAGATATAAAGAACTATTAAATGATCAGATGAAGCTTAAATCTAGAATTGAATTACAAGAAGAAGGGATAATAATAGATTGGTGGCACTACGCCCAGATCCGATCTAGATATCAGAAGGATAAAACTCTTTACATTTTTAATAAAAGTAAAAATCCTTTAACTACTTTAATCACCATTAATTCAACAAAAATGATAGGGAAAATATATAAACTACTTATTGCTCATAAAAATATAGAGTTGACTTTAAAAGATACTATGATAAGATGGTGTAGAAATATTGGCAAGGAAATAGATATAGACACATGGGAGAAAGTATGGATTAATAATTGGAAAATGACTAAATCAGTTTCCCTAAAAGAAAATCAAATCAAAATGTTTTATAGATGGCACCTTCCACCAAATAGGATAGCAAAAATGTTTCCTAAAACATCCCCAATATGCTGGAAATGTAAGAAGGATATAGGAACCTACTATCATCAATGGTGGACATGTGGTAAAGCAAAAATATATTGGAAAATGATTGAAAAAATATTAAAAGAAATAATAAAGCAAGATATAGATAATACCCCGGAATTTTATCTACTAGGTGTTACAAATCAGACCTATAAGAAAGAAATCTTTTATTTAATTATACACATATTAACTGCGGCTAGAATAATATATGCGCAAAATTGGAAAGGGGAGGAAATCCCCAAGGAAGAAGAGGTTATAGGTAAAATATTAGATTGCGCTGAAATGGATATGATGACAAGAAGATTAAACGATCAAGAGGATACTAAATTTTATGAAACATGGAACAATGTCTATAAATGGATAGATAAGAAAAAATAAGATATATCTTTAGTTGTTTTTTTTTTGTATTAGTTTTTACCTAGGTGACAATAATACTAATATTAGTTTAAAAGGACTTTTTGACGATTATGATATAGTAGTGTATGTATGTATAAGTATAAGCAATATACCAAGATGCATAATAGTTGAATTTAGCTTTATTGTTTGAATTGAAGGTTTGACACTATTTTACTATAGTAATTAAGATTATATTAAAGGTATTTTTTGGTAATTATGTTATACTAACCCTACTTAATACTCACATCAAGATTTGTAAAACTTTAACTCAAATTTATTAACTTTTTTTTTACTATAATAGTTAACATATATTTAACTATGTATTCTTTTTCTATATTTGAATGTATACTTTCAAAAGAAGCGGGGGAAATATACCCCCACTTTATGTTTATTGTTTGTATGTATTTGTTTGTTTTTATGAAAAAAATAATAAAAAAATTGAAAAAAAAAAAAAGAAAAGGAAAGATGCTTGCCAAAACAGCACATCTCTTGGTAAAACTATGGTAGGTTAAATACTACTAGTATGGAGACCTTGGTTTTCAGTGGCTGGACCGGACTAGACTGGAATAGAATGGAACGGAAAAGGAAAGGAAAGGAAAGAATAATGGAGTCAGAAGGGACCTTGGAGGTCTTCTAGTCCAACTCCCTGTTTAGGCAGGAAACCCTATACCAGTGATGGCAAACCTTGTTTGGTTTGCATGCCTAAAGGGGTGTCTGTGGGTGTGTGTTAGCATGTGTTCATATGCCCACAACCTGCCCTCCCTGCATGCGCACCCCCACGCTGCCCACCCATGCATGTACACAGGCCTTACTGAAGAATGGTAGGTGAAAAAAATGCCCAAAGGGGCAAACCGGAAGTTCGGGAAAGAGTACTTCCGGTTTGCTGTTGTGCTGTTTTTTGCACTCCAGAGAGTTCAGGGAAGCTTCCTGAAATTGTGTGCCAAAACCCCCAGCACAACGGGCAAACCGGAAGTTGAGAAAACATACTTCCGTTTTGCCCATTGTGCTGTTTTTTTGCACTCCAGGGCTTCGGGAAGCTTCCCTGAACTATCCAGAATGCAAAAAACCAGCACAATGGCAAACACAAAATGCATCTTTCCAAACTTCTGCTTTGTCCATTGTGCAATTTTTTTTGCCTCTGGGGCTTCAGGGAAGTTTCCACGAAGTGTCTGGAGAGTGAAACGGCCTTTCTCAAGGTCAAAAATCAGCTGGCCAGAGCGTGCATGCACGCTGGATCTGACACAGGGCAAAGTCTCATGTGCCCTCCAATATGTCTCTATGTGCCACCATCATGGTCCTATACCATTTCAGACAAATGGTTGTCTAATCTCTTCTTTAAAACTTCCAGTGTTGGAACATTCACAACTTCTGGAGGCAAGTTGTTCCACTTATTATTTTAACTGTTAGGAAATTTCTCCTTAGTTCTAGGTTGCTTCTCTCCTCAATTAGTGTCCATCTATTGCTTCTTCTCCTGCCTTCAGCTGCTTTGGAGAACATCTTGACCCCCTCCTCTTTATGGCAACTCCTCAGATATTAGAACATTGCTATCAGGTCATCCCTAGTCCTTCTATTCATTAAACTAGGCATACCCAATTCCTGCAACTGAAAAAGTGGGAGAAGAAACTCCTTTTGTCAAACAAGCTATGTGCCACCTTGGAATGTGCAGATTGTTTCACTGATATTTCTGAGGTTAATGTGTCACAGAGAGACATGAGCATTTGGGGCAACCATGCATTCCTTAGAAAAAGATTTTTAGGACTCCCTAGGACTAGGTTGATAGTGCAGTTTCTTCAGGGGCTCTTGGCCTCCGCATTTTGAAGGGCTGGTGGAGATAGTCACCACGTCCAGATTCTAGCCTCTGAAATGTCTTTTTCATCCAAGGAAAAACATCTATGGGCTAACAGAGATGAGGACGCAAAACCCTAGCAAAAGAAATTGCTCTGCTGGATTTCCTAGAGAATTGGAAAGATGCTCCACAAAGACCAGAGAAGATGTTAGAGGAAACAGTTCCTTGTTGTTCTTGTTGTTCTTGTTGTTGTTGCTGCTGCAGTAGTAGTAGTAGTTAGAGATCTTTTTCTTTCAAGGCAGAGTGCAGTTAATTCATTTCATGTTGTTGGTTGCGGCTATGGTTTAAAACGTCCACTTCGCTTGACCAAATATCCGAAGGACATTCTTGACAAAAGCGAAAGCAAACTGCTCAAGGTTCTGTTGTGGATTTTTGGCCAAATATTTATACCATCCCTTCTTTTTCATATTGTTTCTCTTATACCATGCCATGTTTTGGTGCATTCATTGTAATCCTCATAAATAAAATACACATAATATATTTTAATAAATTTCAAAAGTTGCTTCTAAGATTGAGATGGTTTTCGTCTTTGTTCTGTTTGGCTGTCATTTTGCTCTTACAGTTTATTGACCTAATAATTGAATTTTAACCTACAGGGTCTAATTCATTAAATAGCAGAGACTGTTGGTATAATGCAGGTGCTAAATGGTCACAGGACTGGGATGGATGTCATGGAGACATCTAGTGGTTAAAAATGTAGAGATCTTAGATTTATATTCTTGCTTTGTTTTTTTCCTGAATGAGAAGTTGGGTGTTGCTAAAAACCCTAATCCCTTGTGGAAAGGGAGTGCAATTTTTGAAACTACAGTAAAACAGTTTTTCCCTGGTAGACTGCTGATATAGGTATTTTATGCATTGTTGTTTCTCCTCATATTTTTTTCCCCAGCATATTAACTACACTTTATATGAGGCTCATAAGTATATTTGGTAAAATAAGCTATATTTCACTTTTAAAAAGTGAAACTGATTAAATTTCTTTGCTTCAGGGATGAATGTTGAATATTAATTGTTTAAATATATTGTAGCACTTGACTACAGGGATTGAATAAAGAAGCTACATTTATATTTATTTATTTGTGTTCCGCCTTTATTGGTTTTGCAAATAACCAAGTCCTAGTTTCAGTTTCCCAAATATGATTCAAGGATATCCCGAGTTAGGGGTGTTTTTTTAAAAAAAAACACAAGATGGCAGCCATGGTGGTGGGTTTCTTTTTCAGGAACAGACAGGGGGGGAAATGGGTGGAGCTTTGATTGCACCACGACAACCATCATTTTGTTTTCTGTCATGCCCTGGAGATAATCAGAATAGAATAGAATAGAATAGAATAGAATAGAATAGAATAGAATAGAATAGAATTCTTTATTGGCCAAGTGTGATTGGACACACAAGGAATTTGTCTTTGGTGCATGCGCTTTCAGTGTGCATAAAAGAAAATATACATTTGTCAAGAATCATGAGGTACAACACTTAATGATTGTCATAGGGTATAAATAAGCAATCAGGAAACAATTGATGTTAATCTAAATCCTAAGTATATAAGCAACATGTTACAGTCATACAGTCATAAGTGGGAGGAGGTGGGTGATAGGAATGATGAGAAAAACTAATAGTAATAGTAATGCAGCCTTAGTGAATAGTTTGACAGCAGTGAGGGAATTATTTATTTAGGAGAGTGACGGCGTTCGGGGAGTGGCCCAAGAAGAAACCATGGAGAGGTTACTCTTTTTTCCTCCCTGCTCTGGTTATTTTTCCTTGCTTTGAATAGATGACTGAAATTATACGTAAAGAGTTCCACCACCATCCCTTGCTATTGTGATAAAAAGATGAGGAAAGTCTGCGGAGAGGGGCGGCATACAAATCTAAATAAATAATAAATAAATAAATAAATAAATAAATAAATAAATAAATCTTCACCAGGTTAATTTCTTTGTATTGGGTTTGTGTTCTGGTCCAGCAATTAAAGCTGGAAAGAAACAGGTGCACACAATTACACACACACACAAATATTGACAGGCTACAGCACTTTCAGGAAACAGAAAAGCAACTGTCCAGTAACTGAATAAAAGTAAGTTCCTTTTTTTCCTGTGAGTTTCAATCTATACAGTAGGTAAGAAGAAAGAGTAAAGAAAACAGGAAAATAATAGCAAATTAACTGTGAAAAAAGAGCACTTCTTCCTTTGGTGGTGGTAGGAAAATCAATATAAAAGCTGTAATTCTATACAGATCCAGAAAGAAAAGAAGAGACAGAAATGTGGGAAATGATAAATCAAAAGATCTTGAATGAATTAATGTTGGTTTCAAAGCATGAGAAGGTATCCGTCAAGTTGTAACACAGGCAACCCTTTGAACAAAATGAAGTAGGTGTGTGGATGTATGGATCTGTATTTTTCTGTTGGGATTCCTGGAGCTCTCAAAGCTAAAACTTGTCATTTCCCTTTTAACTAGTCACTGTGCTTCATTCAGGACTACCTATAACAGGGCTGTCAAGAGAGGTGGGCTGCTAAGGTGGAACAGTGATGTGTTCTCGCTCCCGTGGCTCTGAGTGCTAGCAGAGTCCAGCGCAATTATGCTGCCACACCTGGGCAGGTAGCGAAATTGTGTGCGGACACGCAGGTGCACCTGTGGCTTGTTGCTTGTTGCCTCTCCTCTTGGTACTACAGTGCAGAGAGAGAATACCCTATATACCCTATAGCAGTGTTTCCCAACCAGTGTGCCGCGGCACACTAGTGTGCCACGAGACATGGTCAGGTGTGCCGTGAAGAAGGAAGCACTCTCAGCAAAAAGTTGCGAGACCGGAAGCTGAGCTTCCTTTGCGCCTTCCAAGTTTTCCGGCAGCTGCAGCGCCCCGCCCGGCTGGAGTTTCCCTGGTGGCGGCAGCAGGTGAGCTTTGGTGCCTGGCGGGAGGGCGGCGGCAGTGGGAGGGCAGCGGCAGCAGCAGCACTGGGCAGTAGCCGCTGGGCGGCGGCAGGGTGGTCGGCTGCGAGCAGAACTCCAGGACAGAGGCACCGATGGCTGTGGCTGGACATGTTGCTGTACGCCGTACATGCTGGCATTGTGTGGCTGGCACTTGCCAGCTGGCTGGGACGGGACGGATGCTCCAGCCCCACGCCCATGCCCAGCGCAACGCCAGCATGTACGGTGTCTAGCAACATGTCCAGCCGCCGCCAGTGCCTCCGTTTCGGAGCTCCGCCTCACAGCTGACCACCCTGCCGCTGCCCCACGGCTACTGCCCAATGCCGCTGCTGCAGCGTGGTGTACGAGAAAGAGAGAGAGAGAAAGAAAGAGAGAGAAAGAGATAGCAAGAGAGGGAGAGAGAGAAAGAGAGAGGGAGAGAGAGGGGGAAAAGCGAGAGAGAGAGAAAGGGGGGAAGGAGGGTGAGGGAAAGACATAGAGGGAGAGAAGGAGGGAGAGAAAAAGAGAGCAAAAAAGAAATGAAGGAAGGGAGAAACAAAGAGGGATGGAGAGAGAGAGGGAAAGAAAGAGGAAGGACGGAAGAGAGAAAGAAGAAGAGAGAGAGAATTAGAGAGAAAGGGAGGAAGAGAGAGATTTTTTTTGTCCAAACTTTTTTTAGTCCCCCCCCCCCGCGCTCAATGTTCCCCAGGATTTTGTAAATGTGAATAATGTGCCGCGGCTCAAAAAAGGTTGGGAAACACTGCCCTATAGATATTGACCATGTTCAGTTTTCCTTGAAAAACTGGAAACCTTTGAAATTTTTTTCTCCCATAATTTGTTATAAAAGAGTAGCAGTAGAAAACTACTGTATATTCATGCTATTATGTGCTATATACAGTCCTGAAATTATTTACTTAGGTTTAAGATATGGCTGCCCACCAGGAAAAGAATCTAAACTTGCAGCCATCTAGAATAGATTGACTGTATCTAGCTTGAAGAGGCGGGGGTTTGGGGAATTCACAGAAGAGGAATTGTGGCATCCTTGTCAGGCTGGTACTGATTAGGACAGGAGGTGAGCTGCAGAGTAAATAAGATGCATCCAGGAAACCTCCTTTGATCAGCCATTGTCATTGGTGAAGGAAGACAGCCTGTCCTTCGTCCTTTCTGTCCTTTGACCTTCTTCTCTGCATATAGGATGGGAAGGGAAAAGGAAAGTTTGCAATGCCTACAACCTTCAGAAATCTCCCAGTGATCCTGGGATTGTGCTTTGAGATAAGCAGACAAGTTTCAAATTTTTTGTTGCATTGTGCTTTTTAATTTTTATTTTATTTTAAATGGGCGATGGAAAACAACTGATACTTAGCTCCCAATGTTCTTTCTGAGCAAGTCTCTGCATTGCATTTTATCTTTACCTTTATTATATTTGACAATGTCCTTTTTATCCCTTTTGTAAAACAAAGAAAGCAGATCTTTTTAACTGCTTTTTGGAAAAAAAGCTGCCTATGTCCTTTTTGCCCTCTGCATTATTCTGGCAGGGCCCTTATCTAATTCTTTCTTCTTGCTTAAACTTGCTTAAATCAGTTGTTCCAATGATGGCTTGACAGAGACTGATAAAAATATTCTGTGTCTCTCTGTTAAATAAAGTAATTCTCTTTATCATTCCAAACTGGCTGAATGACCTTGCAGTCCAATGTTCCATATTCTCATCTAAATGGCCCTTTTTTCCCTCTTTCTTCAACTCCCACTTTCCACAATATGATTTTTCAATACTATACTCTCATTTGATCTGAAGAAATATGTGGGAGGCCTAAAACTCCCGGACCCACAATGCAGATATGGCACATGTGCTTATACTGTTCAATTCATTAACAAAGCCCTCTCTTTAATCAGAATCAGAACCCCACTTTTTAGAAAATAAAACTGGTTAATAAAGATGAGTCATTGCTTGAATTGTCCATTCTGAGCTGAATGGGTCTTCAAAGCAGCTACGCCAGTTGAATTCGATCCTAGGCAGAGGTAGATGTAGGGTTTCCTGCTTGGGCAGGGGGTTGAATTAGATGGCCTGCAAGGTCTCTTCCAACTCCATTAATCTATAATAATAGTGATGGTGGTGGTGGTGATGATGATGATGGAAGGGACCTTGGAGGTCTTCTAGTCCAACCTCTTGCTTAGACAGGAAACCCTGTTAATTCCCTCCTTCCCTCCTTTTTTCCACCAGAAGATAAGGCTCTCAATAAGTTCATGGGCATCCTGGTTCCCTCCAGATCTGAGGTTGCCTCGAGGTGGGGGTTAAACACGGACCCTCTTTCCCTCCCCAGAAAACTGCTATGGGCCAGAGGTGAAGCTCTTGCCTCACAATCTGGAGGTTGGTGAGTTCAATCCTAGGTAGAGGCAGATGCATGGTCTTCTAATTCAGTGTTTTTCAACCAGTGTGCCGCGAAACATGGTCAGGTGTGCCGCAAAGAAGGAAGCTCAGGTTCTGGTCTCGCAACTGTTTGCTGAGAGAGAGAGAGAGAGTGAGAATGAGAGAGAAAGAAAGGGAGAGAGAAAGAGAAAGAAAGAAAACAAGAGAGAGAGAGTGAGTAAGAGAGAGAGAAAGCAAGAGAGAGGGAGAGAAAGCAAGAGAGAGAGAGAAAAGGAGAGGAAGGGAGAGAGAAATGAGCAAAAAGGGGAGGAATAAAGAGAAATGAGAAAATGATTGAGACAGAGAATGAGAGGAAAGAGAGAGAAACAAAAGAGAGAGAAGTGACTCTTGATTTAAAGCATATTATAAAAAGCACCCAAAGAATAAGAGAGAAAAAACCCCCAGCCCTCACCTGTTTTGGAAATGGTTCAAGAGTGTGTATACACACACAAGGGTGGGGAGGAGACGGATGGAAAAAGAGACGAGAGTGTCTTAGGGTGCCATTTTGGTTGGTGGTGTGCCCCAGGATTTTAAAATGTAAAAAATGTGCCGCGGCTCAAAAAAGGTTGAAAATCATTGTTCTAATTGAGCAGGGGGTTGGACTAGAACTAGATGACCTGCAAGGTCCCTTTATGACAATCATTAAGTGTTGTATCACATGTTTCTTGACAAATGTATATATATATTTATGTACACTGAGAGCATATGCACCAAAGGTAAATTCCTTGTGTGTCCAATCACACCTGGCCAATAAAATAATTCTATTCTATCTATTCTAGTACTGTATTCCAACTCTTCTTAATCTGTTAACTCTGTTAAAGCGCCTACACAAGGAAGGTAGCGTTTTTGACCTGGCGGGCGATGAGCACCAGGGGGCGCTGCTGAGCCAATTGCTCCCGCCGGGCCAAAGGGTGAAGAAGAGGCGGCGAAGGCCGGACCTTATAACCAGCCTGGCTTGCAGCGAGACGCGCTCAGATGACTTCGGCGGTGCAGCAGCTCATGAAGGTGTTTGTGACTCGGAGGATCCCCCCGGCGGGGCAGGCAGCCTTGGCTCAGGCCGGCGTGTAAGTGGTTCCGCCTGGCTTCCCAATGCCAATAGAGGAGGGGGATTCGGTGGCTCCCCCCCTCTTTTCTTTTCCCGAAGGGGGTGTGTGCGCGCCCGGCTCGGGTTGTTCCTCAAGTCTTTGGCCATTGCGGACACACACACACACTTTGAGTGTTTGCCTTTGAGGCGGGCGGGCGAGGAGGGTCGCAAACATCTAGACGGACGGCCCGGCCCAAAATCGACGCTTTCTCAGCCAGGGGGCTGCCATCTGGGGAGATTTTGGCAGCCCGGATGCGTGTCCAAACTTTTCTTGACACACTCGTGGGAAGCGAGTGCGCGCGTGGAAACAAACAAAAAAAAAAACCTCGGAGGGGGGGCGTCGTAAACACGTCTTGCTTCCCATTTAGAGCCGAGGGTTGATTGTATCTGGTGCGGAGGAGCAAGGGCCGCTTAAAGGGCCCGCAGCTACAAGCGGTTGTGAGGAGGAAGAGGAGGAGGGGGGCGGGTTGCTGCAGTCCCAAGTTCCTGCTTCGTTGCTTCCTTCTTCCCCGGAGGCGGGAGGGAGAAAGGCAGCTATAATAATCGCGGGTTTAATCCTGCTCCGTGTTAGGGCTACGTGCAGATCCGGTTGAGAAGAACGTTCTCCCGAGTTGAATTTCTCTTCTTTTATTTTATTTTATTGGTCAATCAAATATAGGATAGTAGTTTATATAAACATAACATAGAAAGTATTGATTAAAAAAAGACAATAGGACAGGGACGGTAGGCACAATGGTGAAGAAAACTCTCCCCCGCCCCTCCTTTAGCCTTCCTTCCTTTCTGCCTGCTTATGGGGATTATTCTGATATGAAGACATGGATTGGATCTCAGGTTTTTTGCAGCAGGCCCTCTTCATTGTTAATTTAGAACAGGGGTGTCCTAGGCTTGGCAACTTTTTAAGACTTGTGGACTTCCAACTTTCAGTATAGCTGGCTGGTGGATTCTGGGAGTTCAACTCCACAAGTCTTAAAAGTTGCCAAGGTTAGGATACTCCCAATTTAGGGAAATGTGGCCATTGCTCTTGCCTTTGCCCATCTAAATTCCTTAATTTAGCTTTGCCCAGAAGTATAGAGCAAACATTAAAGCCACATGTATGGTAACTAGCTCTGTTAAAAATTCCCACTTCTGCCAAAATTATTATCATCCTTTCCTATTGTTGGCCAAACCAAACCAAAGAAGGTCATAGCAGTCTGAGATCTGAGTGACAGCAATCATGTCAAAAAATCAAAAAACAAAGACAAATAGATCCCTTCTAGGGTAATGGTTATTCCTTTTAAACGGTAATCAACGGGATAAAGTCTTCTCTAGTTGATTCCTGAGTGTAGAAATTATTGGAAATTATTCTGTCACTGGGACTTAATGTTTAAAATGCAAGTCCACATACATATTAGCAATATCCCTGAGTCTTCGGAGAAGGGTGGCATATAAGTCCAGTTAATAAAATTATACTTTTTCTTAAACATTGAAGAGGATGAGCTTTGCTTTATCAAATTCGCTACTCATTGTGAGAAGGAGTAGCTGTTTTTTTCATTCTTCTTTTCATCCTCTGAGATAGGAAAACATGAATAGCAGTATAACTCCAAAGTGAAGTAACTGCTCCTAAAGTCCCAGACATTTATTTTCGCAACTACCATAGTTGTCCTTGTTTGATTAAGCAATAAAGAGATTGCAATCTTTGGAACATTGGTTTGCTGCTTGATCTAATTGTGGCTTGCCTCTTCCTTCCCCTTCAGTTGCAGCATCCAACAGTGGGATTCAGAGGAACCAATCCCACAGGCAGAATTGCTAGCGGGGGTAGCCGGCAAAGATGGGCTTCTGTGTCTCCTGTCTGACCGGATAGACAAGGAAGTCTTGGATGCAGCAGGTGAGCATGGAGAAGATGGTGACATGCGGTATTGCTCAAAAAGGTTGTGTGTATGGAGATACTTACAGGTAGTCCTCAACTTACAAACATTCATTTAGTAGCCATTCAAAGTTGCGATGGTGCTGGTGCTGATAAAAGTGATTTATAATTGGTCCTTGCACATGGCAGCATCTTCACAGTGGCACTGCTCGCGTATGTAGTAGTTACAGTATTCCAGAGTCACATGACTGCCATTGATGACCTTTCCAGTCATCTTCCAACAAGCAAATTGATTGAGGAATGTCACAATCATGCGATGTCTCACTTAATGATGTTAGTAACCGAATTTTCCAACCCCAGTTGTGGTAATCAATTGAGGGCAACCTATGATGGACATTAATTTGTTCAGTATCACCCATCTATTACACAGCAGGGAAAATTTTACTAGAAGCTTTGGTGACTTTTGAGAATAATGCGGCATTTCACTCTAGGAGAGCAAAATGAGTTTTGTAATTCCTTTTAGAGGAAAAGCCTCAGATGCTTGGGATTGGATCCAACTTCAGCTTTATTTTCCTTCCTATCTCCTTCCTTCTGTGAAAGCTTGCCTCCAACCCCTCAGGATATCTGGCCAGACAGTCTGGATCTGAAAAACACCCCCTCAGCCAGATGTGCTGTTAAATCCCCTGGTTTTATGTTGCATTCATATCTCTGTGCTTCTGTGTTATCTGCTGAAGAAATTCTGCCCTTGGTCTTTAACAAACCATAATGCCAAAGAATTTTAAGCCATGATTCTATTAAGTGCTGAACATAAAAATAATTAATCCCTTCCTTTAAATGATGGTTTGTTTGCATATAAAAGATTCTGTCATTTGAATAGTTGAGTAGGCCCTTAGCATACCTCAAATAGCCTTTCTGGAGCTGAATATTTATGTATTAGTCTGAATTAGGATTGCAGACATTCTGTGGATTTGGTTGCTTATCAGAAATTCCCAATCTACTTTAATACAGAACCTTGGTAAGTATGCATAGAAGGCTGTCTTTAATTTCCCCTCCTCCAGGTGTTGCATGGGTTTTTGGGTAAAGCGATTTTGGTTCTTCCAGCATTGTGCAAAAAGATTCCTCTTGCACAGCTACTGGTTGTGCAAGTGCACAGTCTTTTTGTGAAGAGTTTTTACTCATCACACATTGACCTCAGAAGATGGCAGTTGATTAGTGAGCCAAAAAGTGGGGTGGGGGAAGAGACTTGTTAAACATTTGATATCTTAAAATCCATTAAAAACTGCTGTGGCAATTTTTAAGACTGAAAATAGAACTATACAGATTTCTTTTTGTTAACAATATATGATTTGCACTGTTCACCCAAAATAAGTGTTTAACTCAATGTAGAATCTTGTCAGCTGGAAAACGGACAGCCTGGGTTTGAGACCCAAGTGCTGCGCAACAGAATGATCTCCTGTTCTTGCCTCAGCTCCTGCCCATCTAGCACTTTGAAAGCATTATTATTATTATTATTATTATTATTATTATTATTATTATTTATTAGATTTGTATGCCGCCCCTCTCCGTAGACTCGGGGCGGCATGCAAATGCGAGTAGATAAATAGGTACCACTTTGAAGCATTTTGTGTGCTTTGGCATATAGTCATATTGGCCACAAATGGTGGGCCTAATAATGCTGGGCTCCCTTGGTTAAGAAATAAAGAGGAGCACCGCCCCCTAGAATCAAACACAATCAAGCATGGGAAACCTTTAGCTTTATATATTCTAAAATCTTACAAAAGGTTTATGGTTTGCTTTGAATGCACCCTAAAAAGAAAGCAATCCTTTAAAAAATGATTGAGATAAGGATGGTATTAACTAGTTAACAGGTGCCATTCCATTCATTGATTAGGATTAGTGGACTTTAATGATTGAACTAAATTTTTGTTGAATGATGATGCAAAGAAGTTTGTAAACCAGTTTGATAAAAATGGGCTTCCACTCATTGGTTGATTTTTTAAAAATGTTCATATTAAATCTTACCCATTTTTTCTGTGTTTTATTAATGAACAAGGTAGATACCTTGGAAAATATATTTGCTGCTTGTCAACCTTTGATAATATTATGGTAGTTTATTAGATAGTAAGGCTATCTTTGCCATTTAATAAATAATATTTTGTTTTCATCTTAATGACTTTCATTCTGAGCATGTGGTCTTCATTTTTCCCCAGGGCCAAGCCTCAAAGTAATTAGTACATTGTCAGTGGGATATGACCATCTAGCTATCGATGAAATTAAAAAACGGTAAGTCTTGTATAATTTAAAATCCAGCTATTCTACTACACCAAAGCAGGGGAGATAAGGAGAGAATTACAGTGGGAAGTTTAAAGTGATATAGTCTGCCCAATTTCTTTTTACCACTAAAAACTGGAGGTTTTTTCCCCCTGGAAAAGCAGCAACTGATGTATATATAATGCAAGCCCAGCCTCTTTAAGGCAAAGGATGTTCTTTTGGAAAAAATCACTAATTGTATAATTAGGTCCTTGGATGGGGCTTGGTTCAAGCAGCTTGGGTTTTAAGGTTCAAAGGATTGTGTCCTTTTTTAAGAACTGCAGTTACTTGCCTCAACAAACTTAGACCATTTGCATTTTAAGTATGATTATTTCAGAATATATTGTAAAATGCAAAGCATTAGCATTTTATTATGTTAAATAAATTCATTTTTAGAAGCCAATTATGTCAAAGGGGAAGCAGAACACTTTCTTCCATTTATTATTTTCTTTGTGCTACGTTGACCCATCCATGGCCAGTTCACTCACAGACCTCTTTTTCGATTATATAAATTTTACAAGATGAAATATGTTGTTTGTGCTTTGTGGATTACCTTATATACAAAGGATTTATTCCAGGGATTACTTCCATTCTTTTACGGGGAGAAAGTCTTGTTGCCTTGATCTATGTATTATATGATTAAGGTGCTTAATTACCCTGCTTAAAAGTGCCTGCTTGAAAGAAATGGTGATGAAAATGAGAAGAACAAGCCCCTTTTTAAATTCTAGTGGTATCCGTGTGGGGTACACGCCTGACATCCTGACAGATGCCACTGCTGAACTGACAGTAGCTTTACTCTTAGCAACATCTCGCAGGCTGCCTGAATCAGTGGTGGAAGTGAAGAAGTGAGTATCTGCAATTTTGCCTGGGATAAAAGGTGGGGAGCATATTGCACTGGCTTGAATATTTGGAGATGGCAGTAATCAAATATCTACCATTCTAGGATGTTAGTCATACAATGTTGTATGTTAGCAAATTTCAAGGGGTGGTATTGGTAGAGCAACTGCCTTTAGGACAAAGGTTGAGGTCGCAACAATAAACAGTTGTAAGTCTCTTGCTGGACTTACAGGGAGAATTCTGTAACCATAGTACAGGATTTGCATGCAATTCATTAATGTCCTTTTTGCACTTCGATTTTTTTTTCTTGCAGTGGAGGCTGGACAACATGGAAGCCTCTTTGGATGTGTGGCTACGGACTTTCAGGCAGCACAGTTGGGATTATAGGACTGGGAAGAATAGGTAATCCTTGTTTTTTTAAATATCTACCTGGAAATTCAATTTGTTAAAATATATTAAATGGTTTCCATTAGATAGGTTGGGAGAAGTAAATGGCAGCTCAGCTCAAATTTCAAATCACTGCCAGTTATTGTCAATCGTTATTAACAACACAATGGAGAAAGTTGTGCCATCTTTTCAAAACTGGAGAGTTAAACTTCAAAACTGGCTGATTCAGGTTATCAGTAAGTCTAGTGCAGAGTGGACTTTATCCTGTGGATTACTGTTTAAACGAATAACTCTTACCCCAGAAGAGACCTGTTTGCCTTTGTTTTTTGATTTTGTCATTGCTGTCACTCAGATCTCGGACTTTCAAATACTGTTCTGGATAAGAATAAGAGTAGACACTGGTATTTATTTATTTTAGAAAAAAATATATTGCCGCTTACCCGCACACGGATATGGTACTTAGCAGTAGCACTTAGACATATATACTGCTTTACAATGCTTTACCGCCCTCTCTAAGCAGTTTTACAGAGTTAACATATTTCCCCCCCCAACAGTCCGGTCCTAATTTTACTGACCTCGGAAAGATGGAAGGCTAAGCCTGGTGAGAATTAAACTGCCAATCTGCTGACAGCTGGCAGGCCACAGAAGTAGCCTGCAGTACTACATTCCAATCACTGCGTCACCACCGCTCTTAATATATAAATATAAAAACCATATAAAAGAAATAAAAATAATAAAATGAGGAATAATAAAATAATAAATTAGTAAAATCCCCCCGACCCCACCCTGACAACACATTCATACAAACCATTTATTTTGTTTATTTATTTATCAAAACATGTGCAAGATAGCAGATATTGGTATAAACAAAAGCAAAGTAGGTACAGGCAAATTGGACAATTGGACAGTAAGATAGGGACGGTAGGCACAATGGTGCGCTTATGCATGTCCCTTACAGCAGGGGTCTCCAACTGCCGGTCCGCGGACCGGGACCGGGCCGTTGGGGGTTTTCAGCCGGTCCGCGGCGCCAGGGCCCCCTCGGCCTTTCCGCGCTGCCCACCGCCCGCCCGATTTGCCCCCTCTGCTCCTCTGCCACCTCCTGCCTTTCACCGCAGCTCCTCCCGCACCCGGAACGCACGCCCTGCCCGCCTCACATTTGCCGAGAGGACTTTCGCCCCGGGCTCTCAGCAAGGGGGCTGCACGAGAGGCGGGGCCGGCGGAAGGTGATATTCAATGTCGGGGGCGCACGGGCGGTTTTGCGCGCGCTCCCTATCTCCCTGCTAGCCCACTCGGAATACGTATTCAAAATAAGAAAAGCCTTTGCCGGCAAAGGCTTTTCTTATTTTGAATACGTATTCCGAGTGGGCTAGCAGGGAGATAGGGAGCGCACGCAAAACCGCCCGTGCGCCCCCGACATTGAATATCACCTTCCGCCGGCCCCGCCTCTCATGCAAACCCCCTTGCTGAGAGCCCGGGGCGAAAGTCCTCTCGGCAAATGTGAGGCGGGCAGGGCGTGCGCGCATCACCGCTGAGAAGAACGGAGAGAGAACGAGAGTGAGTGAAAGCAACAGACAGCAAGATAGAGAGAAAGTGAGAAAGAGAGAGTGAGAGAAAGGGGGGGAGAGAAAGAGATAGCAAGAGAGAGAGAACAAGAGAGAGAAAGAGCGTGAGAAACAAAACAAGAGAGAAAGAGTGAGAGAGAGAGAAAGCAAAAGAGACAGAAAGAAAACAAGAGAGAGAAAGTGAGAAGAAGAGAGAGAAAGAGGGGGAGAGAGAGAGAAAGAGAGAGGGGGGAGAGAGAGAAAGAGAGGGAGAAAGAGAGGGAAAGGGGGGAGAGATAGCAAGAGAGGGAGAGAGAAAGAGAGAGGGAAAGGGGGAGAGAGGGGGGAGAGAAAGAGGAGATAAAGGAAGAGGAGAGAGAGAAAGGAAGAGAAAGAAAGAAAGAGGGATAGAAAGAGAGAGAGAGTGAGAGATGCTCAGTGAGCCTTTCTTTGAAGTTGCCTTTCTTTCTTTCTTTCTTTCTTTCTCTTTCTTTCTTTCTTTCTTGCTCTTTTTCTTTCTCTCTTTTACCTTTCCTTCCTCTATTTCTTTTCTTTCTCCTTCCTACCTTCTTCCCTCCCTCCCTCCAGTCCTTCCTCTCTTACTCTCCCCTTTCATAAGTTTCCTTGCTTCCTTCCTCTGTTCCTGTCCCTTCCCTCTTTCCTTCTTCCTTCCTTCCTTCCTTCCTTTCCTCCCTCCATTTCTTGCTTTCCTTTTCCTTCCTCCCTTCTTTCCTCCCTCATTCCCTTCTTTCACTCCTTCCTCTCTTACTCTCCCCTTTCACACCTTTCTTTGCTTCTTTGCACCCTTCTTCTGTTCCTGTACCTTCCCTCTTTCCTTCCTTCCTTCCCACCCTCCGTCCATTCATTCACCCATTCCTCTCTTGATCGCCCCTTTTACGGCGCCGCTGACAGCTAGCTCCCCCCCCCCCACCGGGCCATGGAAAACTGGTCTAGCTGAAAGCCGGTCCCTGGTGCAAAAAAGGTTGGGGACCTCTGCCTTACAGACCTCTTAGGAATGGGGTGAAATCAGAACAGACTGTAGACTGTCTAAGGTTAGAGTTTTGGGGGTTTGGGGAAGAAACCACAGAATCAAGTAGTGCATTCCAGGCATTGATCACTCTGTTGCTGAAGTCGTATTTTCTGCAGTCGAGCTTCAAGCAGCTTACATTGAGTTTGAATCTATCGTGTGCTTGTGTATTGTTGCAGTTGAAACTGAAGTATTCATTGACAGGTAGGACATTGTGGTAGATGATTTTATGAACTACAGTACATTTAGAGCCGATCAAAGGCTCTTTGCCAGAGTAGAGTTGATTACAATGAATTGAGACTAGCAATTGGCTGGCTAGCTACAGTATTACAAAGTCATTAACCAACTCAAGACAAGTGTTGAAAATGGCTAGATGTGGTTTGCTATATACCTGCCTTCTGAGCTTCCAAGCGTATGCTGTTTCCTGCATGAATGACCTGGGGTGCAAAAAGCTCTTCCCCTCTACCTGGATGCTGTTACCGGCTCTTCTGCGACTGGTGGCGTTGGGTACCAGCATTTTGGGGGAGAGGGGCTGCAGAGCCAATTCAGAGGGATCTAGGTGGTGAGTCCCACCTAATTCAGCTGTTACGATATTTTTCGTTTCCAGACCAATTCCAAGCAATTGGTGCAGGTGGCAGCTCAAGAACGGTTGAAGTTTGTGCATTGCTTGCTTGGAGTTGGTCTGGAAAGGAAAAATAACAGTCGAATTAGGCAGGACTCGCCTCCCTGGCCTAGTTGGAAGGCATCCTGGGAACTGAAATCCAACATCTGAGGGACACCAAATTGGGGAAGAAAAAACTCCTTTGGTATATAAGAATTTTTCAGAAATGACTATATATTTCTTACAACTACCATGTCAAGAGTGAAGTGTTTTTGTATTTTCCTTCTGCTTCTAGGGCAGGCTGTAGCGCATCGTCTGAAACCTTTTGGAGTCAAAAGGTTTTTGTATACAGGTCGCCACCCCAAACCTGAAGCTGCTGTGGAATTAAAAGCGGAATTTGGTGAGAGATGTGTTTATTTATATGAATTTTTTAATATATGTTTTTGTCCACTGATTGTTCCAAACAATTTAAATAGAAAACAACATTAGTGAAACCTGAAATTAAATAAGATTTACATGATAATTCTTGGGATACTTGATTATAACTAAGTTGTAATCTTTGTATTTATGATGGGAATTGTAAAAGGTTAACAGTAAGAGGAGCACATGCCTTTCTTTAAAGAGGAATATCGATACCATCCTTAAATAATTTGATATATAAAATGGGGAGGAAAGTAATAATTCATTAATTTACTTTGATCTTTATCAAGTTTCTTTGAAAAACATCAGACATGTCCCTAGGTTAGCAGAACAAACTAGGATCATTCTTGAAAATGTATTACACTGGATGACAGCAGGATATTAGGGGATAGATAAGTTGTGTAGCATAAATTGGATGACACTTAGATTTTTGCTATATAGCAACTTAAAATTGATGTGCTAAATCATTCAAAAGTAAATATTAACTGGATTCTTTTTAAATTTTAGGGTCATTATTTTCCTTTTTTTATTCTTGTGGTTGTTGGCAAATGTAAAAGAGCTACAATTATTTCTTCACATCACTGACTAAAAACTAGAAGAAACTTTCTGCTTACAATTGTCTCTGATTTTATCACTGAAGTGTAAATAAAGTACTAAAAGTAAAATTGTTTAGGCTTAAATATGACATCACCCCACACCCACATAAATGACTCATTGGGAAATTTCCTTGCTAACTGACGTATTGGAAAAATGAGTGACTGAAAGCCAGCAATAGAAAGCTAGTCTCTTTATAATTTATAGCAATCTCCTATTCTTTTTTTTTTACAAGTATCCCTTGACAAGCTAGCAGAGGAGTCAGACTTTGTTATTGTAACTTGTTCTTTGGTGCCTGAAACGCAAGGGATGTGCAATCGGGACTTGTTTCATAAGATGAAGAAAACATCGGTTTTCATCAATACAAGCAGGTGGGAAAAAATGATTCCATTATATTTATTCTTTCATATTCTGTTGCTATTAAATTCATCCAGGTTCACCTGTATTCTTCATAGCACACAGTGTCCATTGTTTCTCAGTTTTGCACCTGCCATGACAAAGTTGCCTTTAGCCAATAATCCGCTTTCAACTAATTGGAAAAAGCCGAGCTTTATGGAAATAGATCAGCCTTCTTCAACTGGTTGAAATCAAATGAGTCTGGTAGGTGAGTCATTAAATGGGCAAATGAACAAAAATATCTATATGTGTATGTAAACTTTCCAACAGGATATTCTACAGCTAGTTAAATACTGTATCTCTTGAATATTCATCACTATCTATAATGCCACTATTTAAACTATAATCATGTTATTCCTAAAAGAGCAAATCTAGTGCCCCTGTGATATTCTGCATCAGGTCTTCCTAATTATAAAATTATATTGTGTATAGTTATTGTAAGGCTTAAAGGAAGATTTCCTACGAAGAAAAGAAGGAAACTTTATGTTGGCGATCAAACCACACCAGGTACATTATATAAAAACATATGATTTTATAATTATATATAACATATAATATAACAAATATAATTGTTACATGTTAAATAAAGGGAGAATGCAGAAACTGCCTGAAGAGATCACTAGCAGTATCCCCTCTGGTATCCATATATTTGTTTAGTACCGTAGAAACTTGTTATGTATTGCATTTTAAACTATCTCACACTGAAACAACTTCATAGTTACATTTCCATTGCTGAAGAAAATTGATATTTCAACCAGTTTCAAACATTAGCATTTCTCCATCCTTGCATTAGCTGTTGATTGTTTCTGGCACACGACATTATGTTAAGAGGGGAGGGAAATGTACCTCTTTCCTGGAATAGAGTTCCAACTTTGTGAAGATTACTACCACTGCTCTAATATATTTCCAGTTTTACTTCTTCTTGTTATTAGAATGCTGTTACTTAATTCAGATGTAAAGTTTTCTCCAAGCATCCATTACAGTGATCCCTCGAGTTTCGCGATCTCGATCTTCGCGAAACGCTATATCGCGATTTTTCCCACCCGATGACGTCACTCTCTTCCTTCCTTTCTCATCTTTCTTTCTCTCTCTTTCTCTATCTTGCTTCTTCCTCTCTCACACTCTCTTCCTCCCTCTATCATCTCTTTCTTTCCTTCTCTCTCTTTCTCTATCTCTCCCCCTCTTGCTGGCGGGCGGCGGGCGGGCGAGCGGGGGCAGCAGCAGCGAGCAGACAAAGATCGGGGTTTCCCCACCGCCCACGCAAAGGGGAAAGCCCGATTCGGCTCCTCGCTGCTGCCGCCGAGCAGATCAGCTGCTGGGCGGCGGAAGGAACCTTCCCTGGGTCTTCCCAGGTGCGGAAGTAAAAACACCATCTGCGCATGCGCGGCCATGGAAAAAAGGGCGCGCATGCGCAGATGGTGTTTTTACTTCCGCACCACTATATTGCGAAAAATTGAGTATCGCGAGGGGTCTTGGAACGTAACCCTCGCGATACTCGAGGGATCACTGTATATTTAAGCACCATATTGAAAATAATCAACTGACAATCATTGGATTCAGCCCTCAGCTATTTCAGAGAGAAATGAATCTACTTTCCTCTGCTTGCTGTATTTAAGGTTAACACTAGGAAGTGATTATGCCTTAGATTACACTCTTTGATCCTTACCATCATTTCTGTCGCTATTTCTTAATTTGAATATGGTACTTTGTCATGCTTTCCTATATATTTTGAATTGTTTTGGATACAACCAAGCAAAACCTTTTGAAGACAGGGATTGATAAATAGGGCAAAATTTTTAGAAATGTCATTTTCTGTTTTGGAGGCTTTGAGAGGGGCATTTTATAAGCACTGAATCTAGCGATATATCTCCAAACAGGAAAAGGCATCATAAAAATTTATGGGTTTTTAAAAAAGTGCAGGATTGTTACATCTGCTGTGAAATCTATAAGTAAGGAACATTTTGTGGCCTGCAGGTTGCTCACTTCTAAGATAAATATATGCATTGACTGTATAATCAATCAAACTGATGACAGTTGCTTTCTGGGAATTATGGAAACCCATTACATCTGGAAGATACCCAAGACATGCAAAAATGGGAAAATACCATACAGTGTTATTTCTGAATTGCCAAAATCTGCAAAGGACAAAAATCAGGAATTGTCATACATTTCCATGGGACATAAAAACATGATAGCCAGTTTGGTGTAGTAGTTAAGGCATCAAACTAGAAGACAGTTCTAGTTCCATTTTGGGCAGTCAGTTGGATGGCCTTGGGCCAGTCACTCTCTTGCAGCCCTAAGACAGGCAACGTCAAACTGCTCCTAAAAAACCTTGCCAAAAAAATCACAGGAACTCATCAGGTCTCTCAAGAATCAGAGACTGAATAAAAAAGAAATATACATTAATCCCATCTCTCTTATTTTATTTTATCCAGGGGGGCAGTAGTCAATCAGGATGATCTTTATGAAGCTTTAGTGAAAGGGCAAATTGCCGCAGCTGGTTTAGATGTCACAACCCCAGAACCTCTGCCAACAGACAATCCACTTCTTTCTCTCAAAAATTGTGGTAAGATGATTTAATTTACATAGCTAATTCAGCACTCTTTTTAATATGGAGATGGTGGCTGGTAGGGATCAAGCAATAATGGATCACTCACTTTGATCAATTTGCAAATAAAAGACCTCTGGTTTTGAGAAGACACATAGTTGAGCAGATTTTTGCAGTTTTAAGGGCTAGAAATGTTTTGATTTAAGCATAGATCTTCAATAGTGACGAATATCTGTAGCTTGGATGTAAGATGATGGTGAAGGTTCATTCTCCAAATGTTTCGTTACCAGGGCAGGTAACACCTACCCCTAAACTCTGCTGAAGATGCTACCTAGCCTGTAATGAAATGTTGCATCTCTGCTGAAGACGTTTCTAGCCTGGTAATGAAGTATTCAGAAACCAACCCACAAGCTTGGAGAATAAATCTTCACCCACATAAAAGATCTGTTAAATAATTCCACATCCCTAATCTGTACTATTTTCTATGTTTCTGTACAGTTACAGTATAAGCTTAGTATTTTGCAAGGTATCAGAGCTGCTAGAGTAAAAAAAGAAAAAACAGATATTCCACACACTGCTTTTCTCACAATGAATCAATGTAATTCCATTCAGACAATTTGACACTTAGGTTGTGGCTTACACTGCAGTTAAAAAGCACTTTTATACACCAATTTAACAAATGGTTGTTTTTACATTTTACATGTAGCATGTACTAATATTTTTTTTCTCTTTCACGCCTTAAACAGTAATCTTGCCTCATATTGGAAGTGCCACTTACTCAACAAGGAATACAATGTCAGTATTGGCTGCTAATAATCTTTTGGCTGGCTTAAAAGGAGAAAATATGCCTAGTGAACTTAGACTATGAGAAGCTAGCCTATTCAAGCTAACATAAATTGTTTTTAAACATGGTGGATTTAACTTTTTATCTCCCGTCAATTGATTGAGCTTGCCTTTCAAATAAAACAGAACACTATAAATCATATTTTTCTGTGTCATAATTTTTAAAAATATGCTAAAACTTGCAAAAACTGATGAATAGCTATGTACTATTATTTGTATGTTTCTACAGTGGTCCAATTAACAGAGCACAGGTAAGAAAGCAAGTTTAAGAATTATGAGATTCCTTTTGTCAATTATTTTAACAAATCATTTACGCAGACATTATTTTACTACTCAACATATCCATAACTTTAGCAGACACTGCATTCTGCATAAAAGGTTGGATGGCATCACAGCCTTATTCTTCCCATCAGCAATTAACGCGTTTGCCCAGGTTCGCCTGGTGCACCAGTTGCGGCCCTATCTGGACCGGGACTCATTGCTCAGAGTCACTCATGCCCTCATCACCTCGAGGTTCGACTACTGTAACGCTCTCTACATGGGTCTACCTTTGAAAAGTGTTTGGAAACTTCAGATCGTGCAGAATGCAGCTGCGAGAGCAGTCATGGGCTTACCTAGGTATGCCCATGTTTCGCCATCACTCCGCAGTCTACATTGGTTGCCGATCAATTTCCGGTCACAATTCAAAGTGTTGGTTATGACCTTTAAAGCCCTTCATGGCATTGGACCAGAATACCTCCGAGACCGCCTCCTGCCGCACGAATCCCAGCGACCGATTAGGTCCCACAGAGTGGGCCTTCTCCGGGTCCCGTCAACTAAACAATGTCGGTTGGCGGGCCCCAGGGGAAGAGCCTTCTCTGTGGCGGACCCGACTCTCTGGAACCAACTCCCCCCGGAGATTAGAACTGCCCCTACTCTCCCTGCCTTCCGTAAAGTTCTTAAAACCCACCTTTGCCGTCAGGCATGGGGGAACTGAAACATCTCCCCCGGGCATGTACAATTTATGTTTGGTATGTTTGTGTGTGTGCTTGTTAGTATATTGGGGTTCTTTTTTAAAACTTTTTTAAATATTTAAATTTATTTGAATCTATTTGGATTTGTACGATTTGTTTATGCCTTGTTGTGAGCCGCCCCGAGTTCGCGGAGAGGGGCGGCATACAAATCTAAATAATAAATAAATAAAAAAAATAAATATAGTAAATATATAAACAAATATCTAATAACTGATAAAATAATGAAGCTCCCCTATACTGCACTATTTGTTTCTAATATTGACGTATGAGTTTAGCAAATTGCTGCCAAATGTCACTGGAAAATCCTATAAAGAAAATCCTAATTTAGTATTTTGATAAACAAAAAAAACACCCACCACCACCTTGTTCTTGAAAAGACCAGGCTAGAAACGGAAAGCCTGAGTTCTAGCTGTAGCTTAGGCATGAAAGGAGGCTGGGTGTGTTTTTAGTCCAGCCACTCTTCCTCAGCCCAGCCCTTTTCACCAGCTGTTTGCTGTGGGGAAAATAGGAGAAAGTAACAGATTATTTTACGGGACCGTCTTCTGCCTTACATGTCCCAGCAGCTGGTCGGATCCCAGAGTTGGGCTTCTCCGGGTCCCGTTGGTCAAGCAGTGCCGTCTGGTGAGACTGCGGGGAAAGGCCTTCTCTGTGGTGGCTGTGGCCTTCTGGAATCAAGTTTTGGAGATTCGCACTGCCCCCACCCTCCTGGCCTTTTGAAAGGCTTCAAAAACATGACTTTATAAGGCCTGGGGCCATTGAGCGACAACACTCTGCTCCGGCCAGTAGTGTTAGTGGAATAGATGACTGATAGATGAATGCCTTTTACTATTTTGGCGTTTTATACTGTATCTTCATTTTATCTTTCTACGCCACCCTGATTCCATTGGAGAAGGGCAGCCTATAAATCCAAATAAATAAATAAATAAATAAATAAATAACAATAAGAAATTGTTTACCATTTTGAGTAATTTATAGAAGTGAGATTTTAAAAACGAAAATATGCCGCAGAACCTTGGAATATTCTAAATTCTCCATAACCTTGATATATACAGAAACTGCTGCTTAAATGGGGTGTTAATCTAACAGCCATGATAAATTCCAACCTTAGTTCATTAAAATAGTTTTTTCTTGAGCAGCTGTCAATGCAAAGTAAGTCCCATATCATAGATCCAAGTACAGTATTCTCAGCTTTAAATACTGTATAGAGAGAGCCAGGTCATCTCTCATTTTTAAATCTGTGTGTATATTCATGTATGTAGTTCATATTTGTATATAAAATTATTTTTTCTAATAAAAAATAAAATAATACTGTATAGAGTAATAAAGAAAGAATATTTTAGAAGCATTGAGGAACATTTAAAGGAATCCCTAATCACAAAGAATGTAGTTTAACAGATTATTTTTAACTTCTAAGAAATGAAAATTATTTGAAATAACAACAGTAGACTTAAGAGTTATGTTGAATTTTAACACATTGCATACAAATTGATTAGAAACACTATCAAGGATAATACATAAAACACTTCACTTTCTAGTACAAGATTTTACAAAAGGAAAACTATGAAACACCTAGAGTTTGCAGTATTCAAAAGTATACACACACACACACACACACACACATCAGACAGTCTAAAATGTACTTGCATTGTATTCAAGGTAAGCACCTTCATTACACAGTGTATGTTACTGCAAAACAACAAAAAATACATTCGACCCCTAAAACTATGTTAAACTATCACACACTTTAAAAGCACTTTGAGGTGCAAAGATGATTTCATCTTCAAGATATGTAACCTTTCACAATAAAGAGCTCTTTGTTATGTTGTTCACACACTCTAAGCAACCTATTATACAGTTAAATGCTTTCACATCATTAAAAAAGCCATTAAAAAGTTTGCCCTTCATCTTATAACAATACCAGCTAATTATGCATTAGCTATACAAGTAAGCTTTCAGACCATCCAATCAGAAAGAACAATACCAAGTATTGTACCCTTATGTAACACGTGCAGCCCAATCCTAAACATGCTTACTTGGAAATAAACCCCAGAATATTCAATGGGGCTTTCTCCAAAGGATTGCAATCTTTTTATTTTGTGATAGAGCTGAATAATTTCAAAGCGCTTTTAAAAAGTTGTTTAAGCCTCACAACACCCCTGTGAGGTAGGTATGGTACAAGTATTAAAAATAATCAAGCCTTTTTTTTTTAAGGTGTGTGGCAGAATCACACTGTAAGTGTTTGCCTCCTGTACTCCATGCGTTCCTAAAATTATTGGGAACATGGGACAGAGGAAAAGAATTAAAGCAAAGTGCTGGGTAAATTGCTGCTCTGCCAGCGAAGACAAGTAGTTTTGGAATGTTTATACAGATGGCTCGACTGACTGAACCTCTTGCCACACTTTAAACAAGCATAAGGTTTCTCCCCAGTATGCACGCGAATGTGCTTCTTGCAGTCTGTTAGGGTCAGAAAAGTCTTGCAGCAAATTTTGCAGGCATATTTGCGAGCGCCTTCTACTACCAGGACATTGTGTTCAGATAAGGCCTTTTTACACTTTGAAAGAACGTCAGCAGAGGCTCGGGTCAGCTGTGGTGGGCCAGGTTGGGAAGAATGCCCGTTTTCAAAAGAGGAAGTAGCCCCGTTCATTAACAACTGAGAATTTGGAGCATTGTCTGACATTTGAGAGCTCCGAACGGAAGTCACAACAGGCATTTTGGGAGCTATGCGACGATACCCGGGAAAGCTGTTGGCGCCACCCCTTGAGCTCATTACCGCCCTTGACAAAGAATGCAATCCAAGGCCAGATCTTGGAAAGTCCATCCCAAATTGCTCTGCTGAGCGGTAGCCAGAAGTCTGTACACAAGGAAGGCCCATGACATCCTGCATAGGCCTGACAAAATGAGAGTCTGTGCTGTCATTAAAAGGATTCTCCACATGAGAAACAGAAGCTGAAGAATGACTATTGGCAGGCCCAGATTCTGGGCTAATTAAATAAGAGGCATCACCATCCATTCTGCAGTCACTAGTTGTGTTTGGAATGTTGTCCTCATGATTCTGGCTGGCACCAAAACTACTGGCTCGGCTCTTATTCAGAAAGTTTGAAATACTAAAAGTGGACTTGTGTTCTATGTTATTTCCTACCTCCATAATATGAATGTCCCCCACTCTATCGGTACTGGACTGTGGGTCAGAAAAGCTACGGTCGCTGCTTTCAGGGCTCAGTTCTATTTTTTCAGCATTTACTCCGCCACCTTCCACTTCAACTGATTCACTTCCTTCTGCTTGTGAAGTGACATCACTCACTTCATCCTGGGGTTCTGGAGAACTCAACGGTTCAGATTTCACCACTACTCTCATGTGTTCTTTTTCACTTAGTCCAACCTCAGGATTCTCACGCTGAAAATTGTTTTTTTGGGAAGTGGTGTCTTGATCAAAACTAGTTTCAACTTGAGTCGCCTGCGATGCCATAGACATTTGGGAAATAGTTCCCCCACTGTTGTCAGACTGGCTGGGCACTTGAGCATCTTCCTGGGCACCAAAGGATTGATCGAACATAACGGTATTATCTTCCTGGTTATCATTCACACCATCAGTCTTAGAATTGTCCACAATTTTCAAGGAGTCCGGGGAAAAAAAATCATCTCGTGAGTGAACCACAGTCTGTGCGCTTTCGGGAGTGACATCTGACATGATAGAATCATCCATGGAAGGCCTAATGCGTTGTCTAGCCCTTTCTTCAGAAGACTGTTTACGTTTGTGGAGACGCCGTATCGGAAAAGCACTTCGTTGTTCAATGTTACTTCTGACCGATGAGCTCATGGAATTTGTCTGCTCTTCTGTGCTTTGGGTAGAATTTAACGCAGAGCTCACTATACTTAACCCAAGCTGCTGAAGCATGAATGACCGCTGCATGCGAGCATTCTGTTCTTGAACTCTATCAGTTGGTGGAGACATAGGTAATGTCCTTGTAGTAAGATAGTGTTTGCACGCTTTTACCACAGAGTTCAAATGGAGATGAGAAGCTGCTAGCAACACATCCATAACATTGCTCTCTCCAAGCATGAGTGTAGAGGTGTACATCATATCAATGAGAGCAGCAAAAGCTTCAGCTGTCACTACTTCACTGTCTAGCTGGATCATATTCATAGTCTGATCTCCTTCTGCTACAGTGAAGAGAGCTCGGAAGTGTGTGCTGCATGCTGCCAAAACAGAACGATGTGCTTTGAAGTGCCTATTTCCAACCACAATGACACAATCACAAAGTTGACCATGAAGCCGTTGATAATTCAACTGCTGGAAGATTTGCTCAAAGTGCCCTGGAAAATCCATGATCCTACAAAAGAAAATAAAACATGTTTTAAAAAGGTAAGAATATATCTTGGTATTTCCCCCTCCCCCAACTAAAGAAATGAAGTTTTAAAAACAAAAGGGATCCTATCATACTAGTTTCCAAAACGTTTTAGACTAGGAATACTAGAATTACTAGTATTTTGTTAGAATTACTCTCACAAAACACTTGCTACAATGGTGTGCTGAATAAGACGCTCACTGACCAGAAGACAAGCTGGCAAGCTTATTCATCAGCACTAATAGCATCTTCAAATGTTGTCTATCCTCTCCTAACATAAATTATGTTTTAGTCGATAGACTCCAAAAAAGATCTATATTACAATCATCAATTGTTTTTGATTTTAAAATCTCAAGTTCTATATGAAACCTAGAACCATTTTTGGAAATGCAAATTATGGATAATATTGATATTGTACAGCATTATCTTCTCATTTATTTAACATATTGCATTGTCAATTATGAAAGTCTCTTTAATACTACAGGTAAAAATACAGGTAAAAAAATAAGGCAGTCCCCCAAAAATAAGCCCTAGTGCTTATTTTTGACATCAACGGTAATTCAGATACTTTTGTATTTGGGACAAAAATCAAGAGTCATTTTTAAAGCTTGGTTTACTAGAAAACATCATTACCTTAATAATGTTATCAGAACATCTTTTAATGCAAGCTGAAACCTCTTTCATGCAAATTAGCCTATTTTAAGTAGGAAAACTTACCTATTCCTGAAAAATATCCCTAGTAGCACAAGTCCATCAAAACCTTGGTCAATGAAAATACAATCTAGTCCTTGGACTAGACTCTCATTGCTTATTAGTAATAAAAAATCAACTTCTAAAACAAATATGAGATTCTTTTATGGCAAGAGAGAAACAATAATTTAGTACAATTTTGCCATTTTTCCCAGCCAGTGATCTGACAGTGCTCATAGAACTCGCTTATCTAGAAATATGGCATATAATTTGTCCTGCAGCAAGAAAAATGGCAGAGCAAGAAATCAAGCTAGTCCTCTGTTTCAATCTAAGTGCAATAGTCACATTTTGGAACTAGGGTCAATTAAACTATGATAAGAAGAATCTACATGTTTTTGAGACTTTCTATAAAAATGCCCTAAGTAGAAAAATATGAAAAAAATGTTTAATTATTCAGCACAGTTTTTATAAGTAAAGCTCTGGTTTAGTCTCAAACATGTCCAATTAAAGCCATCAATCCAACTAAAACAATTTTAGCTTGAAGCTTTGGAAAATCCCTCCTTTTTCAAATACTGCATTCAGCAAACTAGACTAAAGTTCTGGCCCCTTTCAAGGCAGTTGAATTTGTAGTTATTTATACTTCACAATCAAGTTCTGGTATACATAATCAGCATCTTATTCAGTGTTCATGATGATACACAGATGTATCTCTTGATCAATGAGCATTAAACTCAAGTTCTTAAAATAATGTTGTGCTCCTCTAAAGTCATTTTATGTCAAGGTACAAGAACAGAGCAAGTTCATAAGGCTTTTGCATTTGCCGCAAACTATTGTGTGTTGGATGATTGAAACCAGGAACAGAAATATGCTGGTTTTGGGATTTTTTTTTTTAAAAAAATTCCCTTTAGTATATTAAAGAACTGGATATATGGATATATCCTATTCATTTCAATGGTCTCCCTGGCCTAGCAAGTATCTTATAATCTGTACAGACTTGGTATGCAATTTCCATTGCTACATTCATTTTAGCTTCTCCCTCTTTTATCCCTCTTAGCAGCTTTGAACTGATTATTTGCAGAGGACTATTCCCATTGCTCTCTTAGTTTGAGCTTTTTCAGTTGTTTTTCTCTTCTCCCTCCTTTTCGGTATTATTGGACTATATACCCATGTATAAAATTAGACAAAGGGCCATAGATGACTCCTGGTGTAATAAGCACTAGAAATCCAAATGATTAAATATATTCTGTGAATACAGTTAAATAGCTAAGACAGATAATAGATTTGTTCGTGACTTTCAAAAATGCAATAAATAAAATTAGTAAATCTACATCTCAAAAGTCATAATTGGTCATTTAACAAAGACCGGAAAAGCAATTTCTAGTCTCATATTTCATATACATATCTAAAATATAAGGGATTTTTATTTATAATATTTGACTGACTCTCAAATGAAATACTGTACTACTTAAAACTTATTGAGTAGCTTACTGAGCCCCGTTCTAAGTGGCTTGCTTTAAGGTTTTGTACCGCATTTGAGAAAAAAAACAGAATTATAAAAATAGAATTATTATTAAAGAGGAGATGAGAGGAGGGGATTTTTTTTTACCAGTAATTTGGTCTATGGCAAATTAACAAGATGCATAAAGGTAGCCTACATAAGAAATCTGCTCTTATATGTGTATGCTTGCACATATCAGGATGGACTTCTTAAAAAGGTGTTGGTTTTAAAATGATTAAATCATTGATGAAAGTATTAATTATTAATTATTAATAAAACAAATAAAATAAGTAATTATTAATAAAATAGATTTCCATTATAAACATCCTAAATCCATATTTAATTATAGAATTATTTCACACACATGAAAATCCTATTTACAATAATAGCCAGGCAGATATCTTCAAGAGCCACTTCAAAATACTCTGCTACAGTATGTCATTATTTCCCATGTGCTATTAGCAGTGAGGGCAAAAGATGCCAAATTGATACAACCATAAATTCTTGTGCTGCTGTGATCCTTTATTTTATTTTTTATTTTTTTTTGGGGGGGGGAGTTTGTGCAAAAAGATTCAGGACTAGGAAGCTGGTTGCATTTTCTCACCTTTGACTTCTATTGCATATTTATCTAATATGTTATCTAAATGCTATACATATTTAATAAGTAACTTCCCACAAATATATGTCCATTCCTTTTTCTTATATACAGTCTTAATGTCTATTTGAGATAGAATAATTTAGGATGGTTATATGATTGTGGTGGCCACACTTTTCTTGAATAGGTCAATACTGTTTTCAATCTGAGTTTGAGGTAACACAAAACAGGATAAGGAGCAAGTAATTATGGTTTCATGGTCCTATTTAGTCACCTCTAACTTTCAGAAAGGGGTGATTTTTAATATTCCTTCCAAGTGTATGCTTTAATTTATTTCATTAACAACCGAACACATTCAAAAGTTTATGAAACTACCGTTATCTCTTCAGGAAGAAGTGGTTCTTGTCATGTGCTATATATAATTGTTACTCTATTTTGATCTTAGAAAAGTAAGTACTACTAAAAAAAGTACTAACTGTAGAAAATATTTACTTGCATTTGCCTACATATAGTAGTATCTACCTCCCAAAACATACTTTTATCCCACAAAAATATACAATTTTTTAGCATATAGCAATCCCATTGAAGCATATTTTTCAAAATTAATATGAACTATTTTTAAAGTATATGTGATTATTATGAGGGAATAGAATTCAAGATAAAATTGCATCTTGAGTTTCTATTAAAGCATGGGTGTTTGTGGACTTCTAACCCTTTTAAATAAAAAAGACACACAATTAAGGAAGAGCAGAAATGTTATGGTAAAACACTCTGCAGTATGTAGAAAGATCCCAGTTATAATCACAAGCACATGAAGATAGGTAAATGATTTCTGTCTGAAACTCCATACAGTTGTTGTCCATTGGTATATAGACAGCTGTATAATACAATTATACAGACCAACAGACTAATTTAACAGAAGGCCGTTTATTTTCCTGTCACTTTACTTTCTAATGTTATTTCTATCTAATTATAATATGAATATAGCAGAGAGAAAAATGCACCACATAAGAATAATTCAGAGGGGTATTTTTCTTTGACTAACCTTAATAAGAGTTGGTCAGTGTATTAAAAAAAGCCAAAGCAACAAGAATTAACTAACATATTTATTGTTCCTTTCAGTGATCTCTGGTACCTGGGTATATCACAACAAACTGCTTAGTGCGGTGAAGGTTACCTAACTGAAAAGAGGCAGACATGGAGACTTCTAAAATATGTTTTAGAATTTTATTAGACATAACTGTGGCCATGATACACCCCGTCATTTAGAAGTTATCTAAACAAGAAAATTAATTTGATAAGCCGAAACCGTAACTGATAATTATCCTGAACTAGACTAATTTGTTGGTATTTTTACATAGTACTAAATCAAATCTCAAAATAAACATTTAATAAACACCATCTAACAAACGGCATACATGCTGTTTATATTCCTACCATAGTAAGAGATATCTGTTCACTGGCATACATCACCACCCCCACCCCCCAAGCTCCCTACAGGTTTACTAAATTTGATTTGGAGGATTAAGGGGTCATTCGGAGTAGATCTGAAGGCAAGATAGTTGCAAAACAAACGAACAAAAAAAGGTATGCAGCCAAACCTCCTCAAAAAAAATATGCTGATAGTGCACCTAATAGAATAGTTTATTGGCCAAGTGTGATTGGATACACAAAGAATTTATCATTGATGCCACATGCTCTCAGTGTACCTAATAGAAAAGATACATTTGTCAAGAATCATGAGGTTTAACACTTAATGATTGTCCTAGGGCTAAAATAAGCAATCAGGAAACAATCAATATTAATGTAAATCATTAAGGATACAAGCAACCCTAACCCGCAACATTTAAAGTAACTAAAAATGTTAGCCTATATATTTATTCTGGAAGTTTGGGAGTCCCAATTTTTTTTAAAAAAAAATTCTGTCAAATATACTGGCCCCAAAAATAAAGGGAACACTCAAACAACACATCCTAGATCTGAATAAATGAAATATTCTCACTGAATATTTCATTTGCACAACAGCATGTGAAATTGACTGTCCATCCCTCTTGCTTCCTAAGTGGACAGTTTGATTTCACAGAAGTTTGATTTAATTGGAGTTATATTCTGTTTTTTTAAGTGTTCCCTTTATTTTTTTATTTTTTTTAGCAGTGTACAGTACATCCACCTTTCAATCCAGGATGCCAAGGAATTTAATCTCTACTGTTGGATAGGTTCCTACTGTAAAAATAGCTTTAGTGTTTCACGGATACAGACAAGACCTCACCCCCACCCCAAAAAAAAGATTCTCAAGTTTAGCTTTCAAGTACCTGGACTTTTTCCCCCCTTCCCCAGAAAAAGGCCCAAACCAAATTTAAATTTAGCAACCAAAATTTGGAAGGGAGGGGTCGAGAGCAAAAGTTCACCCACACCCACATACCCCAAAGCGGGGCTTTTCAGCCCCTTCAAGAGAAGTTTCCAACCGGCCGAGCCAAGCAGCGCCCTTTGGAAACGGGGCGGGGGGGGGGAAAAGAGCTGAATGACCCCTTTCAGAGCACCAGAGTCAACAAGGGAGGCCCCTCTCTGGCTTCCCCCAAAGCAACAGGGCCGTAATAAGGTCCGTGGACTTGCAAACGAACAGCCCCCCCCCTTCCGGTCCCCTTCCTCAGGCCACTCACCAGTCCATGCCCCGCCCTCGCCGGGAACCCAGGAAAGGGGGGAGAAGGGGGCGTGGCGGCGGCAGCAACAGCAGCGGCAACCTCGCGCTCTTTTCGTTGACAGCCTAGTCAACGTCTACGAGCGATTCAGGCCGCCCCCTCGGACCACCAAGGAGCATGCGTACCTCACCCTTGAAGGCCCCCCCTGCCCACGACAAGTAGGAAGAGACCGGGCCGCACTGGGAAGAATGAGGCGGCCGACACACATATACAGTACAGTACACACACACACACCCCTTCGCCTCCACCAATCACCCGGCGGAATGCCTCCGCGCGCGGGGATCACGACCGGCTCATCCGCTCAAAGCCCAAGGCGGAGAAGCCCCCCACCCCTCCAACCGCCACACGCATCGTCTCGCCTTCCACTGCCCCTAGCGCGCCCCTGGCAGCCAATGGCAGCGCAGCGCGCCCGCCTGCCGTCCGCCACGCCCCTTCCTCGCGCGCGCCCTACATAGACTCGCATGTCACTGCCCAATCACCGTTCAGCGCGCGCCCAATCTTCGGTTGCCCCTTTACAACTGTCGCGTACGGGGCCTCACCTGCGCGGGGGGACGAAAAAAAAATAAGGTGACAATCGTCCCCTCCCGTCCCGAACTCCGTATCTCCGGGAGGGAGGGGCGCCCGTTGTTCTCTTACTCCGGTGGCGTCCGTTTGTCCTTCCTTCCGTTCCTTTAGGGGGCGGAGTCATTCGCTGCCAAGTCTCCGCCTTTCCCCAAACTGTGGCGGCACTCCAGGCGGAAGTGACGTAGCTAAAGCGCGCTCGCCCACTCGCGGCTCGCAAAAATCCTCCGGAGACTCTGGAATCGGAAGAGGACGTCCGGCGCATGCTAGGACAGCGGTAGGCAAAGTTGGGTCTTCTATGACTTGTGGACTTCAACTCCCAGAATTCCTGAGCCAATCATGCTAGCTCGGGAATTCTGGGAGTTGAAGTCCACATGTCATAGAAGACCCAACTTTGACTATCCCTGCGCGAGGAAGTCCTTGGCCAGTGCAGAAAAGCCGGGATTGTTGCATACAAAAAAGCTTCTTGGCAGTTTCAGATGGAAAGTCTATAAGTGACTTAGCACTAAATCAGAAATTTCAGAGACTTGCCCCGTTCCATGCGTTTTCCTAAATTGGGAATATACTGGAAGGAGGAAAAAGTAGGAAGAATAACCAATTCTCCCAAGTGCTTTTTGCATATGTATTTTATAAAACCCATTATTGCATATTAGGCATTAAAGGAAAAGTATTAAAGATGATTCTTGCCTGTATAAATGAATCTTAATTCTAGGTAGGCTGTGCATCTTTTTGGACGTCCCAATAAATTCCCCCCCCCCAAAAAAAATCACACCATGAATTTCACTTGAATCATTACAATCATGACAATCTGTGGCGGCACCGACTCTCTGGAACCAACTCCCCCCGGAGATCAGAACTGCCCCTACTCTTCCTGCCTTCCGTAAACTCCTCAAAACCCACCTTTGCCGTCAGGCATGGGGGAACTAAACATCTCCCCCTGGACACATTTAATTTATACATGGTATGCCTGTGTGTGTGTCTGTTAGTGTATGGGGTTTTTTTTTTAATCTTTAAATATTTTAATTAATTGAATTATTTATGATTTGTTTTACACTTGTTGTGAGCCGCCCCGAGTCTTCGGAGAGGGGCGGCATACAAATCCAAATAATAAATAAATAAATAAATGAACAACTTTTGATTATCTCTTTAGTTTGTGCTTGCTTTTTTTTTTAATGATCCTTGCCATCCCCCTGCCAATAGCCCTCATTTCTGGAAACCGCAATAGGAATCATGCAAATCGCTTAACGCGTGCCTTTAGGCAAGAAACACTTACCGTAAATTCTATTTATCGTTTAAGTTTTCCACGGGATGGAAAATAATAAATGTTCACTGAAAATTAAATGGTTTTCTCTTTCCGTCAGTCTGCTAAAAATTACTTTCCATATCTCTCCAGTGGAGTCCACTGGGATTTTTTTTTTTTTTGAATTAAAAAAACCGACCGAAGTCTTTTTCTACACTTAGAGGGAATTACATCTACTGCATTATTGATGTTGCATAATTTGCTCTTCGTCTTATTAAAAGCAAGGGATTAAAAACAAGAGGCGCTCTTGGATTGTGTAAAACGAGACTTTAAGTGAGGAATAAAACTTCTTTCGGGGAGGCAACGGACGTCTCAAATACTGAGCGCTGCCCTTACAGTCTTAAGCAAGCCCTTGAATACAAAACGCTGGTCACGGGACGGGAGGGAAAAAATTGAACAGTCCCAAGAAATAAAATATCATGTCCTTTGAGCTAAGGAAATAGCCGAAGAAAGAATTACTGTTACGTACTTCTTACTCCGCAAAACTGGAAGTCGAACTCGCAATTTTCTAGAATTCGTCCTTGGATTGTGTATGGGGAAAAAATAATCAGGGCGGGTTTCTAAAAAGGAGATGATTAGATTGGATTAGATTAGATTATTAGAGTTGGAAGGGACCTTGTAGGTCTTCGGAGAGGAGCGGCATACAAATCTAATTAATAATAATAACAACAACAACAACAACAACAACAATCTAGTGTCTCACACACACACACACTCAAGCAGGATTCCCTACACACTATCTCCCTTTGAAAGTCTCAAGTGTTGAAGCTCTCACAACTTCCCCGGGCAAGCTGTTCCACTGGTTCAGGGCCAGGGTAGGTAAAGTTGGGTCTTCTATGACTTGTGGACTTCAACTCCCAGAATTCCTGAGCTAATCATGCTAGTTCAGGAATTCTGGGAGTTGAAGTCCACATGTCATAGAAGAGCCAACTTTGCCTATCCTTGCACTGGTTGATCAGAAAGTTCCTTTAGAATTAGAAAGATTAAAAAGGCACGTGGTGGCCAGGAAAACTCCACGGAGGTGCTGCTGAAATCAGTAGAAGTCAAAACGCAATTTTATTTTTCCTCCTTTCCAGGAGCAAGTTGGAACACGCCTCCCCGACTACTCAGATCCTCTTCCTCCCCGGTAGGTGGCGAGCGAGGCTTAATTGAAGGGAGCGAGGAGCCTAGGAAAGGAGGTGTAATCAGGAAAGGAGGTGTGGCCAAGGACTTTGGAGCTGACCCCGCCTCTTCCGGGGATCTGGCGGCGGAGGCGACGGCGTGTTTCTGCAATGGATGGGGAGGTGGAGTGGATCTACCGGGGGGATCCCCAGGAGGGGCAGAGCGCTCCGCTAGGTAAGGCTCCCCATGGAGGAGAGGCATCGGTCGCGGGGTGGTTGGGACTCCTTCAAGGGCTCTGGTTCTGCTCAGCAAGCACAGCTTTACTGTGTTTTAAATGTACACACATTTTTGCTGAATTGAAAATGAAGGGAGACTAGTATAGATCTACTGAATTTCAAGGCTAAGTTTCTCCCTTATTTGGGTGATTCGACAGGAAAAAAACGTGCTTGTGTGTGTAGGGGTGTGTGTGTGTGTGTGTGTGTATGGTTAGTTTTCTGTCAAAATAACCCTAGTATTCCCAAATATGGGAGGAAGCAACATTTTTGCTTTTCTTTTGCCTCTTGGCCCTCACTTATCAGCAAATGTATATATATATTTACTGCAGCACGAAGCTTACAATTTCAGCCTGATGATGGTGAATGTGAAATTTACATATTTTTGCTGATATATATGTGTATATATGTATATACATATTAGTATACAGTGATCCCTCGATTAGCACGGTCTCGATTAGTGCGAAACGCTGCAACGCGGTTTTTCAAAAAATATTAATTAAAAAATACTCCACGGTTTTTTTGCTATACCACGGTTTTTCCCACCCGATGACGTCATACGTCATCACCAAGAGTCACTTCTCTGTCTCTTTCTCTTTCTTTCCTGTCACTATGCTTCAATCATTTTCTCATTTCTCTTTTTTCTCCCCTTTTTTCTATCATTTCTCTCTCTCTTTCTTCCTCTCTCACACTCTCTTCCTCCCTTCTCTCTCCCCCCCTCCACTTGCCCACGAGAAGAAAAAAAGCAACCTCTGCCGGGCAGCTCCCCTTGTGCCCCCGCTTTGTGCCTGCCTCTTTTGGGGATTTCTTTTTCTTTTCTTTTTTGCGCTGGCAGCGGGAGCTGTTGGGGAGGGCTCTGCCGGGAAGGCCTCTCAGCTGCAGAGCCGAATGGGGGCGGAGGCAACAGCGGAGCCCGGCGCTGGGGCCATGCGAGGCTGTTCATCCAGGGGGGCGTGGACTGGCAAGTCGCCCTCCTTTCTCTCTCTTTCTCAAGATCGCTTGCCGCTTGCCTATTGCAGCGAAGGAGGCGAAGCAAGGCTCCAAGCTGCAAAGCGGCAAGCGATCTTGGAGTTTCCCCTTTGCCTGGGCGGCAGGAAGACCAAGGGAAGGTTCCTTCAGCCGCCCAACACCTGATCCGCTCCGCAGCGCGGCAGCAGCGAGGAACCGAAGATGGGGTTTCCCCTTTGCCTTTACCCCATCTTCGGCTCCTCGCTGCTTCCGCGCTGCGGAGCAGATCAGCTGTTGGGCGGCTGAAGGAACCTTCCCTTGGTCTTCCCCGCCGCCCACACGCAAACTCCACCATCTGCGCATGTGCGGCCATGAAAAAAATGGCGCACATGCGCAGATGGTGGTTTTTACTTCCGCATCCAGTATAACGCGGAAATCGGTTAGCGCGGGAGGTCTTGGAACGTAACCCCCGCGCTAACCGAGAGATCACTGTATATCTATATATGTATATATGTATTCGGCCAAAATAAGGCCGAAATAGATCTATCCTAGTCTCCCTTAATTTTCAAATTCAGCTTAAACATGTGACACATACAGATAGAATTGTCGGCTATCAATAAAATTAACTGCCTTGGAAATGGCCCTGGGTTGGGCCGAGAGGCAAAAAAGGAGCTGTGATGTTCCTTCAATATACCAGGGTGATTCGACACAAAATGTAACCCTTCCCTGGTACAGAGCTGAAGGGATTGGATACTGTAGCCTAGAGGATAATTCTCTGCCTTACAAGGCAAAGGTTGCAGGTTCAAGTCCCAGTGGGTATGGCTAGCTGATGAGGCCAAAATAAGGCCGAAATAGATCTATCCTAGTCTCCCTTAATTTTCAAATTCAGCTTAAACATGTGACATACATACATACATACATACATACATACATATATACATATATATGTGTGTGTGTGTGTGTGTGTGTGTTTTTTTATGTCGGATCACCCTGGTATATTTTTAAGGAACGTCACAGCTCCTTTTTTGCCTCTAGGCCCAACCCAGGACCACTACAAGGCAGTTAATATATTTTATAGCTGACAACTATATTCTGTATGTGTTAAATGTTTTTAGCTGGAATTTTAAAATTAAGGGAGACTAGGATGGTCCCGAAATGGGACCATCCTAGTCTCCCTTAATTTTAAAATTCCAGCTAAAAACATTTTATATATACTTTACAATGCAGAGTTCACCAGATCGAATCCCAGTAAAAGAAAGGGGTGTGGCTAGCTGATGAGGCCTAATAAGGCCGAAATGGGACCATCCTAGTCTCCCTTAATTTTAAAATTCCAGCTGAAAACATTTTAACACATACAGAATATAGTTGTCGGCTATAAATATATTAACTGCCTTGTAGTGGTCCTGGGTTGGGCCTAGAGGCAAAAAGGAGCTGTGACGTTCCTTAAATATACCAGGGTGATCCGACATAAGAAAAACATATAGCCCCTCCCTGGTACAGAGCTGGAAGGATTCAGATCAAATAGCTCTAACTGCTAGTTCTCTGCTTTACAATGCAGAGTTCACCAGATCGAATCCCAGTAAAAGAAAGGGGTGTGGCTAGCTGATGAGGCCTAATAAGGCCGAAATGGGACCATCCTAGTCTCCCTTAATTTTAAAATTCCAGCTGAAAACATTTTAACACATACAGAATATAGTTGTCGGCTATAAATATATTAACTGCCTTGTAGTGGTCCTGGGTTGGGCCTAGAGGCAAAAAGGAGCTGTGACGTTCCTTAAATATACCAGGGTGATCCGACATAAGAAAAACATATAGCCCCTCCCTGGTACAGAGCTGGAAGGATTCAGATCAAATAGCTCTAACTGCTAGTTCTCTGCTTTACAATGCAGAGTTCACCAGATCGAATCCCAGTAAAAGAAAGGGGTGTGGCTAGCTGATGAGGCCTAATAAGGCCGAAATGGGACCATCCTAGTCTCCCTTAATTTTAAAATTCCAGCTGAAAACATTTTAACACATACAGAATATAGTTGTCGGCTATAAATATATTAACTGCCTTGTAGTGGTCCTGGGTTGGGCCTAGAGGCAAAAAGGAGCTGTGACGTTCCTTAAATATACCAGGGTGATCCGACATAAGAAAAACATATAGCCCCTCCCTGGTACAGAGCTGGAAGGATTCAGATCAAATAGCTCTAACTGCTAGTTCTCTGCTTTACAATGCAGAGTTCACCAGATCGAATCCCAGTAAAAGAAAGGGGTGTGGCTAGCTGATGAGGCCTAATAAGGCCGAAATGGGACCATCCTAGTCTCCCTTAATTTTAAAATTCCAGCTGAAAACATTTTAACATATATATATATATATATATATATATATATATATATATATATATATATATATATATATACACACACACACACACATATTTTTGCTGATATATATGTGACACATACAGAATATAGTTTGTCGGCTATGAATAAATTAACTGCCTTGAAATGGCCCTGGGTTGGGCCAAGAGGCAAAAAGGAGCTGTGATGTTCCTTCAATATACCAGGGTGATTCCACACAAAAACCATGTAACCCAGCGGTCCCCAAACTACGGCCCGTGGGCCACATGCGGCCCACTGAGGCCATTTATCCAGCCCGCCAATGAGTGACAAGAAGCGAGGGAAAAGAGAGAGAGAAAGAAAGAAAAGGGAAAGAGAGGGAGGGAAGGAGAAGTGGAGAGGAAGGAAGGAAGGAGAAATGGAGGGAACAAGGAAGAAAGGAAGGAAGGAAGAATGAAATGAATGGAGGGACAGAGGAAGGAAAGACTGTTTGGGGTGGTGGTAATTTTTTAAAAAATTTCTCTCAACATACATTCAAACAACACACTACCATCTAATTTTCCATGAATAAAATGCGTTATTTTGTTAGGAACTAATATCAATCATCAAAAAAGTTGCAAAAGGTTTTTTTTCTAATTTTGTCATCGAGTTACATTCATTTTCTTTTGATTAAATTCCCTCCTTAATGTTCCTTCAAAAAGTGCAACACCAATTATATTTCTAACTTATTAACCATTGTGCCAAAGTGCTTCCTTCTTTCTTTGTACATTTTTCATAAGCCAAGAAAACCTTGTATCGCCAATCAGATGTTAACAAAAGAAAATTAAAAACAAAACATAAACATATATGAATTTCAGATCTTCTCCCCCCTCTAACTAGTACGTTCCCATTTTGTTTTTTACTTTAAAACAAGGTATGTGCAGTGTGCATAGGGATTTGTTCATAGTTTTTTTATATAGTCCAGCCCTCCAACAGTCCGAGGGACAGTGAACTGGCCCCCTGTGTAAAAAGTTTGGGGACCCCTGATGTAACCCTTCCCTGGTACAGAGCTGAAGGGATTGGATACTGTAGCCTAGAGGTTAATTCTCTGCCTTACAAGGCAAAGGTTGGAAGTTCAAGTCCCAGTAAGGGTGTGGCTAGCTGATGAGGCCAAAATAAGGCCAAAATAGATCTATCCTAGTCTCCCTTAATTTTCAAATCCAGCAAAAACATATATATGTATATATACACACACGCACACCCTCCAAATATTTACATCCATATGTACCAAATATAATAATAGCAAAAACAGAATCACCACAAATACCCTTACTTTGTTTTTTTAATGGTTTTTTATCTTACTTTGACTTCAGATTAAATATCAATGTCTGCCAATCTGCACTTCTATTTTCCATCACTCAACCTTCCTTTCCCTCTTTCTCATTTTTCTTGCTGTTCTCACTTTTTTCATTATTATTTTTTTTGCTGTTCAATTTCAGTTCAGTTTACAAACGGGAAACTAAAGAATTCTGAAAATATGAATTTCACTTTGTACAGAAGCAAAGACATCAATAATCCCAGAAAGAAGCATCATACAATTGTGGTAATTAAACACTTGTTACATGCTTTTGTGTTTGTTTAAATTTGTTTATCTATTTTATTTACTTTTATGGTATGAATGTTGAATAAAAGTGTGTCCCCTTTATGAAACTTAAGGCATCATCAGCAGGCAGTGCAATAATTCATGTCTCTATTGAAGTTTATATTTCCAATTTCCATAAGTCCAATTTCCCTTTAAGGTGTCTTCTTTGTGGGGAATCGATGTCACACAGATAAAGGTTTATAGAAACATAGAAACATAGAAGACTGACGGCAGAAAAAGACCTCATAGTCCATCTAGTCTGCCCTTATACTATTTCCTGTGTTTTATCTTAGGATGGATATATGTTTATCCCAGGCATGTTTAAATTCAGTTACTGTGGATTTACCAACCACGTCTGCTGGAAGTTTGTTCCAAGGATCTACTACTCTTTCAGTGAAATAATATTTCCTCACGTTGCTCTTGATCTTTCCCCCAACTAACTTCAGATTGTGTTCCCTTGTTCTTGTGTTCACTTTCCTATTAAAAACACTTCCCTCCTGAACCTTATTTAACCCCTTAACATATTTAAATGTTTCGATCATGTCCCCCCTTTTCCTTCTGTCCTCCAGACTATACAGATTGAGTTCATTAAGTCTTTCCTGATACGTTTTATGCTTAAGACCTTCCACCATTCTTGTAGCCCGTCTTTGGACCCGTTCAATTTTGTCAATATCTTTTTGTAGGTGAGGTCTCCAGAACTGAACACAGTATTCCAAATGTGGTCTCACCAGCGCTCTATATAAGGGGATCACAATCTCCCTCTTCCTGCTTGTTATACCTCTAGCTATGCAGCCAAGCATCCTACTTGCTTTTCCTACTGCCCGACCACACTGCTCACCCATTTTGAGACTGTCAGAAATCACTACCCCTAAATCCTTCTCTTCTGAAGTTTTTGCTAACACAGAACTGCCAATGCAATACTCAGATTGAGGATTCCTTTTCCCCAAGTGCATTATTTTACATTTGGAAACATTAAACTGCAGTTTCCATTGCTTTGACTATTTATCTAGTAAAGCTAAATCATTTACCATATTACAGACCCCTCCAGGAATATCAACCCTATTGCACACTTTAGAGTCATAGGCAAACCTTCCCTACCAAACCTTCCCCTATGTCACTCACAAACATATTAAAAAGAATAGGACCCAGAACAGACCCTTGTGGCACACCGCTTGTAACCTGTCTCTGCTCAGAATACTCGCCATTAACAATAACTCTCTGATGTCTATGCTTCAGCCAGCTTGAAATTCACTGAACTATCCAGGGATTAAGTCCAATCTTCACTAATTTATCTATTAGCTCTTTATGTGGAACCGTATCAAAGGCTTTGCTGAAGTCCAGATAGGCAATATCCACGGCACCACCTTGATCCAACACCTTTGTGACATAGTCAAAGAAATCAATGAGATTAGTCTGACATGATTTATCTTCTGTAAATCAAAGGAATGGAAGATCTTTTTGAATTACTTCTTGTATTTCTACTGCTGTATAAAGCCAAGCCTAGGGTCTGAGAATTTTAGTTGCTTTAGCACATAACTTTAAGAAACTGTACAACTGGAACCATGAAAGGTGCATACACATTTGAGAAATAATTAAATAAAAACGGTTCATGTGTATGTATTTTCACTGCCTAGTAGTTTTGGTATAATTGGGCATATGAGCCAAGGTGGCGCAGTGGGTAGAGTGCAGTACTGCAGGCCACTAAAGCTGACTGTTAGATCTTCAGGTTAGCGGTTCAAATCTCATCACGGGCTCAAGGTTGACTCAGCCTTCCATCCTTCCGAGGTGGGTAAAATGAGGAGTTGGATTGTGGGAGCAATATGCTGGCTCTGTTAAAAAGTGCTGTTGCTAACATGTTGTAAGCCACCCTGAGTCTACAATAAATATAAGGGTTGGTTGCATATGTGAATATTAAGTATGGAAATTGTTCTTTTGACCCCAGGCATCTACACATCTCTAAGCTTTTGACTCTGTATGTTTCAGGCAGACATTATTATTACATTTTAATTCTGTAAATTACATTGCATGTATTAATGATATATTATTTTAAAACAAATGCAATTTCCACAAAAAGCTACCAGAGGTGTTCGATTCAAAAATGAGATTTTGATAATAGCAATTATAACTTCATTTCTGCACGATGGTCCATACATATTAAATAATAGAAGAAACAATTTAACAATTAGCCTCAGTTTACCATTGTGTAGAAATGAAATTATAATTGCTGTTATCAAATTCTCACTTTTGAATCGAATACCTCTGGTAGCTTTTTGTGGAAATTGCATTTGTTTTAAAATAATATATCATTAATACATGCAATGTAATTTACATTTACATTTAATAATGTCTGCCTGAAAAATAGAGTCAAAAGTCAGTTGATATATAAAAAAAAGTATACAATATACAATTCCAAAAAATAATAGCAAAATGAAAAGCTTAGAGATATGTTGATGCCTAGGATCAAAAGCAATTAAGAAAATATCATAGACAAGGATAAGAGTTCTCTATTTTCCTTGTTTATCTTGTTGAACTTATGTATATACAGTAGTCCCTCACCTATCGCTGGTGTTACGTTCCAGACCTGGCCGCGATAGGTGAAATCCGCAATGGGGAATTTATCGACTGATAGTACTTATTTAAGTATTTATATTGTAATTGTTTGGTAAGTTTTCATTGTTTTAAGTGTTTATAAACCCTTCCCACACAGTATTTATTTTAGATACAGTATTTAAATACAGTATTTACAATTTTAGATTTTTTTATTTTTTTTAAACCTGCCGATCGAGTTCGGCGGGCTGTTTAAATCTGCCGATCGACTTCCTCAGAAACCCGTGATGAAGTGAAGCCGCAGTAGGTATAGCGAGGGACTACTGTATTGCATTGCGTTCAGGTTATCACTTTAATTAAAAATAATGGCATTTCTAATGAGTATAATCAGTAAACCCAACTTATATAGCTGGGCTTAGTAAACATTTAACTGGGAAAAGTTGGAAACATTAGAAGAGACTATAGATCTGCTTACTTGGCATTCATTCAACTCAACCCAGACAAGACGGAGTGGCTCTGGGTTTTGCCTCCCAAGGACAATTCCATCTGTCCGTCCATTACCCTGTGGGGAGAATCATTGACCCCCTCAGAGAGGGTTCGCAACTTGGGTGTCCTCCTCGATCCACAGCTCACATTAGAGAAACATCTTTCAGCTGTGGCGAGGGGGGCATTCGCCCAGGTTCGCCTGGTGCGCCAGTTGTGACCCTATTTGGACCGGGAGTCACTGCTCACAGTCACTCATGCCCTCATCACCTCGAGGCTCGACTACTGTAACGCTCTCTACATGGGGCTACCTTTGAAAGTGTTCGGAAACTTCAGATCATGCAGAATGCAGCTGCGAGAGCAATCACGGGCTTCCCTAAATATGCCCATGTCACACCAACACTCCGCAGTCTGCATTGGTTGCCGATCAGTTTCTGGTCACAATTCAAAGTGTTGGTTATGACCTATAAAGCCCTTCATGGCACTGGACCAGATTATCTCCAGGACCGCCTTCTGCTGCACGAATTCCAGCGACCAGTTAGTCCCACAGAGTGGGTCTTCTCCGGGTCCCATCAACTAAACAATGTCGCTTGGTGGGACCCAGGGGAAGAGCCTTCTCTGTGGCGGCCCCGGCCCTCTAGAACCAACTCCCCCCCAGAGATTAGAATTGCCCCCACCCTCCTTGCATTTCGTAAACCGCTTAAAACCCATCTCTGCCGCCAGGCATGGGGGAATTGAGATACTCTTTCCCCCTAGGCCTTTACAATTTTATGCATGGTATGTCTGTATGTATGTTTGGTTTTTATAATAATGGGTTTTTAACTGTTTTTTAGTATTGGATTATTATTATATGCTGTTTTATTATTGCTGTTAGCCGCCCCGAGTCTCCGGAGAGGGGCGGCATACAAATCCAATAAATTAAATTAAATTGAATTGAATTGAATTGAATTGAATAAATGAATAAATTCATTGTTGTAATAAATTCTTACCTAGGATGTCTTAGGATAAATTGGGAAAACCTTCTGGAAAATGCCTTTGCCTAGAAAACCAGCATCCATAGCTTATTGCTTTTTTCCCCCTTGTTCAGAATGCAGAAACAGATCGGCTGTCTTACATAGGAAAGAACTTTGGTGCAGAAGCTCTAAAATGCAATACTCTTCGCAGGTATAATGAATATGTCTATATCTCTAAAACCCACGCATGTATCAAATTATATTTGTTTTATTTATGTATAAATAAAAGCAATAACTATATTTGCGTTCTTTATCAAGTCAGAATTAACCAAGCATTAATAGCTGCAGAATAACAACGCTCCTCTCAGTGTTATATTTGTGATTCAAAGTGATAAATATCTTGAAGATTGATGGAACTTGAAAGCAAATCATAATGCATGTCTGAAAATCTTTCTAAAGCCTAGAAAAGATTTAAAACCTGGGGAGAGCAAAAAATGGGCGTGCCAGGAGGGTGGGGAATGGGGGGCATATGGAATTATGGGGGGGGCACACATATGCGTGACAGCCCCCCCCCCCCCCCCGGCCACGCTCAATACCCTTTTGGCATCCAAACCAAAAAAGGTTCACCATCACTAGGCTAAAAACTGGGAGACCTTGAACTTTAACCCCACCTTAGGTACAAATGACCAGACTGAGTTACTCTCTCTCAATCCTAAGAAGAAAGCAGTGAAGAAAACTAATTCCAAAATCTTGCCAAGAAAATTGAATGGACTTTGTCCAGGGATCAAAACTGACTCGAAGGCATCTCCCCCATCCTCTTGAACTCACGTAGAGTTTGTAGTGCGAATGACAAATGTAGGAAGAGTGGAATAATACTTGTTTCTAATGGAGTTACACAGTAGTGGAGTTGATTTAGTTAAACTGGGGTAAAGGAGATCCAAATTGCTGTCTAGTTCAGCCCTCAAGTAATCTTAGCCACTTCATAACAATTTTAAAGTGCTATTTTACATTTTTTTAAAAAGTAACAGAGAAGGGAAGAGAAGGGAAGGACACTAAATGCAAATGAATTTGCTTCCTATTGCTAAAGGGGCAAAATTTGATGCGCTACATGCAATATTTTGCAAACTAAACGTGATTTGTAATTTGCTGTCTTTGTCCCTTCTTCAACTACTCCCCACATCTACATGAGAAATCTTCTGTTACACTTTTAAGAGGTATAAAGAGAGTTGTAAAGGGGTTAAAAAAAACCCATTGTATTGGAAAATGCTATTTCTGAAGCCAGACTGGCCATGCCACTCAACACCATCTCTTCCATTAGATATTTTGTCGGTGTTTTAGATGAACCCTCTGGGCAAATGGAGGTCTACAATGCAGAATTGTTCAACTTGCAGCCATTAATTTCAGGTAGGTAAAGCACTCCCCCCCCCCCCTAATTTTAATTATTGGCATAGTTACCTGGAGTCAGAAAAATGATTTTTTTCTCATTTATTTATTTCTCCCTCTTTAATTTTTGTATAAATAAGACAGTTCACAAGCCAGTGCACTTTTTAATGGTGCCCTTTTTAAAAATAAACAACTGTTAAATAGTGATGGGCGAACCCAACGGTGTTCGGGTTCGGCAAGTTCGGCTGAACTTTACGCAAAATTCGGCCGAACCCGACCCGAACTTGAACCTGAACGGGGAATCCCTCCCACAAAGAGATTCCGGGGGCAGAGTTTTGACGTCACCGGCAGGTTGCTAAGGACTCCAAGGTGATCACTTCCTGGATTCCATGGAATCCAGGAAGTGATCACCTTGGTGTCCTTAGCAACCTGCCGGTGACGTCAAAGCTCCGAACGCCGAACACGACCCCGAACTTTGCCCGAAGTTTGAAAATATTTCGGGTTCGTGTTGGGTATACCGAACACCGCAAAATTCGGTATGGACCCGAATTGTGCGGGTTCTGTTCACCCATCACTACTGTTAAACAATCAATAAAAGTTATTTACTGCTTAATATTGTTTTTTTCCTATGCAGGACCTGGGAGATGTTTTATTGATTCATATAAATCAGGGGTGTCAAACTCAATTTCATTGAGGGCCCCATCAGGTCTGTGGTTGACCTTGGCTAGTGTGTGGGTGGGTGGGCACTCGGTGGGTGTGGCAAGCTTGATGCCACTCCCCAAACTGCTGTCATGGTTCCTCTTTGCATTGGATAGGCCAGGCCAAAGCCACGCTGGCCCGATGTTTCCTCTTCGTATTTGGTAGACCTGGACGAAGCTACACGGGCTGGCCCCTCCAAGACAGTCTCACGGGCTGTATCCATCTGCATTGTGGACAAGATTCAGCCCGCGGGCCTTATGTTTGACACCCCTGACAGAGAGCTTTCTGCCCTGAGCGTTTAACAAGAACATCAACACATGAGTGCTAATCTTGTTGTAGATTTTCAGAATACAAATGGAATTAAGTGGTCTACTGTTCCAACTACTACCAATCTAGAAAGCAACCCTCAGAGTAGGCTCAGTTCAAGTTTCCCTAATGCACTAGTTTTCTATTGAAAGGAATGTTTAGCATTTTTAAACTTTAATCTGCAAATTGCATTCAGAAATAGTAAATTCTTAGAAGGATGTACTGTATGTTTTCCCCCTGAATTTTTTTCCTATCTCCTAGTCAGGATTTGCTTGATGAAGGAAAGATTATATTTTTAATAATGTTGATGATTCTGAAAAGATGCTATCAGATTTAGAAACATAGAAGATTGGCTGTATTTCATCTTAGGATGGATATATGTTTATCCCAGGCATGTTTAAATTCAGTTACTGTGGATTTACCAATCACATCTGCTGGAAGTTTGTTCCAAGCATCTTCTACTCCTTCAGTAAAATAATATTTTATTTTTCAGTAAAATAATATGTATCTCCCATGCACTAACACAGCTCATTCTACCAAGCATATACAGTGTTCCCTCGATTTTCGCGGGTTCAAACTTCGCAAAAAGTATACCACGGTTTTTCAAAAATATTAATTAAAAAATACTTCGCGGGTTTTCCCCCCTATACCACGGTTTTTCCCGCCCGATGACGTCATATGTCATTGCCAAACTTTTGTCCGCCTTTAATAAATATTTTTTTAAATAAACTTTAATAAATAAAGATGGTGAGTAATAATCTAAATGGTTGCTAAGGGAATGGGAAATTGCAATTTAGGGGTTTAAAGTGTTAAGGGAAGGCTTGTGATACTGTTCATAGCCAAAAATAGTGTATTTACTTCCGCATCTCTACTTCGCGGAAATTCAACTTTCGCGGGCGGTCTCGGAACACATCTCCCGCGAAAATCGAGGGAACACTGTATAACAATCCTTGATCAGAAAAATTTAAAAGAATGTGTTGATAATAGATAGCTAATATATCTTCTTTCCAAGAGTACTTTAATACTGTTTGATTGCCAAGATGGATGAATGGCTTAATCAGGAGTCTTGTTGATTTTGATGTCACGTTATTTCTTTTGTTGTTTTTCCTAACAGATGATATAGTAGATAATGACCTGTCAGAATATTTGACTAAATCCTACAGAGAGAAGGTATGTCGAGCAACTAGGATACTATGATTGGAAAAATTATTTTGATACCTTGTTTTATTAAAAGGTTTTTTGATTGATTGATTGATTGATTTAGATTTGCCACATGGTAATGGCATTGGGATACATTTCAACCCTATTTTTAAAAATGTCCTTATTCTGGACTATTTCTCTTTGTGGTTTCTGTTTGCTACAATTTAGACACATTTGCCATTGTTAAATAAGTTCAGTATATCAGTGATAATGGTTTCAGTCTGGGGTAATTAAAAAATGGAAACTTGAACACAGTCTTTAAACTCTATTGACATTTCGCCTTTCATTAGTCATGTCTAGTTTAAATGTTTAAATCCATGCTGAAAGCATTCCATGTGATTCATGCCCTTAGATAAGGAATGTAGCTTGATGGGTGACAAGTGCTCCATCTTGGAGCATAATCTTTCCATACAGGTGCTGTTCATTTAATCACCACTTGCTCAGTGACCATTCAAACTTATGACAATAGTGGCAGTTACAACTGGTCATCATACTTGTAGCTGGCACAGCATTCTCGCATGATCAAGATTTGTGAACTTTCCTGCCAGATTCCCACAAGCAAAGACAATGGGAAGCCAGCAGGAAGTCAGAAGTGAGGATCACATGAAGGCCTCACTTAACAGCTGGAATTGTTGTCGCTAAGCAGTGCAGTCACATGATTTTTCATCCCACAACCTTGTCTCTTATCAATGACGCTTCTGCTTCCAATTAGCATCGTTAAGTGAAAACTACCTGTACTATAGTTGGTCACTTTCTAGCTTCTCTAGATTAGATGTGTTTTGAATCACACTGATGAAAGTGGCTTGGGAAATATCTGTTGCAGCAACAAGGTCAGCTATTGATAAGAAAGAAACCTATCAGAGGAACTTTTTATTCATAATTAACTTTAGGGTTCATCTCAGTGATCCTTGATAGCTTCATATCTTTAATTTTTAAAACATTGTGACCCCAAAGCCCCTTTATAGCAGTACTGTAATATAAGTAAAGATAACGTAAATGGAGTTCTTATCACTTCTTTAACCACAACTTGGACCTGGTTCTGCTTACAATAGCAGATACTGTATATAGGCAATATAAAGTTGGCTACCATTTAAAATCCAAGTTGGTTAGAGTAAGCATCCTTCTAGCAAACTTGATTGAATTTACTAAAAATGACTCTTAAATAAAGCTACTGAATCTAAAAGAATAATCAATTATTTAGAACAGTGTTTCCCAACCTTGGCAACTTGAAGATATTTGGACTTCAACTCCCAGAATTCCCCAGCCAGCAAATGCTGGCTGGGGAATTCTGGGAATTGATGTCCAGATATCCTCAAGTTGCCAAGGTTGGGAAACACTGATTTAGAAGACAATTGATGTGTTCTGTTTTCTTTCCTGCAAAATAAAGTTTGGAGGTGTGTTTGGAGTCATGTTCTTCTAGGTCACAGATGTCAAATTCGCATTGTTATGTTGCCATCACATGACATTTTGTGACGTTTTTCCCATTTGCAAAGCTGGAGTGGGCGTGGCCTATGTGTAACTTATCTGGCCCACGGGCTGCCAGTTTAACATTCCTGTTTTAGACTGTCTTATTATGGGCAGAAAAGAGCTTGACATGTACTTTGTGTTTTTGCTACCTGCCTCAGAACTGAATTTCTCCTGCACCGGAGCCGCCCAGTGCCCTGTTTTCCCTAAAGTAAGACATTCCCTGATAATAAGCCCAATTGGGCTTTTGAGTACATGCAAGAAGGCCAAGAACTTATTTCAGGGTTCAAAACAAATATAAGACAGGGTCTTATTTTCAGGGAAACACAGTAAGAGTATCACTTTGTGGCTTAGATAACAATCTCTTGATAATTTTACAGGTAGATCTCTGCATTGAAGCCTTTGGAACCAACAAACAGAGAAAAGCCTTGAATTCTCGGAGAATGCATGAAGTCAGAAAGGAAGTATTAAATAAAGCAGTGATTGAAGCTGCAGAAGATGTCATAGAGACAAAAGGTGTTGCTGGTAGGTATAAAAGCCTTGAAATAAAGAATTGGAGCTGTAAGCCTATCTAAGATCTCTCTTTTTAATGTAATGGAGGAGTGAATTTCTGGTTATGTAATTTATTTTGAGTGTAATCATAAAGTGACGGCATTGCATGGTAATGAGTCTCATCTATCTGAAAATAATTAAATGTTAAAATTATCACTGTCCTGCCATTTACCTTCATACGATTCTCATCTGTAAAGCCCACTAATAATTTTGTTTCCATTATTTGAACCAATTTGACTCCTTTCTAAATGTTTATAGGATTCTTTATGCTTCACCATTTCATATATTTGCTACTATTGTTTTCATTTTTTGTTAAATGGCTCAATATTGCTGCTGGGTTTTTTAAAAAAAATATTCCAATGTAATTCAGTGTAAAATATTTTAATAGCTTTCAATTTCCTATTTTCTTGTTAGTTCTTTTAAATTTACAAGTTAGATATTGCCTCCTTATGTCTCAAATTCTGGTATCCTGCAACACCTCTGCAACTACCACATATTTTCAAAGATACGTACCATATTTTTCGGTCTATAAAATGCACTTTTTGTCTCCCAAAAGGAGCGAAAATGTCTGTGTGCCTTATACGTAGACCAAATATTGCCAAGGCCCCACCCACCCAGTGGCCAGTTTTTGGGCTCTGCACACTCTATTTTTGGGACCTTTTCCAGGCCTTTTTGGCCTGTTTTGGGGGCTTTTTTCCAGCCCATTTTTGAGGCTTCTTTCAAGCTCATTTTGTGGCTTTTTTTCTGCCCATTTTGAGGCCTTTTTGGCCCATTTTTTTTCAGAAAAGAACAGGCTGGAAAAAACCTTCAAAAATGGACCAAAAAAGTATTGAAAATGGGCAGAAAAAAGGCTTGAAAGGGCTGAAAAAAGCCTAAAATGGGGCACAAAGAGGTCATTTTTTGTTTTCCTCTGAAAAATACGGTATTTACAATAAAATCCTTTGTATCTTCAGTTTATAAGTGGCTGAAGTGCAAATTTTCATTTATTTAATTTATTTCTGTGCCTTTCCAAACTGGGGTGTTTCTCCATGTATTAGACTATATCTTTCATTTTAGAATCCTCCAACCAGTATTGGTGATTAGCTAACGAAGCATAGAAATCAATAACATACAGATCTTGTATCCCTTATTGTCAGTTCGGAATTTTCATCCTAGGAAAATTAAAGCTGACTTTCTCTCTTTTGCTCTTTAGGGGAACCCTAAATTCTTTCCTCTCCCCTTTCTGAAAAAGCATTTGCAGAGTTTTAGTTATTCATAATTTTTATTTACATCCTTTCTTCCAACTTAATATGTTGCCAGTATTCTTATATGTTGCTTAGTAAGTACCTTGTACATTCATATTCTTTCATATTATTTTATTTTACTTTACTTTTATTTCAGTGGTTTAATCGGAATAGTTTGTTCCAAACTGTTTTCTGAATGTCAGTACAATAAGGTAGTTTAAAAGAGATAGGAAATTCTATCTATCTATCTATCTATCTATCTATCTATCTATCTATCTATCTATCTATCTATCTATCTATCTATCTATCTTTCTATCTATCTATCTATCTATCTATCTATCTATCTATCTATCTATCTATCGCTGTCTGTCTCTCTCTCTCTCTCTCTCTCCCTCCATCCATCCATCCATCCATCCATCCCTGTCTGTCTGTCTGTCTGTCTATCTATCTATCTATCTATCTATCTATCTATCTATCTATCTATCTATCTATCTCTGTCTATCTATCTATCACTGCCTGCCTGTCTGTCTGTCTATCTATCGCTGTCTGTCTGTCTGTCTATCTATCTATCTATCTATCTATCTATCTATCTATCTATCTATCTATCTATCTATCTATATCTGTCTATCTATCTATCACTGTCTGTCTGTCTGTCTATCTATCTATCTTCCAACACACACAGAGAAAGTTGAGAAAGATTCTTTAATGATTTTTGAATTAACTTTTTTTCTAAATAAACACCGTGTTAAATAAATAAAGTATTTCCTTTTTTATTCGTCTTCAAAGCATTGGTTCATGATGCAGCAGCAGATGAGAAAACAGATGTCTCCTTGGTTCTTCCTCCCTGCCATGAAGATGTTGAAAATCTAGAGGGCGTCTACAAGTTTGAAGATAGTATCCTTTATGAGCAGAATGTAGTTTGAGAGAATGGACCTTAACATGCCCCTCATGGTTGAAGAACACATGGAGGAGAGATATCATGAGTTCTAATTGTGAATATGTTGTACATACAACTAGCGAATCTAAAACCCGTTGGTGCAGGGAGTTAGGGAAAGGAAACAGTTGTCAAGAATTGTTGCCTTTCTAATGAATGCCTTTCGAAAATCTTATTCAATACAAAGAGAAAGAGGGAGGAAATTTTTATCATAGTCACAGAACAGAGTCAAACAAGAAAGGTGATGGGTTTTTTCTACCCCCTCACTCACCCAAAATCTGACCCGATAATATTCTCCTATATTTGTTGCATCGTTGACACATTCATTCTAAAACTTTCTCTCCTGAATGTAGATTATCACCTTCAAACTTGCTAAGATACTAAGAACAAGTTGAGCAGTCTTCCCTAACTCTATAAGGGTGATTGAGAACCTCTTTTTGCTCAGGTGCCAAAAGGGTGCATGTAGCGCACACACGCATACCGACACCCAAAACGCAATGCCTGCACATTTGCGCACAACCCCTCCCCTGTGCATGTGGGCAGGGCTCACTGAAGCCTCCAGAGCCTGTGAATGGTGAAAAACGGATTCCCACCGATTTTCGGCCTTCCAAAGGGAGAGTCTTTTTCGCTTTTCCCAGGCTTCAGGAAAGCCTCCAAAGCCCATGGATGGCAAAAAATGTCACAAATGAACTTCCCGTTGGGCCATTGGGCTGTTTTTCACCCTCCCCAGGCTTCAGAAGGCTTTCCTGAATCCTGGGGAAGGCAAAAATAATCTCCCCCTACCCTCCAGAAGGCCGAAAATCAGCTGGACAGAGTCAATATGTGCGCTGGAGCTGACAAGGCCACGCCTCACATATCCTCAGAAATGGCTCTATGTGCCACTTTATTTATTGTATTTATTTTATTTATTTTATTTATTTATTTTATGTACGTATGTATTTTTATTTACTTACTTACTTACTTACTTACTTACTTACTTACTTACTTACTTACTTACTTACTTATTTGATTTGTATGCCGCCCCTCTCCGTAGACTCGGGGCGGCTTGTGGTTTGCCATCATGATGCTGTAATTTCTGATATAGAAAAGGGATAGGAAAGAAGAGAAGGGAGGGGAGAGGAGAGAAAAGAAGATAATTCTTTATTGGGCAAATGTGATCGGACAAACAAGGAATTTGTTTCCGGTTCATAAGCTCACAGTGTATATACCATGTTTCCCCCAAAATAAGAACCTGTCTTCTGGGAGTTGACGTCCACAAATTGTAAAGTTGCCAAGTTTGGGGACCCCTGCTTAAGAGCATCTAGCCTCAATCCTCTGGTCTGCTTTATATTGAGATTGCCTTGATGAGCAAGAAATTGTTGTCTAAAACATCCTAAACATATCTCTAGTCATTTCACCTGCTGAATATGAGGCACTTCAGGCTCCAGCTGCCGTTTTCATGAACATAACCGCAGCTGACATTCTCAAGATGACCGAAGAGAAAAGGTAAAGATCTTCCAAATACAATTCAGGGCAAAGTATTATTAACTTCCAGCAGACGTGGTAGATAAATCCACAGTAACTGAATTTAAACATGCCTGGGATAAACATATATCCATCCTAAGATAAAACACAGGAAATAGTATAAGGGCAGACTAGATGGACCACGAGGTCTTTTTCTGCCGTCAGTCTTCTATGTTTCTATGTTTCTAATGTGATTTAAAATAGAAATGTAATTAGCAATTAGTTTTGTAAAGAAGGAACTGAAGACTGAAATATCAAGCGAGGGGGTGAATCTTCATGTGTGAATAGCCATTCAAATTTAATGCAAACCCTCTTTGGCTTTTTGCCTTGAGGTGCTTTGTACATTCTAGTGAAGGCTGTCAAATGGCAAATATATGGTTTAATTCAGGCAGGAGTTGCTGCTATCGCTGCTACTGGTGCACTGCGCGTGCAGCTTTGGGTGTCAGGCGGGTGCCCACGCCCCAGTGAGATTTTATTCATTCATTCATTCATTCATTCATTCATTCATTCATTCATTCAATTTTTATGCCGCCCTTCTCCTTAGACTCAGGGTGGCTTGCAACATGTTAGCAACAGCACTTTTTTAACAGAGCTAGGCTATTGCCCCCACAATCCGGGTCCTCATTTTACCTACCTAGGATGGATGGGAGGCTGAGTCAACCTTGAGCCAGTGATGAGATTTGAACCGCTGACCTTCAGATCTACAAGTCAGCTTCAGTGGCCTGCAGTACAGCACTCTACCTGTTGCGCCACCCCGGCTCGTTCTGTGCATGCACAGGAAGCAAAATCTTGTGAGGGGATGTGTGTGCGCGTGAGAGTACACCAGGTTTTTTGCTTCTGCTCATGCGCAGAAGCAAAAAATAGCTGAAATCTCTTGCACGCACGTCCCCTCATGAGATTTTGTTTCATGCGCAGAAGCAAAATCTCTCTGGGGCGCACCTGTGCACCCGCCAGACACCCGAAGCTGCGTGTGCAGCTCAGGGTATGCCGCCCCAAGTCTTTGGAGAGGGGCGGCATCCAAATCTAATAAATTATTATTACAGTGTTCCCTCGATTTTCGCAGGGGATGCGTTCCGAGACCGCCCGCAAAAGTCGAATTTCCGTGAAGTAGAGATGCGGAAGTAGATACACCATTTTTGGCTATGAACAGTATCCCAAGCCTTCCCTTAACACTTTAAACCCCTAAATTACAATATCCCATTCCCTTAGCAACCATTTAGATTATTACTCACCATGTTTATTTATTAAAGTTTATTTTAAAAATGTTTTTTAAAGGCAGACGAAAGTTTGGCAATGACATATGACGTCATCGGGCGGGAAAAACCGTGGTATAGGGGGAAAAACAGCGAAGCATTTTTTAATTAATATTTTTGAAAAACCGTGGTATAGACGTTCCGCGGAGTTTGAACCCGCGAAAATCGAGGGAACACTGTATTAATGTTTGCCACCGGAGCACCGTCCTCATCCATACCGGTAGCAACCCGCTAACGGTTTAAGTTTTGTAATTTTTTTGTGTGGAATTAGTGTAAGAAATGTCTCTTAAGATCTTCCACTTTGATAGTGTGTCCTCCCCAATTTAAAAGAAATTGTACAGGAAAACAAGGTTTTGTGGTACCATGTGTCATCTGAAATTTAGTATATGGACAATTATCGCTTCTAGGTGGGTTGTTTTTAGGAAAGTAAGAAGTTGCCCGTATCCAAAAGAAGCACTTGTCCACTTAGCTCACTATTATTCACTCTCTGAATGGAAAGATTTTTTTCTCAATTTCAGATGGGCCTCTTGCCAGCCAGTCTTTCCTGTATAGATAGTCCTCCCCTTACAACAGTTCATTTAGTGACAGTTGGTGACACTGAAATAACTTACGACCATTTTTCACATCTAGGGCCATTGCAGCATCCCCATGGTCACATGATTTATATTTGGATGCTTGACTACCAACTCACTTTTATGATGGCTGCAGTGTCCTGGGGTCACAGGGTCACCTTTTGCAACCTGACAAGGAAAATCAATATGGGAAACCAATTTCACTTAACAACCAGGTTATTAATAGAATAACTGCAGCGATTCAGTTATGAAATGTGACAAGGAAAGTCAGAAAATGGGGCAAAACTCACTTAACAACTGTCTCACTTCAGCAACATAAATTTGGGGCTTAATGATGGTCGTAAATGGAGGACTAGCTGTAGATGCCAGAGACTGAACATGGGTCCTGTTGTATACGGAACGAATCAACCACTTCTCCCCACCTTTTAATTTTTGAGGGGTGGGAAACCTGACTTTATGTGGGTATGTGGGTAGGATCTCCTGCCGCATACCTCCCAGAGATCAATTAGATCACACAGAGTTGGCCTTCTCTGGGTCCCATCGACTAAGCAATGCAGGTTGGCAGGCCCACAGGGGAGGGCCTTCTCAGTGGAAGCCCCAGCTCTATGGAACCAACTACTCCCCTATGTCCGTACTGCTCCCACCCTGCTGGCATTTCAAAAGGCTGTGAAGATCTGGTTTTGCCGGCAGGTCTGAGAGCTATGAATGCTAACATCTTGTCATGGCCGAATTGGGATTGATTTGGTATGTATGTATGTTTGATTGGACAGATTGCTGGGGTTTTATAATGGCGTTTTACTGTTTCTTAGTACTTAATATTTGACTTTTTAAATATTGTATTTTATTATTTATTGCTGTAATCCGCCCTGAGTCCCATGCGATTGGGCAGCATAGAGGTCAAATTAAATTAAATGTACCATTGAAAGTATATAAAAGAAGGAAATGTTAGCACTGGTCATGTCTGAGCTGCAAAGACAAGGAAAAAAAGAGGAACATATATCTACGGTTACAATACTTCTAGCCCAGAAACACAGGTTGGGGATCCCCTTGTTTGAATCTAGCAAAATATACAGATAATACATAGTAGATTGGGCTGCTTTCCGCTTAAAGGGAGATGGTTTCTGTTAATATAAACTTGATTGCTTTGAATCCACACAGAAGTTTGTGAACTTACAGCAGCTGAAATGGCAGTTCTTGCTAGCTACTTCCTAACTGCTTTTCGAGGTGTAAGATAATTATTTTTTAATGTCTTGCTTAGCTATTGTTCCTTTGTCTTGGATGAACTTAAATCTATGCCTTTGGATGAGAAGAGTTACGATCACAAAGCACGTTGCCTCTGGTTTTTTGACTGTCTTGTCAAGCTGAGCTCACAAAAAGTCGTTAAAAAGAAACGTAAGGATGTTTTTCCTCTCTGATATCATGTATATTTTTGATTATTTCTTTGACTTACTGTATTTTTGGTGTATAAGACGCACTCCACCTCCTCCCAAAATGGGTGGAAATCCGTGCATCTTATAGAGCAAATGTTGCCAAAGCCCTGCCCACCTTCAGTTTCTGCCTCTCAGCAATTTGCCTCCTTGTAGCAAACAGCCTAGTCAGTTTCAGCACAGCCTGATTTAGCATGAGGAGCTGATTGGCAGTTAGATCTGCCTTCCGGAATACCGCCTATCATCTGTTCCAGGCTGCAGGGACCACCATCGCCACTGCCACCTCCATACATCCCATTTTTGGCCTTTGTGCGCCCCGTTTTTGGCCCATTCCAGGCTGGGATGTACAGAGACTGAAAAAGGGGGGCACGGAGAGGGTGGTAGGCAGCAGCGACAATGGGCATCCACATGGGCGATGAGCAGTGACAATCCCCACAGCCTGGAGCAGCTGATAGGCGGTATTCCAAGAGGCAGATCCAACCGCCAATGATTTGCAAGTGCTAAATTGGGCTGTGATGAAGCTGACCAGGCTCTTTGCTGCAAGAAGGCAAATTGCTGGGAGGCAGAGGCAGGGTTTTTTTCCCCTTGTGTTCCACCCCAAAAGCTAGATGCATCTTATAATCTGGTACATCTTGTAGTCCAAAAACTGTGGTATAAACATTAGCAAGGTAAGTACAGGTAAATTAGGAAATAGGGTAGTAGGACAGCGATGGTAGGCACAATGATGTGCTTATGCATGCCCCTTACAGACCTCTTAAGAATGGGGTTAGGTTGACTGTAGATAGTCTAAGGTTAAAATTTTTGGGGTTTGGGGAAGAAACCACGGAGTCATGTAGTGCATTCTAGGCATTGATTACTCTCTTGCTGAAGTTGTATTTTCTGCAGTCGAGTTTGAAGCAGTTTACATTAAGTTTGAATAGATTGTGTGCTTGTGTATTGTTTGCGGTTGAAGCTGAAGAAATCATTGACAGGTAGGACATTGTGGTAAATGATTTTGTGAACTATATTTAGGTCAGATTGAAGGCAACAAAGTTCTAGGCTATCTAAGCCCAAAATGTCAAGTCTGGTGGAACAAGGTAAGCTGTTGCTAACAGAAGAGTGGAGAACTCTTCTTGTGAAATATTTTTGGACTCTCTAATTTTGGACTGATATCTGATATGCAGTGGGGTTTCCAGACAGGTGAGCTGTATTCAAGAATTGGTCTAGCAAATGTTTTGTATGCTCTGGTTAGTGGATTAATATTGCCAGAGAAGAAGCTATGCAGGATTAGATTAATAACTCTTAGTGCCTTTTTGGCAATGTTGTTACAGTAGGCTCTGGCATTTAGATCATTAAATATAAGTACTCCAAGGTCCTTGACAGAGTGAGTGTCATCTATAAACTCGTGTCCTCCAAGTTTGTATTTTGTGTTCTGATTCTTTTTGCCAAGGTGTAAGACAGAGTATTATTGGTTGAGATTTGAAGTTGCCAGTTGTTTGACCATTCTGATAGATGGTCAATGTCTTTTTGAAGGGTAACAGTATTGTAAGTGGTATTAAATAATTTAACATTGTCAGCAAAGAGGATGCAGTTGCTTGTAATATGATCACAGAGGTTGTTTATGTAAAGTGAATAGTGTTGGTCCTAGAACACTGCCTTGAGGGACACTACTGTTGACAGGTGCAGGATTTGATAGGGCACTTCCTATTTTAACCACTTATTTTTATTTTTATTTATTAATTAGATTTGTATGCTGCCCCTCTCTGCAGACTCGGGGCGGCTAACAACAATAGTAAAACAGCATATAACAAATCTAATGTTTAATAATCAAAAAATGAAAAGACTTATTGTCTGTTTGACAAGAATGCAGTTATCCAATCATGAAGGGGACCTGAGATGCCATAGGATTTGAGCTTCAGAAGAAATATGTCATGTACCACTGTGTCAAAGGCTTTACAGAAGCCTATGTAAATTGTGTCTATTGTTTTATCCTGGTCGAGATGTGTAGTCCTATGTTTTTGCAGTGTAGGAGTTGCAGGTTATAGGAAATTTTTTTTCTGAAATCTAATTGTTTGTTAGAGAGTAGGTTGTTGGTGGAGAGTAGTGGATTAGTTTATGATTGATTGCCTGACTTTGCAGGTGACACAACATAAAGAGATTGGTCTGTAATTTTCAGCATTAATTGGATCTCCTTTTTGGAAGATAGGGATGCCTGTAACTAGTGACCATAAATTGAGTAAGAAGCTAGTCCTGAATGATTGTTTCCAAAAATAATTTTAGAGGTTTAGCTATGGATGAGGAGAGAGTTTTTAAGAAGTATGCACATAATCCATTGGGTCCAATAAATAGGGATGGTTTTAGGTTGCGTAAAGCCTTTCCAACTTTGTAAAACACAGACCCCTCTGGTCACTCCGATTCTTTATTTAGATTGGAGATTTGGAGCATTTTAGAACACTAACTTTTTATTTTCAATTGTAGATGCCATGGGCCCCACTTGTCCAGACATCATCAGCAACAAGCTTGTGAAAACTTTCACAGCACTGTCTTATGGCAATGGCAGGTAAAAAAAACCCTCAGCCCTTTGATTTCAAGTCTAGTAAAATTTATAAATAGGAATAAATTGGTTTATTATTCTTTGGAGACTTATTAAATCGTACACCATTTGTCCAAAAAAGGATCAGAAGTAGCATACCAAAAATTCTTGAAATCAATAGAAAACAGATGTGTTTCTTTATTTCAAATATATTTCATACAGGAGGAGCATGCCAAGAAATCCTTTGTAGTTGCAATTAACCGAAACATACAGATGTTTGTTCTTTAAAAAGAGAATCTAAGGAAACAATGAGAATAAAACACAATTCATGTAATTGTTTGTTATTTTTCTTTTTGTGTCTAATGTGTTTTTAATAATCATGTCAAAGGGAGAGCCTTTTATATTAAAACACTACATTAAGGAACATCATTCAGGATTACCATCTCCCAGCTCTGCTCTGTCAAGATTCAGGATTAAGATTATATTTGTTTAAGTAACTTCCTCTCCCATTTTAAGGAGGGGGGGGAAGCAAAAAATGTTTTATTCCATTTCAAGCTACCTTATTTTTGTTGATAAAAATAGTTTTGTGCTGCTTTCAATTGGGCTTTTCCGAGTACGGTATACAGCAATACCTCATCTTACGAACCTAATTGGTTCCCGGAGGTTTGCAAGGTGAAAAGTTTGTAAGACGAAACATTGTTTCCCATAGGAAACAATGTAAAATGAATTAATCCGTGCAAGAAAAAAACCCGCAAAAAACCGCCGCCGCCCGGCTGTCACCTTTTGAAACACGTTTCGGCCAGCCAGGAAGGACATCTTTGTGACGTCAAAGCTCCGCCCATGGAATTCCCTATTGGGATTCCCCACCTCCTTTCCAGCCTCCCGACTGGCCCGACAGATCCGCGGCTCTTTTGAAAAGCTAACAGCCGGGCAGTAGGGCTTCTCAGCGTCCTCCTGAACCCGAACGCCGAACCTGAACTTTTGCCGAACTTCTGGGTTCGGCGTTCGGGAGAATGCTGAGAAGCCCCCCCAGCTGTTTCAAAAGGCAACAGCCGGGCGGCGGGGCTTCTCGGCGGCCTCCCAAACCCTGAACCCGGAAGTTCAGCAAAAGTTCGGGTTTGGCGTTTGGGTTCGGGAGGACGCTGAGAAGCCCCCCGGCTGTTTCAAAAAGCGACAGCCGGGCGGCGGGGCTTCTCGGCGGCCACCCGAACTCGAACTTTTGCCGAACGTCCGGGTTCGGCGTTCGGGCAGCGGGTTCATAAGATGGAAAAAGTTCGGAAGAAGAGGCAAAAAATTTCCAAACCCCGGGTTCGTATCTCGGATTGTTCGTATGGCGAGGGGTTCGTGTCACGAGGTACCACTGTATTGTTAAAGAGTTGTGGAATGTATAAATGATAATTGTTAGGCATGAAGGTGTTGTGCAGAACTTTGAAGCTCCGTTCTGTAACTATTGGAAATATTAAGAGTTTCTTGGGACCCAATTTGGTGAAGTGGTTAAAGCCGGAGTGAAAAGCTCCCACTTTGCTCGTGCCTGTTGGTTGTCGGAGAGCCGGTTGCGAAAGCAGTGCGAGGCCCTGCCCACCCACCTGGAGGCCACTATTTGTGTTCTTTTACCCTCTGCGTATGCGCAAAGCATTCTGTGTATGCGCGGAGGGTAATTTCACTGAAAGAGTAGTAGATCCTTGGAACAAACTTACAGCAGATGTGGTTGGTAAATCCACAGTAACTGAATTTAAACATGCCTGGGATAAACATAGATCCATCCTAAGATAAAATACAGGAAATAGTATAAGGGCAGACTAGATGGACCATGAGGTCTTTTTCTGCCGTCAGACTTCTATGTTTCTAAGAACACAAATGGTGGCGTCTGGGAAGGTGGGCGGAGCCTCATGCTGCTTTGCGACTGGCTCTCTGACGACCAACCAGCACGAGCAAACTGGCAGCATTTCACCCCTGGGTTAAAGGTACTAGGCTAGAAACTAGGAGTTCCTATGGTTCTAGTCCTGCCTTGGTCATAAAATTAGTTGAGTGACTTTGGGCCAGTCACTCTCATTCAGCCTTAAGAAAGAAGCAATAGCAAACCATTTCCCAGATGTAGCCGAAGAAACTGCAGGGACTGGTCCAGCCATTTTCTAAGAATCAGCACTGTTTGAAGGATATTGGTATATTTTGTATGAGTCTCGTATTTCATTTTACTTGTCCATGCAAAGTCTCCCATCTATAGGCAAACCACTCATAGGCTGTAATTAAAGAAGAAGCATACAACACAAAGCACCTAAAACAGAGATGTTTCCATTATACAAACTGTTGGATTTGTATTCAACTGGCACATATCGTATATAGAATGTAAACTTGTCGACTTTTTATTTGACTGCTTTCAAGGAGGACGTAGAAAGACCGTAGTAGCAAGGTTGCGTAGTTTTTGTACCAATGGTTTTCTTATCCTTATTTCCCCCCTCTCATTTTATATTTCAGGTTACAAAATCTAATTTCCGCTTCAATGAAAGTTAAGATAACAGCCTATGCTGTAGCCCTGGCTTTGCATATTAACCATTTTCAAACAAACCTGACAGTCTTGCAGCGAGATCTGAAGCTACGTGAGAACAAGTATGATTAACAGCACAATTGTATTTTTTTAAAATATCTATTCTCTTACTAATGGGCTAAGAACTTCAGGGGCTCCACTGGCATTTGTGGTATGCCTAGAAAACCATATGGGGAATTCTGGGAGTTGAAGTCCAGATATCTTCAAGTTGCCAAGGTTGGGAAACACTGTTCTAGAGTACAATGCCCATATCTTCCATTCAATAGGTTCTGCAGGCATGTGGTTAGGGGTTATAGGGATTGTAATTAACATGCCTAGGAAACAGGCTGACATTTCTCCCTTAAAAGGGGAAAAAAATTCCCCTAATGCGGAACAGTGAAAAAAATTAATGGATTTTTTTTTTCAAGAGCACCCTTATGATTAAGTTCAACAGAGGAATGTCTGGAATAGTTCCTTGGTCCTGTATATTTTGTTTCTGGAATACCAGAGTAGACAGATAAGAAGGCAAAAAATTAGACAGGCAAAAGCAACTGATCCATTTCAGTATCTTCCATGGGGCAAATTAAGTATGATCATAACTTGAACTAGAGGAGCCAAACACAGGCTACACAGGACAGATGGCAAGTATGGATCCTAACTGTAAGGTGTCCTTTAATACAAACTCTGTTTTCTCCTATATGAGGAGGTAACATTCATTCCTGGGAGAAAAATAAAATAGTACTCTGATGCTGCGTAAATCCATCCTTTAGGTCATATAACTCTTAGAAATTAGTCTTTGGAAGTCCTGACTGAAACACATTCAACTTTAGCAAGATCAGTGTGCTATGTTTTTCCTGTGAGCCAATATTGCATTATAGGAAAAGGGCTCCCTAACTTCAGCCTGTCTCAGCTGCTTATCCCATCATCAGCACCTAAAGTCTCAGCCATGAAGTATCCATTGAAACTTCCCTTTGAAGCCACGACAATCACATCCCAGATCATGTCTTTTAACACCATTGCTTCTGGCAGTCTTTTCCAACTCCCATCAGATGAGGCTTACAGTCCAATTCATCTTGAAGCCTCTGGTTAGAAAGGCTGGCTCGAGACTTGGTTTTTCTTCAAATGCAATAGGCTCTTGATTCAATCAGCATGTTGCCTTGCTTTGTGGAAAGAAGTTTGCTGGAATCGGCAAAACCCCCAATTCTTTAGCCCAAGGAGTTTAGAATGTAAGTTATGGCTTGTAATCTGACAGTCAGGGAAGGAAAAGGAAACAGGGAAAAGCCAAAGACGCAAATTGTGAAAAGAAGACAGCTAGAACTTTGAGCAGAAGTTGTTTTAACTAACATTTTGTTCTCCTTTAATGCAGGATACTTGACATTGCCAAGGCGATGAGACTGAAGATCAGCAAAAGCAAAAACCTCTCTGGATTTGAAGAACACAAATTAGCGACCTTATGCTTACCTTTACCTATACAGAAGGTGTCTGCGCGCAGCAAGAAACGCAAACTAAATTAAGAATGCTTTTTTTCCTCTAGGACTTAAAACAAGCCGGACAAACTTACGGGTCATCTGAACAGAGCTACCATTTTGTTGTCCTGAAAAGACTGGAGAGATTTGTACTTATAGTTATACATTTTTGTTTCTCTCTTGAGGTAGTTTAGTAGAGATCTGCACTTTTTACTGAAGTGCTGGGTTGTCATTTTGTGATATTTGAACATTTGGCATTTTGGTTCAAAACAGCCATATAGGAATAACTTCCTCCATCTGTGTAAAACAGTTAAAATGTGAGCATGACTGAATATGTTTTTTTTTTTAATTTGGGGTTTTAGATTGTTTAAATATTGGACTTTTTGCATTGGTTTTTGTATTTTTATATATTGCAAGCCATCCTGAGTCCTTAGAGAAGGGCGGCATATGTCCAATAAGTAAGTAAGTAAGTAAATAAGTAAGTAAGTAAAAAATAAATAAATAAATAAATAAATGTACAGTATTTAATATTAACATTAAACATGTTTAAAATGTTATGTTTTTGGTAATATTAAACATTTTTTAAAAGAAATCTGTGCTTAATCATTTTCATTTAATTATGTATTTTGTTGTAACATGATGATGATAATAATGATAATGATAATAATAATAATAATAATAATAATAATAATAATAATAATTTATTAGATTTGTATGCCGCCCCTCTCCGAAGACTCATTCCTAACTATTTTTTCTACAGCTCTTGGTTTAATTTCTAGGCACCTTTGAGCTTTTTATCTTACTGTGTTTCTTTAAATAGAAATGCAGTTGTAGATTTAACTGTTTCCTTTAAAGCAGGGTATGGTTTGAACAAGATGAATGATCTAAAATCACACATTTTACTTTGCGATCAGGACATGGAAAGCAGCAGCGGTGAAATCTACCTTCCTTCCCTACTGGTTTGGAATTGCACACTTATTTCGCTCCGCGCTTGCATGTTTTCACCTGCGCTCCGCTCGCACACTTGCTTTTTCACCCTCTGCGCATGCACAGAACACTTTGCACATGTGAAAGGTTAAAGAAAATGGCGACATCTGGGCGGATGGGCGGAGCCTCATGCCACCGCTGCTATCAGTTCTCCAAACCACTTGCAACCTTTTGTACACTTGTACTGGGCCAAACCGGTAGCATTTTACCCCTGGATAGCAGGTGATTGCTATAAAGGAGAGAGAAATGATTCACTATTCTCCAATCTGGTCACCTATAAACATATTGGGCTTCAACTATCATAATTTCTAGCTAACACAACTGAATAAATGTCAATATGGCATTTATAGTTTGGTTCTTAGGACTGGAGAGCTATCATCTGTCTCTGGTCCTTCTTACATTGTACGTTACATTCCTTCTCCCTAACGCCCAGAGTCTGTTGTCAAAATTCCTGCAATGTGAACCATGATTTATAAACAGAAAAGCAACGTTCACATGCACACATTATATTTGGTTGACATTGGTCTATTAGTAACCTTTGTGCTGCTAAAATTTTCTATGGCGGACTGGACTTATAAATAGTACTAATAAAGCCACAGTTCATATAAATTAAATTTTGGAGGCATGTACGGTATCTGAGTTCTTCCCTGGCTCCCACCTCTCACACACCAACAACTTGCAGAACACTTAAGGAATTTCTTCTATTGTGTTGATAATTAAAGACATAGGAACCCTATTATTCCTTGCCTCTTGTCCTCTTCCATTATGTATCAGGGGAAAAAATAAATCAGCAAAATCTCTGCATTTAAATAAAACATTGTTTTTATTTTGTACTACACATATTTCCCTTTATAAAACTTTTCAAAGAGTAGTTTGCATTTCTTCTAACAAGATAGATGTTAAATAATCATCCAGCCCAGTTATAAATGTAAGCCTATTAGTGGTCAATTCCAATTAAGTTAAAATGCTTTAAGAAGTGATCTGACTCAAATGTACTTTATTGCTGACAGTGCAGTCTCAGGTGTTTCGGGAAGTGAGATTATAGCAGAGTTTACTACAAGGTGTGTGATATAAAACTGGTTTAAAAGTCAAAGAACTGAGACCATTAAAGTAGTGGCATCTAATTTTTAATAAAATATTCAATTGTGTACAGTGGACTGAAAACCATCAACGACTTGTCTGATTATAACTCATGAGGGAGTACATTGTACTGGGAATATTAATGTTGAATTCATACTCGGTGTTGTAGTTAGAAAAACTGTCTATTAAGTAAAACGTTTCTGATCCTGCAACACTAAGCGCCAGTTCATTCTCTCTACTCCTTGCTTAAGAAGACTAGGAGAATTGAAAAACAGGCTTAGAGAAAAGGCCCAGCTGGCAGTTTCCCCCACTTTCCACTCGGAGAAATGCTTTCTTCACTTGATAGGATCCAGCTCTGTAAAAATACTTCTGGCTTCCTTATTTTGCTGGCTTGCAGCTTAAGCCAATGTGTATTTATTTCAACAGTTAACAATTGGACTTTCCTACATGTGTATAGGATTTCAGACCCAGCTGCAAAGAATTTCTACAAAACCAAGCTATTGGTAGATCACACCTTTTTAAAGCTTTTTTTTTACAATTATCCATACATAAAGATAACATCCTTGTGCAGATGACATTCTTTTATCTCTGGTTAACAGTGCTTCTTTTTGAAAGCTTCCTGTTTTTACTCTTTTCTAAGAGATGAGCGATCATAAAATAGTAAAGAAAGAAGAAACTACAGTAGTACAAGGCCTCCTTTGTTCCAGGTTCAGCCTCTGGCACCTTCAACTTAAAAGGGGTAAAGTAATCTTAAGATCCTACCCAAGATGCTATGATCGAACAGGACTGAGATTTCTATATTTGATGCAGAGCAAGATTCTATTCCCCCTTCAAACTCAGAGAAATTTATAAATGTGTGTTTTTATGGTCTGTTGGTTATCTGAAGAGCAATGCTCCATGTTCTGACAACAGACAGAAAGATGTAACTGAATAAATCAAAATGGTACTGCCTTCTAATTAAGTGCTTCTGACCATTCTTTTACCAGAGATCAATTACAGCTTATCAACTGACAACTAGTGAGATTTATTTTCATGCAGTCTTGTGGCAACATGTACTACAGTAGATTTGTCTAGGCTTCAGATAAACAAGAGAGCCTCACAGTCTCCTGAAAACAAAGACAATAGAGCCCCCCCCCCCTGGTTTATGTCCTATAATTGTGTCCCTTTATTTCTCCTTGAGCCAGAGTTTATGCAGCAATAATTCAATAATACATACAACCTCTACAACAGGGGTGTCAAATTCAAGGCCTGGGGCCCAGATCCGGCACGTGGGGTGCTTAGATTTGGCCCACGGGACCTCTGCCAGGGAAAACAGCCCAGGAGGATCGTGGGTGGCCCTCCTGAGTTCTGTTTTCACTGGCAGAAGGTTGCACAAAGCCATTGCAGCCAAAAACGGAGCTTGTGAGCCCGTTTTTGCTGGCAGAGGGCTTGGGCCACCAAAAGCGCTCCTGACATGAGTGATGTTGAGCTGGTTACGGCCACCATGGTGATGCCCACATGCCCCCTCCAAAGCCAAGTATAGCCATGATGCAGCCCTGAATGAAATCAAGGTTTGACATTTCTACTCTACGTTACTAGAGCACCAATCACACCCTTTTCATTTACAGCTGTAGGGCAGACCCAGATTGTTCTTCAAAGTCCTGAGATTTTAAACTATACATTATTGCTTGCCACATAGCTGTTAAAACAGGTACAAGCTCTGTGAACTAAAGAAAAAGGACAAGGCTAGTTTACTTTGGTCACTTTAAAATACCTTCATTACTTATCCTGGAGAATTTCATTAAAAACTCTCCCAAGAAATCAACTTGCTGAGTCACCATATCTTGGTTCCTCTAAGCCAGGGATGGCGAAACTATGGAACAGGTGCCACAGGTGGCAGGTGAAGCCACATCTGCTGGCACATGAGCCATTGCCCTAGCTGCACTCCAGTGCATAGTTCCCTCTAAGCTGAGCAGTGAGCAATGGCTCACTTAAAAATCATCATCAACTCAAGAGTTTTTCAAACCTGCCCAGAAGCCGAGAGGGAAAGAGTGAGAGGGAAAGAGTGCCGCCCAGTCCCGAAGGGACTGCCGCTCAGACACTATACTTTTCTGCCCACCCCCCAAAAAAATTAGAGGGAACACTGCTCCAGTGTGCATGTGTGTGTTAGCCATATGATTTTTGGCTCGCACAGAGGCTCTAGGAGAGTGTTTTTGACTTTCAGAGAAGCATTTGGAGCCTGGGGAGGGCAAAACACGAGCCTATTGGGCCCACCAGAAGTTGGGGAACAGGCTGTTTCCCGCCTCCAGAGGGCCTCCGGAGGGTTGAGGAAAGCTGTTTTTGCCCTTCCCAGGCATTGAATTATGGGTGTGGGTACTCATGCATGCGTGATAGCGTGCATGCATGCTCTTTCGGCACCCGAAGGAAAAAAGGTTTGCCATCACTGCTCTAAGCTACTAGGTTGAAAAAGGCAATCACCCACAATCTAGACCAGCCCTATCAAACTGGTGCCTTGTGGGCTGGAAACGTCACATGCAGACCATGCCCACTCATGCTCCATGATCGAGTCTGACTCCCGTGATCTAGACCAGTGTTTTTCAACCAGTGTGCCGTGGCACACTAGTGTGCCGCGAGACATGGTCAGGTGTGCCGCGAAGCTCAGCAAGAGAGAGAAAGAGAGAGAGAAAGCAAGAGAGAGAGAGAAAGAGAGAGAAAGAAAGCAAGAGAGAAAGAGAGAAAGAAAGCAAGAGAAAGAAAGAGAGGGAGGGAAGGAGGGAGAGAGAAAGAGCAAAAAAGAGAGTAAGGAAGGAAGAGAGAAAGAAAGAGGGATGGAGAGAGAGAAGAAGGAAGGAAGAGAGAGAAAGAGGGGGAGAAATAGAGCGAAAGGGAGGAAGAGAGAGAGAGAGAGAATTTTTTTGTCCAAACTTTTTTTAGCCCCCCCGCTCAATGTGCCCCATGATTTTGTATATGTAAAAAATGTGCCGCACCTCCAAAAAGGTTGAAAATCACTGATCTAGACCAGGGGTAGCCAAAGTTGGGTCTTCTATGACTTGTGGGCTTCAACTCCCAGAATTCCTGAGCCAATCATGCTAACTCAGGAATGCTGGGAGTTGAAGTCCATATATCATAGAAGAGCCAACTTTGCCTACCCATGATCTAGACCAATGTGCTCCAACAAATATCTTGCCCAGGAATGGTTTTTTGAAAATTGATACAGGTAGTCCTCGACATATGACCACAGTTGAGGCCAAAATTTCTGGTGCTAAGCAAGAAAGTTTTGCCATTTTAAGCAAGATGGAGTTTTGCCATTTTATCACTTTCTTGTCACAGTTTTTAAGTGCACCACTGCAGTGAAATTAGTAACAAGGTACAGTGAATCTGGCTTCTCCATTGACTTTGCTTGGCGGACGGTCGTAAAAGGGGATCACCTGACCCCAGGATGTGGCAACAGTCATAAATACAAGCCAGCCTGAATTTTGATCACATGACAATGGGGATGCTGCAATGATTGTGTGAAAAATGGCGATAAGTTACTTGTTTCAGTGCTGTTGTCATTTAAATAGGTACTAAAAAGTGTTTGTAAGTTGAGGACCCCCTGTATTAAACGCTTACAAAGGCATAGCGTACTTTCAATTTGTCACGGCTGTATAAAACTATGTTCAAGTTCTGAGCAGCAACCTAAAGTTACTGGAAGCTGCTTCTAGAAGTCCATTTTCTCATGTTTAAGTCATTATTTTAAATCCAGCATCACCATATTATGCAATGTTAATATTTTATTATAATTACAGCTCTTCTTGGAAATATCTTCGCTACTGCACAAGTTATTGTTTTGCTGAAAACCCAGAACACCGTCCGTTTTGAGGGATTTTATTTTCTTCCTAAAATCCCTCCCCAACCCTATTGTATTTTGATAAGAGTTCTAACTTGTCTCTGCTTTATAAAATGGTACATACCGTATTTTTAGAGTATAAGACATATCTTAGTTTTGGGGGAGGAAAATGGGGGGGGGGGGGTTCTGCCTCTGCCTTCCAGCAATTTACCTCCCAGCCAACAGCAAACAGTACAGATGATGTATACTGTTTGCTGTGTATTTCTGTGCATGTGTGCCTGACCCATAGAAATAGCAAAGAATTGGAGAAATGTACATTATGGCAGTATGTTAATGCTAGAAAGTTTTCTTAAATATAGTCACACTAATTCCTCCTAATTATTTAAATAGATCTACTCCAACTAAGTTAATTAGCCCAACTAAGTCATGGTTTAACTCAGCTGCCTTATCTTATTACTAAAACAGGACACTGTTACATTTCAGACTATACATGTAGAGATGCTGTTAAAATTGATGTGGCTTTCTGGAAGTATACATTATTTTCTGCTATTTAAAAGAAGATACAATAGCACTGGATACCCTCCGATCAAACATTTATTTTAAAAAGCTTCTTCATTTTGTTAAGTTGTTAAATTAGTAGAAAACTAATAAAGCAACCTTTAAAAAATAAATAATTTGAACATTCTGCAGAATTTATTGTTATTGACTTACCTCCTTGCATCCAGTTTCAGCAACCGATTAGCACAATAAAATAAAATTCTGCCTCTGCCTCTACCTCCCAGCAATTTGCCTCCTTGCAGCTTGTTTCACTTTCAGTTTGTGGCTTGTCTGCAGCCTCCTGAATCAGCTGTAGTTCGGCAGGCTGATAGCAAGTTGCTTATGTAATCAGGCTCTGCACTGTTTGCTGCAAGGAGGTAAATTGCAGGGAGGTAGAGGCCAAAGGGTGAGGGTGGATGGGAGAGGCTACCTTCGGTGTATAAGATACACCCAAATTTTCACCCTCTTTTGGGGGTAAAAAGGTGCGTCTTATACTCCGAAAAATACAGCATATTTTGCCAAATTCTAATACAGTGGTACCTCATCATACAAACTTAATTGGTTCCAGGAGGAGGTTCGTAAGGTGAAAAGTTCGTAAGATGAAACAATGTTTCCCATAGGAATCAATGTAAACGCAAATAATGCCTGCAAATCCTTCAGGAAAATCCCAAACTTTAGAAGGGAGGCGAACAGAGGGCAGGGAGGAGCAGCTAAAGGGGGCGGGTGGAAGAAGCAAGGCTAGGCTAAAGGGTGAGTGGGAAGGAAGAAAGGCAAGAGGGGCGCCCCTCCCTTTTCTTTCTTAAAAAGACACCGTTTCAGTGCTTTTGCAAGCATGCAAAATCTTTACTCCTCCAAACGGTCCCTCCCTTTTCTTTCTTAAAAAGACACCGTTTCAGTGCCTTTGCAAGCATGCAAAATCTTTACTCCTCCAAGCTGCCCCTCCCTTTTCTTTCTTCAAAAAAGGGGGGGGAAAGAAACCCCTTCATCCCAGCAGCAGCTGCTTGGATTCATAAGGTGAAAATAGTTCAGAAGAAGAGGCAAAAAAATCTTAAACACCGGGTTCGTATCTTGAAAAGTTCGTTAGAAGAGGCGTTCGTAAGATGAGGTACCACTGTACTCTACAACCTTAAGCGATGTTCATATGTTACTAGTATCTCTGCTCTATTTTCTATTTTACTCCTAGATAAATTATATATGTTCCCTGTGTGTGTATTGAATGACTCATTGAAAAACATGCTGCTTTGGATGAGACGTTTAGCACATCTAGAAGGCACCAGAGGGGAGATAACAATCATACACTGGGCTCTTCTTAATATAGAAGAGAGGAACTCTTGTTTCTGGAATAAAAGAAAATTAATTTCAAGCTATGTCAAAGTACTGATGCAAATAGGTCAAGGCACCCAGGATTTCACTGACATTAAACTAAGTGGCTTTTTGGCAAATCACTAAGAGTGTGAGCTTAAGTGAATCCCCACCCACTCCTCACCTACACATTATATAAATAGCAAGTGATGTTGTATTTGTCAGAATGGATACAATTCCTTCTGATAATATTGCTAGCACATCGCTCCTACTTTGAGCCATGTTGAAAGGCGTTAACAGAAACAGAAGGAAGGAAGGTAAAAAATTATCTGGGAATTTAATACCTCACACAGAAAGCAGCCTCCCTCTACTCCTCCTTTGCAACTATTCCTTTTGCAAATCTGTTTGAGGCAAAAATGCAAGGGGACGACCCTCAAATGCCTTTGAGACATCAGTTATTAGATCAATCCCCGTAATTCTGAATAATCGGGTTGACAAAAGAAAGGGATAAGGCAGGCATAAGAACCAACCATATCTTTTGTTGCTGCAAAAATACCACTTTCTAGGGAATGAACTTGGGCCTGGTGCAAGGATGCAGATGTGAAAGCTGAGGTAAGCTCTCAAAACACTCAACAGCACATAGGTCAGCTGGTCAAGGCTGTAGCTGGCTACAATTCCTTGTTCAGTCACATTCCCATTAATTCTTGTGTGCTCACAATGCTATCCAGTCAGCTAAAAAAAAATGGATGTGAATTTGTTCAATGTTGCAGTGAACACAATCAGGAAAATGGAGGCAAATCTGCAAACCATCACAGAATACTGCAGAAGATACTACCATTGTTATGACAACCCCCATCTACTCTAGCGGCTATCCTGGCTGTCATGTTTGATCCTTTCTGGCTGCTTCCAGCTGTTGATACCCCTCGAGACGATTCTTCTATGTGAGGCCTGGCAGGAGGGTTCTCTAAGGTCCAGGCAACATCAGACCTGAAGAACAAGAAATACCACAGTTATTGGTGCTTCCTTCATATGGTACAGGAAATATATTTGCTCTCCATGTCAGGAAAGAATTCAGTTTGTAGCTCAAATTTTCTAAGCTTAGTAAGTTTGAGACATGTGAGAGTATAATTTTCTTTCTTTCTTTTCTAATTTTGATTTTATTAGAAAAAAGTTTATATAAAAATATAGGTAACAAACAACAATACAGTGGTACCTCTACCTAAGAACGCCTCTACTTAAGAACTTTTCTAGATAAGAACTGGGTGTTCAAGATTTTTTTGCCTCTTCTTAAGAACCATTTTTTACTTAAAAACATGAGCCTGGAAAAATTTCCCAGGAAATTTGAGTGGCATGAAGGCCCGGCCAGTTTCCTGCCATTCTCCCTTTAATCTCAGCCATCTCGGGCTTTTCTGGGCTGCCAGAGGAGCCTTTTGGAGGTGCTTAAGGAGGCTTTGGCAGTCCAGAGCGAATAAAGCATTTTCCTTTCTCTGGGCGCTTGGAGAGGGAATAAACCTCTGCAAGTGTCCAGAGAAAAGAAAAGCTTCCTTCACTCTGGGCAGTGACTGTCCTCCTCCTCTTCTTCCTCCTCCCCCTCCCACCCAAATTCTGAGTTTTTATTTCTTTCCTAATGGGTTTGTACGCATTATTTGCTTTTACATTCATTCCTATGGGAAAAATTGCTTCTACTTACAAACTTTTCTACTTAAGAACCTGGCCAAGGAACAAATTAAGGTCTTAAGTAGAGGCACCACTTGTATACTGCTTTAAAAACAAGAGAGATTACCTTGCTCTCTCTTTCCTTAGGAGTTATCACTTATACATTTCTAAATTATTTGCAGATTTTCGTATCGGTATCGGAGAGTACAATTTTCATTACCAGCCAGTGTCAGTTGAAGTTACTAGACAAAATAATAATGCACACCCAACTGAATAAATATTGCTTTGGCGAGACTGAGGCTTTGCAAAGTCTGAACTTGCCTTTCTAAAGGAGGCAATCAGTGTTTAGTGCCAATGATGAAATTACAATCTTTTTTGTCGCTTGCTATGCAACAGGCGGCTGAATGCTGCTACGTCTGCCAAATATCTTAGGATACAGGGCTTACAGTTCTAACTATTTGTAACTGCTGTCTTTGGAAAGCAAAAAAAACAAAAAAGAAGAAATAAAAGAAGAAGAAAGAAATGACCATCTGTAAGTTTCTTTATCTTTGATCTAGCTATACACAGACGGTTTAATAAAATACTGACTACCACCATAATGCAGGAAAGAGAAGGGGGAGGCATCTACCCATTGAAATAACATCATCATCAACAATAACAACATCCAGGCAGAATTCAACTGCTCATCTTTTGACTTCTGTGCAGAGATTCACACCAGCAGAACTCTCAAGGACATAGCCTCCTATCTGCACTCTGAAGTTCAGAATCCAATGAAAAGCATCTTGATTTGATCCTAGTTCATTAGCACTGGATCTGGCAGACTTAAAAAAGACAATCACCAAGGCTAGATGAATGAGTTCCAAGGAATATTTTGCACAGGAGCTTTCGAAGGTGGCGTCTGCAGGGGGATGGAGGAAGATAGGGAGAACCTTGGGGAGGGGGGAGGGGGGGTTATATGCGGCAATAAGACTGTTGAATGAATGGGGTGGTGGCGCAAGAGCACAGGGAGGCCGTGGGACTTGCCAGGAAGACTTGTAACCTTACCTGTTGGCTTTCCCATTGACTTTGCTTATGAGAAGCTATTGGGGAAGGGTGCAAATGATAATCATGTGATTGCAGAGATGGTACAATGGCTGGAATTCTAAGGCCCAGTTGTAAGTACAGTGGTACCTCTATTTAAGAACACCTCTACTTAAGAACTTTTCTAGATAGGTGTTCAAGATTTTTTTGCCTCTTCTTAAGAACCATTTTCTACTTAAGAACCCAAGCCTGGAAAAATTTCTCAGGAAATTTGATAGTGGCACGAAGGCCCGGCCAGTTTCCTGCCATTCCCCCTTTAATCCTGGCCATCTCGGGCTTTTCTGGGCTGCCAGAGGAGCCTTTTGGGGGTGCTTAAGGAGGCTTTGGCAGTCCAGAGCGAACAAAGCAATTTCCTTTCTCTGGGCGCTTGGAGAGGGAATAAACCTCTGCCATAAACCATTTTGCTGTGGTGACTCCCTCATGCTGCCTCTAACACACCTGGTGCGAGGTTGCCTTCCAGAGCATCTGGGTGTGGAAAGGCAAAAGGGGGCGCTTTGCCCCAGCTGAATCAACTCAGCTTCAGCCAAATCGAAAAGTCACCACACTGAAGGAAAGGCGCTGGCTACAAAGCGAGCGAGCAAGAGAAGAGGGGAGCCCTTCAGCATGGGAAGGAAGAGGAAGCAGGTAGAGCAGCAGCAGCAGCCACCTTTTGGTCGAAGGAGCAGGAGGCTCCACCCTCTCACCATGGGTTTCTCTCTCTGGCGCAGTGTATGGGAGGTGCGTGCTCTTCCTCACTGCCTCAGAGTCCCTCTTTTTTTTTTAAGCCTTAAAGTTTTGGATTTTTTTGATTCCCCTCACCTCACCTTCTTCCTTCTCTTCTTCCTCCTCCTCCCATCCAAATTCCGAGTTTTTATTTCTTTCCTAATGGATTTGGTTTTACATTGATTCCTATAGGAAAAATTGCTTCTACAGTACTTACAAACTTTTCTACTTAAGAACCTGGTCACGGAACGAATTAAGTTCTTAAGTAGAGGTACCACTGTACTACTCATTTAATGTCATTGCAACTACTCATTTAATGTCATTGCAATGGTTGCTGAGCAAGTGGTTGGTAAAAAAGGATCACCAGCATACGCCTAGAGACTGGAGTGGGTTGCAAATACTATTCAATAAAGAAACAAACTACAAGTTCCTGTCCTGTCAGGACAATTTGATCCATTAATCCCCAATCTGACAGAGCTTTTCATTTACTGAAGTACCACCAAACTTACTTTTTTCTGAAAGCAAGGATCTTATTATTCTGAATAACACAATCTTCCATGCTGGACACTTGCTGTAAAATAGTCTTTTTGCTCTTTCCTTGAAAAATCAAATTATCTTGTACTAAAGCCTTGGTTTGATCAAGCATCTCAATACCGTAACCTCGGAAGGAGTGGATTCTGTTCTTGGTTACCTGGAGAGCATAACAGGACAGTAACATGTCATTCCTTTTGAATATGAGGGACCAACTGGTTGGTTATCAAATTTAATTCAAGCAAAAACAGTTCTCTCACAAATGGGATTTTGAAGGGAAGAAAAAATATTCTGTAATTTCTCTGGAAAAATGTATTTTCAGCTATTTCTCAAATTGTAAGCCAAACTCCAGGACCTGAAACCTAGAGGATTATTGTTTTTAAAAACCTGATTAGATTTTTGCACAGGCCGAAAAGGAGCTCAACACTATGATCCTCTCCTGCCATTTAAGGAATGTACAGTCTTCTATATTCTCAAAATACTTCAATACATAGAAAAATGTGAGGCAGTGGTTCTCAACCTAGAGGTTGGGACTCCTTTGGGGGGGTCAAAAGACTATTTCACAGGGGTCGCCTAAAACAATGGGAAAAGACAAATTTCCCAAGGTGTTAGGAACTAAAGCTTCTTTTCTGGAGCCTTGGAACATATTTTTACAATCCGATCAATTAGGCATTTACAGAGGGGGGTGTCCCTCTGACCTTCCTGCCAATCAGCTTAAAGCTCTGTTGGGAGAATTGGTGCTAGACTTATGGTTGGGGGTCACCACAACATGAGGAACTGTATTAAGGGTTCACAGCATTAGAAAGGTTGAGAACCACTGATATAAGGCATATTGAAAAAGCCTGAGCTTCACTAGCAAAATGTTAATTGAGGGGGGGGTTTTCATGCCCAAAAGCAGACCTGGGCATTCTACGGCCTGTGGGCCACATCCAGCCCATTACAGCCTATAGGCCACATCTGACTCTTTGGTTGTCCCTATCTCGACTGCAGGGATTCGGCTCTCCACAACAGTTTCAGTTTCTCATGTGGCCCATTAATTGCCACCTGGGGGACCTTTATTTATTGTTCAAGGGGACCAATGTACTCAGCACATATCCCATAGCTCTATCGTTGCCCTGCCTGACTCTTAATGTTGACAGCTGGCGTGCTGGGAAGCCAAACATCAGCATCTAGCATCAGCGTTATTTATTTATTTATTTATTTGTTTGTTTGTTTGTTTGTTTATTCATTCATTCATTCATTCATTCATATCGTGCAGAATGCATCTGCAAGAGCAATCATGGGCTTCCCTAAATATGCCCATGTAACACCAACACTCCGCAGTCTGCATTGGTTGCCGATCAGTTTCCGGTCACAATTCAAAGTGTTGGTTATGACCTATAAAGCCCTTCATGGCACCGGGCCAGATTATCTCCGGGACCGCCTTCTGCCGCACGAATCCCAGCAACCAGTTAGGTCCCACAGAGTGGGTCTTCTCCAGGTCCCGTCAAGTAGACAATGTCGTTTGGCGGGACCCAGGGGAAGAGCCTTCTCTGTGGTGGCCCCGACCCTCTGGAACCAACTCCCCCCAGAGATTAGAATAGCCCCCACCCTCCTTGCCTTTCGTAAGCTCCTTAAAACCCACCTCTGCCGTCAGGCATGGGGGAACTGAGATATTCTTTCCCCCTAGGCTTCTACAATTTATGCATGGTATGTCTGTATGTATGATTGGTTTTATAACAAGGGTTTTTGGCTGTTTTAATATTGGATTGTTACATGCTGTTTTTATCACTGTTGTTAGCCGCCCCGAGTCTACGGAGAGGGGTGGCATACAAATCCAATAAATAAATAAATAAATAAATTCATTCATTCATTCATTCACAACAATGCTTCTGTCCATGTCACTAAAATAAAGGGTAGGTGGCTACCGTTTGGTCCACCCGAAGTCCCTTCCAGACAGAAAAATTCTGGATGGGATTTGGTAGGGAGTCAGGGGGAGGCAAATAAATGCGGCAACGAAGAATATCCTTAGTACCTATTTGCCTTCTGTAAAATACATATATAGTGACTGGCCCTGCCTGTTCTAGAAACTATTCAGTGAGCAAATTCTCCCCTGTGACAAATGTTTTTCTATATTGGGATCTTCTATTTAAATGGTAGACTTAAATAAAGTCATGTGAATCGATCAGGATTTCACATATCCAGATACAAGTTGAATGGGTGAAATGGAGAAAAGAACAGGGGGGGAAATTGCTTTCTGACCCACTGGGAGTTTTGAGGGAAAGTAAGGCATCTTTTCCTTCTGCACTTATGCATTCCTGCCTGCCTCCCTTCATAGTACGGTATAAATTTATATGTTCAGATTTGAGGCCCACTGTTCTAATAGCTCATTCCTGAAACATAATCTATTGGCTGAATGCATGCCAACAGTTCTTAGAGGGCAATGTTCAATGGTTCCACTTAATTCTGGAGAGTAGTATGTTGCCCCCAGGGGTGAGCTGCTCCCTGGAACGCAGTGGGGTAGCAAAAATGGAGGTCCACCCCAGAGCACCCAATTTGCACTGAAAGATGTTGAAAGAAAATGCAGGGCGTCCTGCATAAGCCACGGCCACAGTGTGGTAGTAAACATTTTGGTAGCCCTTCACTGCTTGCCCAGCAAGTCATCTAGATAAACATTGCCAGGCCTTTCCATATACAGTGGTACCTCATCTTATGAACGCCTCTTCTAACGAACTTTTCAAGATACGAACCCGGTGTTTAAGATTTTTTTGCCTCTTCTTCCGAACCCAAGCAGCTGCTGCTGGGATGAAGGGGTTTCTTTTTTTCTCCTTTTTTGAAGAAAGAAAAGGGAGGGGCTGCTTGGAGTAGGAAAATGTTTGCCGAGAACAAGGTGCTTGCAAAGGAACCGAAAGGGTGTCTTTTTAAGAAAGAAAAGGGAGGAGGGAGGGGCAGCTTGTGGGAGGAAAATTTTTGCCGAGAACAAGGTGCTTGCAAAGGAACCGAAAGGGTGTCTTTTTAAGAAAGAAAAGGGAGGAGGGAGGGGCAGCTTGTGGGAGGAAAAAAATTGCCGAGAACAAGGTGCTTGCAAAGGAACCGAAAGGGTGTCTTTTTAAGAAAGAAAAAGGAGGAGGGAGGGGCAGCTTGGGGGAGGAAGAATTTTGCCGAGAACAAGGTGCCTGCAAAGGAACTGAAACTGTGTCTTTTGAAGAAAGAAAAGGGAGGGGCGCCCCTCTTGCCTTTCTTCCTTCCCACTCGCCCTTTAGCCTAGCCTTGCTTCTTCCACCCGCCCCCTTTAGTTGCTCCTCCCTGCCCTCTGTTCACCTCCCTTCTAAAGTTTGGGATTTTCCTAATGGGCTTGCACGCATTATTTGCTTTTACATTGATTCCTATGGGAAACATTGTTTCATCTTATGAACTTTTCACCTTACGAACCTCCTCCTGGAACCAATTAAGTTCGTATGATGAGGTACCACTGTATATTTTTATTTTTACTGAGGAAGGATGGGGCATTCTTTGATTTTTAATGGAGGTGAAGGACAACTGTTCTTTAGCTATTTTAGGGTTTATGCTAGTTTTTTCCATTTCCTTCCACTAAATGAGGGGATGTTGCATCAGCAAGGTTATACTGATGCAATTGAAGGGAGCTCTAGGAAATAGAAGAAAAGGCTATGAAGCTACATGTTTATGGAAATTCTCAAACATCCAGATAATGGTTGCTCCAAAGGTGCTTCTCCAAAAGACAACTGGGCTTTTTTGTGTGTGTCTGTGTGTGTTTCCTGAAGATGTTTTGCTTCTCCTCCAAGAATTGAACTGAGGAAGCTTCTTGGATGAGAAGTGGAACATCTTTAAGGGAAAAAAAACAAACAAAGAAAGTCCAGTTGGATTTTGAAAAAAGCACCTTTGAAACTACATTGCAGCCTTGGGAATGGGAGAGCCCCAACATCAGATTTCCAATGCACTTGGTGGTAGGATTCACCCAACTTGGTGAATACTGAATCCAATCCTGGTTTTGTCTCCTTTGTACCTATCATTTTTAAGAGCAGCATAGCATTAATGTTCTATAACAAATTTCTCCCTAAAGCATTTCTCCTCTAAGGAATGGTCCAAAGTGTTTACTTGTTGGCATCTTCTCTTGAGAAAATAATGGATTCTGGCCAAACCCCCAAGTAGCAGCCATGTAAAATGATTCCCAGGTTTCTCGCTGATATTATGCAGTGGAGGACGAGCACTGCAATATCCAGTGACATGAGTTCAACTGCCAATCTGGTTGGGAAATTCATGGAGGGACTTTGAATCAGCCACCCGCCTTCATCATGCCAACTTCACAGTGAGAAAAACCCTTTTTGGAGAAAGGAGGTGATGTTACTAATTATACAAATAAGCCTGTTCTCTTTTTTTTAGGCACCCACCTTCATGTCGGCTGCCTGCAAGAGTCGGAGGCCACATCCCTGATTTCCGAGAACGTCATTCTCTGTGATGACCCCACTGCCCTTGGAGCTAATGCCGTGGCTGCTGTTGTCATAGATCCCATTGCCACGGAGTTCCACCCGGCACTCGGCTTCCACCAGGGCTCCCCCAAGGCTATTGCAAGAAATACTGTTATTTGCAATTCGGGCGAGTTGCGAGCTTTGAAACACGGCAACCCCGTAGTCATGGTTGGCGTGGATGGCATTTCCAATGATATTCAGTGCTTCGCTGCTTTTGACGTACAAGCCAGCAGCTGCGGAAAAAAAGAAGGGTTTACAGAGGGGAATCAATTCTCTTAACAAAAACAAAACGAGGAGAGAAAGCTGTTGGCATGTCTCGGTGCAGCTAGGCTACGAGACCTTCGACATACGCTGAGCAGAGTTTAAGGAAGAGTGTGGATGTGTGATACAGCCAGTAACGACACAGACTTAGTATGCTGAAGTATTATTTACATATATACATATTTACAAGCGCAAAGCAGAAATAATCAGCAAACCGCACTTAGCTGCACAAAGCAAAATATACTCCCCCACAAGTAAAGGCAAAAAGGTGAATGAGCTATCCAGCATCATCAACAGGAGAGAGTGCTGGCGCCCTCTTATGACAAACTAGCCAAAGTCCTTAAAGGGATATTGCAACTGTAAAAATACAAACTACAATTGGTAGTTTAACATACATGGCAACCACAAATACTGTTATGTACCATGTAATAACAAAAGCCAAAGTAGATCGGCATGGAGTTTTAATACATTTCCTAATTAGTATCTATATTTAAAATAGATAATTGGCCTTTCTTAAATAGAGCAAATGCAAAAATACCAAATGGCTAAAATCAGCCATAGCCCTGCATCGCAGGGAGTGAGATTACTGAGGGACAAGGAATTTCAGGCAATTATTGAGTGTAATTTGGGGGCAGTAATAAGCCAACAAGGTACAAACAACAATCAACTAAAAAAAGCAAGAGTATGTCATCATCCTCATTATCCCTGTTGTAATCATCATTATCCCTGTTGTATTCTACAGCAGTGATTCTCAACCTCGGGGTGGGGAGTCGGGACCCCTTTGGGGGTCTAATGACCATTTCACAGGGGCCTCCTAAGACAGACAAATTTCCCATGGAACTAAAGTTTCTATTCTGGCGCCATGGAACATATTTTTACAATCTGACCAATCAGGCGTTTACAGTGGGGATGTCCCTCTGACCTTTCTGCCAATCATCTTAAAGCTCTGTTGGGAGAATAGGTGCTAGACTTATGATTGGGGATAACCACAACATGAAGGAACTGTATTAAGGGGTCGTGGCATTAGAAAGGTTGAGAAGCACTGGTCTGCAGTTTAGCTCTCTGCTTCTATTACAATTCACACATTTTAGCAATGAAAACTAAACACCCTCAGTTGAGGCGCCCTGCAATCTTATCTTTGGTATGCCTTATCTATTTTTGGCCTATACACACACACACACACACAATTTCAGAGGGTAACCCAAATGCCTCTATAAAAACAAAAAGTCAATGAAACTTGAAAGGTGATCTTCCCCAATGTCATCTAATATTGAAAATAAAATGATAATTACGAATTATTTTTTACTAAAACTGGATCAAAAGGAGTAAACCGTGTGCGCTAGAAATTAGCATATGGTTTATCCACACAAGTATCATGCAGCAGGCTAATATGTTTTGTAAAGGATTATGACAGCTCTCTGCATCAGGGATGTCAAACTCACGGGGTGCTTACATTTGGTCTGCGGGGTTGTCCTGGATACAGCAAAGGACTGGCCCACAGTGCCTCAGCCAGGGAAAATGGAGCCCAGAAGGGCTGCCTGCGACCCTCCTAAGCTCCACTTTAGCTGGCAGAGGTTTGCAGGAGCCCCTAACAGCCAAAATCAGAGCTTGCAAGCCTGTTTTTGCTGACAGAGCACTCAGGCCACCATAGGCGCCCCAACACAAGTGACGTCAAACTGCCCACGCCCACCCCAGGCACACTCACCCCAGCCCCCAAGGTCAAACACAACCCTGATACAGCCTTCGATGTAATTGAGTTTGACACTCTGGCTCTATATTACTGTGATTCTGCAGGGACTTTGCGCAAATTATGAAGTGGTGGCCCCCCTTAAGCTTTCCTTCATATTAATCTGGTTATCCAATTTTTCTAGGACTCACCTCCATTATGGTTGATGTTGTTTGACTCCACAAGGGCCACATTGATGGGCCGCCGGGAAGTCAAACGTTCATCCTCACTATCCAGGTCATTCTCCCAGTTGGCTGCTTCTCCTTCTTCATTGAAGTTCTCATTGCCTCCTTGGTTGACAAGATAATCGTTAGCATCGTCCTTGCGGCAAAACACTGCGATGCCATAGATGCTGTTGTGCCCTATTTGGTTGTTGGTAACATGGGGAAGGCTGGATGACATTATCCAGACACCACAGCCCTTATTACCTACAAGAGAAGCATGGAGAGTTGCCAGGTTTCTTTTTAAATTATGTCGGAGATTTGGCACTACAATTGAGAAGCACTTTGGTCCAAGTTAGTTCAGTTATCTAGTTTAGTTAGTTTACTTCATTGTCATTGCACCTCATACAATGAAATTAAAGGCCATCTTCAGTGTAGATCATACATCAGAAAACTATAAAAATAGAACAAAAATACACATCCTTCACATTCTATACAATTGAATTGAAAACCCCTGATACTGCATTAATATTATGCTATACTAGTCCACTATACTAGTCCACTAGTCCAAGGCCATATACTGGAGTAGAGTTCAAGATCCAATCAGGTAGACTCAAATATCTATGACATCAGCTTTGATCATTGACAGACTGGTTGATAGAACCTTGATTTAATGGTGTCTGATGCAGATATAAGGAATTTGGCCTTTTGGCCTTGCTTGGGATCTCTAAACTTCCCAGGAACAGCTCAAGTCTCCTGAACTTCCTAACAATGGAAATCTTGAGGCTCAGGAATAGAAGACATCCATTTCTAAAGCTGGATTCAGGTATCAAAAAACAGAGGTCTTTGTCCTATTTTGACCTATCACTGAGTCTGAACACTGTGCCATGCACAGAATTATTCAGAAGCCCTGCAGATGTGGAAGAGAAATCTCCATGGGAAAAAGGCATGAATTCCGCCTGCTCTGGTGACAATGATTTTCACCCCAAGCCACAGAAGAATGAGAGAACCTAAGTGATCAATGCATCAAATTCACAAGATATCACACAATTTAGACATTTTTATTTTTTATTATTTATTTATTTTGTTTTGTTTTGTCAAGTACGTATTGGTGGTATACAGATATATAATAATATTTATATACATTATTATAAAAGAGAAACATTAGGACAGGGGAAGGAAGGCACATGCACACCCCTTACTGACTTCTTAGGAATCAGGAGAGGTCAACAGTGGATATTCTAACGGTAAAGTTTTGGGGTTAGGTGATGATACTACAGAGTCAGGTAGTGAGTTCCATGCATCAACTACTCAGTTACTAAAGTTGTGTTTCCTGCAGTGGAGTTTAGAGTGGTTTACTTTAAGGTTGTATTTGTTGTGTGCTTGTGTGTTGTTGTGGTTGAAGCTGAAGTAGTCGCTGACAGGAAGGATGTTGTAGCAGATGATTTTATGGGCAATGCTTAGGTCGTGTTTAAGGCGCTGTACTTTTAAGCTTTCTAAACCTAGGATTGTAAGTCTAGTTGCATAGGGTATTCTGTTACAAGTGGAGAGGAGTGGAGGGCTCTTCTAGTAAAGTATGTCTTTTGGATCATCATTCTGCAAGAGAATCAGCAGCTACTCGGGCCAGATTCTAATTACATTTAGAATTAGGATTTAGAACAGGCTTACCATAAATGGTGTTTCCTTCTACAAGTCCTTTTCCTCGTTCTCCAATAACCACTCCATCTGAATAGCCACAGCAGATGAGGTTACTCCTGAGGACAGGATCTCCGCCACGGCGGATGTCTGCACCTCCCCATTGGTTCTCTCGAATGACATTTTCTAAAGCGTGGTACGAAAAAAGATTTCTGTATTCTAGCATTTTCACTTTTTCAGAAAAGGAAAGGGAAAAGGAAAGGAAAGGAAGAAGGGAAGGAAAAGGGGAAGGAGAGGACAGGAAAGGAAAGGAATTAGTCTTCCTTTTCTGACCTAGTTCTAAACACCTATTGTTGTGGTTAGCTCTGGCCCAGCTCCTGCCCCAAGGACTGTGGATGTGGGGGAGACAGCCACATGCTGCAGGCCTGTTTTGCCCCCTGTGGAATCTGCTGATGAAGGCTCCTCTGACCAAGAAGACATGAGTGACAGGGAGGAGGAGAGTGTGGCAGACAGCTCAGAAGGAGATCAATTATCTAGCTCCTCCTTGGATTCAGAACAAGAGTTAATGATACAGCCACGCATGCGGAGAGCGATGCATAGGCAACAACAACTGAGAGATTATTATCAAAGAAAATGAGGCCACCTGTGGGGCTGTGGTAATTAGTGAGGCTGCTATAAAGAGCAGCCTGTGGGTTTGGCCATTGTGGAGGATTATCTGATTGTTGTGTTTCGTGACTGCTTTATTGACTTTGACTTTTTGTGTGCTGATTTTCCCCCGCTTTGAAACTAAACCAGAGCAAAGTGTGTTTCACTTTGTGAACGAATTGCCTCACAGCGGCAAGCTAAGTATCACAGAACTGATAAGGGACTTGTACAAATTACCAGTTTGTTTGGAGACGAGTGCTCTTTGCTATACCAAAAGAGGGCTTGGTTTAAGTGAATTTTCATTATAAAGAACATTGTTTTGAATTTTCAAACATGTGTGTGTCTTCGGAGAGGGGCGGCATACAAATCTAAGTAATAAATAAATAAATAAATAAATTTGTACCTGTGCATTTTTGGGAGGATTCTACCAGAGAGCCTGACAGAACACCTATTAGCCTTGGTGTACCATTTGAAAATCTAGGATGGGAAAGCAGCCTGTAGCCTTTTCAAAATTGTAAAGGCAGGCAACACACCATCTGTGGCCTCCACAATGCACTTGTTTTCCGCACTTTACCGTCAGGAGTAGTTACAGCTAACTGTTCAGACCTGACATGATGTCTTCAATCATACCTACTGTGGCTTCCTAGGCAGAGTACAAAGAACATCTGGAAAAGTTCCCCTATCTGCCTTAAATGTTCACAAAGGAAGCAATAGGCAAAGGCTGGCAACCAGACAAGAAAAAACACTACAACATGTCAGCGAAAGGCAGTGAAGCGAAGCACCAGTGAGCTTGGAAATAAGTAGGTCAAGCAGCTTTCAACCAGGGACTCAGAAGATGGTTTTAGAAAGCATAACATCTCCTAATTTCAATTTCCAACAGGGGGTAAGAACCTTTGTTTACCTGCAGGATTAGCGTCAGGTTTAGAGCAGTGGTGCCAACCTTGGTAACTTTAACATGTGGACTTCAAGTCCCAGAATTCCCCAGTCAGCAAGACATCCACATCTCTTAAAGTTGCCAAGGTTAGACCTATGGTTTAGAAAGAGATGCTTTGTGAAATACTTTGACAACTTTGCGTCAATTTATTTCAGAGGATGCGGGTTCAAAAGGAATGAAGCAACACAGCAATTCAAATCAGAATACAATGCTTTGAGGATGACATCTTATTAGATTCAACACCTATCAAATCTAAAACGTCGTCTTTTCCTACCTGTGATTTGGCCTCTTCCATTCTCATTCACAGCTATACCAGCAGCAAGACCCTGGAATATATGGTTCCCACTGGAGGGGGGGAAAAAAAGGAACAACAACCACTTTTAATAAATTTATTCTACATTCGTATGTACATATTCACATATATGAATATTTTACATTCATATATGTTCTGTCTGGGTCACTCCAGAAGCCAATACCAACCCAAAAAGAGAATCCAGACACACTGGTAAAAGGCAAAGGCAGTTTATATAATTCAAGGAAAACACAGGTAACAGAAAATGTCCTTACAAACAGGAAAAACGCTGGAACTTCAAATATATACACGAAGGGAATAATCCATGAAGCAATACCAGATTCTTGCTGCCAAGACAAAGCTGTAGATAGCAAACAGACGCCTCCCATGAGTCTTCCAGACTGCGAGGCCACAAGCCAAGATCAGAGACGCTGAGAATCAAAACAGGTCACCGCAACTCCAATTGATAACACTCCACATGGCTTCAAGGCCTTGCCTGCCTTTTAAACCCTGCTGATGAGGACCACACCCAAACCCAGCTGTTTCTAATTCAAGGGTGAAAATATTTCTTTAACTGCTCCTTTCGTTGCTGTGAACGTCTCTGTCTCATGTCAATGACAGCTTGTGCGTCATCACCTAATGACTCCAAGCTACTGGCTGGGGAGAGCCCCCCCCCCCCCCCCCGGGGCTCTCATGCTGTTCTCCTTCATCCCATTCCTGACTCTCCTCTCCCCCGTCCGACTGTTCAGCCCCCTGCTCTGCGCTGTCATCCTCCTCCGGGCATGGAGCCAGCAGAGACACAGCTGGTCCCTGAGCAGCCTCAGGCTGAATCACAACACATATATATACTTGCTGACAAATTTTCCCAGTAGTTCATATAGATCGAGAGATTTGACTGCAGCAAGACCAAAAAAAAAGATATTTTTTTTGCTCCGAAATGTTTGCTTTCTTTCTTTCTTTAATATTTTTTCTTCACTATTTTTTTCACAATTTCACAGTGGTTTGGCTTTCATTGTGAATGGCTTACCATTTTAGTTTAGTGTTTAGCCTGAATGAGGCCTCTCTGGCTCGCTCAATAAACTATTGTTAAAGCAATCCTATTACTAATATAATAAAATACCATTTCCTTTTTACACCACTTCTTTCCTTTTCTTAGGCCTTTATATAGATCAGATTTGTAGGCAGGTCAAGCTGAGTCAGTTTTCTAATGGAATGGTTTCAATTAATGTGGTGGGGACAATAAAACAAAGAATGGAGGGAAAAGCCACGGATGTCCAAGTCTTCTTTTTTAACTTTTCACATTAATAGGTTTTCCCCCACCCCCTTATTTTGTACGTTTTCAAAATTATGGTAACTTTAAAAACAATTACAGTGAATGCTTATTTCAAACTGTGGGGAGTGTGCTTCAGAGCTACAAAATTGCATGATGTATATACTTCAATTCGCAGCAGGTAGAGTGCTGTATTGCTGGCCACTGAAGCTGACTGTAGATCTGCAGGTCAGCGGTTCAAATCTCAATACCGGCTCAAGGTTGACTCAGCCTTCCATCCTTCCGAGGTGGGTAAAATGAGGACCCAGATTGTGGGGGCAATATGACGGCTCTGTTAAAAAGTGCTATTGCTAACATGCTGTAAGCCACCCTGAGTCTAAGGCAGTGGTTCTCAACCTGGGGGTCGGGACCCCTTTGGGAGTCGAATGACTATTTCACAGGGATCGCCTAAGACCATGGGAAAAGACAAATTTTGCATGGTGTTAGGAACTAAAGCTTCTATTCTGGCACCTTGGAACATATTTTTACAATCCGACCAATCAGGCGTTTACAGTGGAAGTGTCCCTCTGACCTTCCTGCCAATCAGCTTAAAGCTCTGCTGGGAGAATTGGCGCTAAATTTAGGGTTGGGGGTCAACATAACATGAGGAACTGTATTAAGGGGTCGCGGCATTAGAAAGGCTGAGAACCACTGGTCTAAGGAGAAGGGCGGCATAAAAAAATTGAATAAATAAATAAATTCTTCAAAAGGTTCTCCAGGAACTGAACATTTTTTTAAAAGGAGAGCGGAGATTCAGAGGAACTATAAGATCTGCTGATCCCTGTCATAAATAAAACACTTGCTTTATTTATTATTATTATTTATGTTGCCAATCAACACAAAGACATTTTAGAATATAATAGAATTCTTTAGAATATAATTCTATTATTGGCCAAGTGTGATTGGACACACAAGGAATTTGTCATTGTTGCATATGCTGTTAGTGTACATAAAAGAAAAGATACATTTGTCAAGAATCATGAGGTACAACACTTATTGTCATAGGGTACAGAAAGGAACAAGGTTTTCTATATTGTTTTCTCCATTTTGCTATAGTAAAACCAAAGCACAATTTCAGTGTACTATTGAGGAAATGGAGGACCAAATATGATTTGTGTATTGGAGGCTGAGGAACCGAAAGATACTCTAATTTAGAATATTTCTCTGATGCTTTTAATTAAAAATGAAATCTTTCAGACCAATTGGTAAAGGGTAAACAACCCAAGAAAACTTCCCACTGCGATTTTCTTACATTTCTGAAAATGCCTCCCCATGAAAACCCATGTGTTTCGGAATATTGTTAGGAACATAGACTCAAGTGAGAATCTTTTTAGTACATATAAGTCTCTGAGGAACAATTAGTGTAGCAATACATTCTTAGGCACAACAATTCCCTATGGAAATAAGACTAAATCATCAATGGGGCTGTTTCTTTGTTTTGTTTAGATACAAATAGACATCTGGATTTCCTGTATCATTATCACTACCTTGGGCAGCTATCTATTTAGAAATCATCCTCATTTGACAAATCTGATTCCAATTGGCTTTGGAGAAGTACTTGGTCCCAACTCTTACAGTTTGTAGGTATTTTTTTAAAAAAACCATTTTCTACTTGTTTCTTGATTTGAGTGGGAGAAACCCTGAGTCCTTCAGAGTTGTGTTTTCACCAGCTGTGCCAATATGACATCCCAAATAAAATTATGCTTTGAGGAAACTCTAGACCTCAGAGTTTTGATTGCTTTGTGGTTGTTACTAGGAACCTAAACAAGATCTAAGTATTGCCCACAAGATCATATGCTGCAACGTTCTGCCTGTCGGCGACTACTTCACCTTCAACCACAACAACACAAGAGCACACAACAGATTTAAACTTAATATTAACCGCTCCAAACTTGACTGTAAAAATATGACTTCAGTAACCGAGTTGTCGAAGCGTGGAACTCATTACCGGACTCCATTGTGTCATCCCCAAACCCCCAACACTTTACCCTTAGATTATCTACGGTTGACCTATCCAGATTCCTAAGAGGTCAGTAAGGGGCGAGTACAAGTGCACTAGAGTGCCTTCTGTCCTCTGTCCTATTGCTCTCCTATATCTCCTATACCTTTCTTCTATTCCTATATCTCTTCTTCTATTCTTTCATTGATATGTTCTATTATTATACCTTCTTTTCTATTCTTTCTTAGATATATTTTAATATGAGTATCTCCTCTATAACCTTCATCATGTATTTTACTATGTGTATATAGATACATACCCACTAAAACCCCCATTGTGTATTGGACAAAATAAATAAATAAATAAATAAAATAAATAAATAACCCTGACAATGTGAACTGTTGTGCGGAAGATATATACAGTAGGCTCAACTCAATTCCCATACTTAAAAACAAATTAAGAAATCTCAAAGTTCTGTTTAATTTTTAAAAAACTACTTATTTTTCATTAGGCTGTAGTTCTGGAACACACAACTCTAGTAAGACACAGTATAGATCTTGCAAATCTAAAGGGCTTACAAAAAGGCTAGCTGGGGATAATGGAAGTTGTTATCCAAAAGAAGAAGGGGCCACCAGGTGGAGTAGGCTGTTCTTCAGGACAAAGGTGCTTGAAAAATTGATGGGACACAATACTGGCAATTTGCTTAGGAACAATAAGCCTGCACCTTTCCAGAAGCTCACCTACCATATTTGAATGTCTCGCTGAGGCCTTTTATGCTGGATTTCTAAGCACTTTTAATGAAAGCCACTCTCTCAAAGCATTATGCACTTATCAAATGCCAGAGTGCTTCCTCTGAGCTGTTAGAAAAGGCAACACTTTTACTGTTTACTCTGTTTCCTGAATAAAAGGACACCCAAAGATAGCCACCCCCACCCCCAAAAATACTTCAACTCATATACTTACCTTACCAGAGGATTGCCATTATACAGAATGTAAATGCCAGCTTCCTTATTTCCATAGATTTGATTGCTACGGATGATGCCTTTTCCGTTGCCAAGGGCAACGATGCCAGAGCGAAGGCCACTGTGGATTCTATTACACTGCCACATTGTTTTATGTATGGGTGGGGGAGAATAAAAGGAGAAGACAAGAGTGAGGGATGTCTATCACACTAAATCAAGAACTTCAACATGCTTTCAGACCAAGACACCCAGATCCTTAAATGTTAGAAGTTATTCATTTCAGAAAAATGTTTGTCCACTTCTGGATCTGACTGAAGTAGGCCCAAAATTTCAGTAGCCAGTAAACTATTTAATAGCAATTGAATAGGTGTGTGTGTGTGTGTGTGTGTGAACGCCCTGGTCAACATGTCTCAATATTATTATTATATTATATTATATTATATTATATTATATTATATTATATTATATTATATTATATTATATTATATTATATTATATTATATTATATTATATTATAATATAATATTATTTATTTATTTATTTATTTAATTAGATTTGTATGCCGCCCCTCTCCGAAGACTCGGGGCGGCTCACAACAGTAAATTACATTATTATTATTATTATTATTATTATTATTATTAATTAGATTTGTATGGTGCCCCTCTCCGAGGATTCGGAGCGGCTCACAACAAGAATACAAAATACAAATCCAATGATTAAAACAAGAAAACAGTTAAAAACCCTTGATTTAAAAACATTCATACAACCCAAACAAACCATACATAAAATGGAGCAGCTGAGGGGAATCAATTTCCCCATGCCGGGCGGCAAATGTGGGTTTTTAGGAGTTTACGAAAGGCAAGGAGGGAGGGGGCAGTCCTAATTTCCGGGGGGAGTTGATTCCAGAGGGTCGGGGCCACCACAGAGAAGGCTCTTCCCCTGGGTCCCACCAGACGGCATTGTTTTGTCAATGGCACCTGGAGAAGGCCAACTCTGTGGGACCTAATCGGTCTCTGGGATTCGTGCGGCACAAGGCGGTCCCGAAGGTATTCTGGTCCGATGCCATG